>NC_134024.1:50039146-50370062 GCF_040712315.1 Castanea sativa | reverse complement strand
GAGCCCTGAGCCCTGAGCCCTGAGCCTGAGCCTAGGCCTGAGCCCTGAGCCCTGAGCCCTGAGCCCTGAGCCACAGGCCTAGGCCTGGGCCACTGAGCCCTGAGCCTGAGCCACCAGGCCTGAGCCTGAGCCCTGAGGCCACAGGCCTGGGCCCTGAGCCCTGAGCCTAGGCCACTGAGCCCTGGGCCCTGAGCCCTGGGCCACAGGCCTGGGCCCTGAGCCCTGGGCCTGGGCCCTGGGCCCTGAGCCTGAGGCCTGAGCCACTGAGCCCTGAGCCACTGAGCCTGGGCCACAGGCCTGAGCCCTGAGGCCCTGAGGCCTGAGCCTGAGGCCTGAGCCACTAGGCCACTGAGCCTAGGCCCTGAGCCCTGAGCCCTGGGCTGAGCCTGAGCCCTGAGCCACTGAGCCCTGGGCCTGGGCCTGAGCCCTGAGCCCTGGGCCTGGGCCTAGGCCTGAGCCCTGAGGCCACCAGCCCTGGGCCTGGGCCACAGGCCTGAGCCTGGGCCTAGGCCTGAGCCCTGAGCCACAGGCCCTGAGCCCTGGGCCCTGAGCCCTGGGCCCTGGGCCCTGAGCCTGAGCCCTGAGCCCTGGGCCCTGAGGCCCTGGGCCCTGAGCCCTGGGCCACTGAGCCTGAGGCCTGAGCCCTGAGCCCTGAGCCACAGGCCAAGGCCTGAGCCCTGGGCCCCTGAGGCCCTGAGCCCTGAGCCTGGGCCAGGCCTGGGCCTGGGCCCTGAGCCCTGAGCCTGAGCCCTGAGCCCTGGGCCCTGAGCCTGAGCCTAGGCCTGAGGCCACCAGGCCTGAGCCCTGAGCCTGAGCCCTGGGCCTGGGCCCTGAGCCCTGGGCCACTGAGCCCTGAGCCCTGGGCCACTGAGGCCTGGGCCACAGGCCCTGAGCCCTGAGCCCTGGGCCACAGGCCCTGAGCCACTGAGCCCTGAGCCCTGAGCCCTGGGCCCTGGGCCTGAGCCCTGAGCCCTGGGCCTGAGCCCTGAGCCACTGAGCCACTGAGCCCTGAGCCCTGAGCCTGAGCCCTGAGCCTGAGCCCTGGGCCACTGAGCCCTGAGCCCTGAGCCCTGAGGCCAGCCTGAGCCCTGAGCCCTGAGCCCTGAGCCCTGAGCCTAGGCCTGAGCCCTGAGCCACTGAGCCCTGAGCCCTGAGCCACTGAGCCCTGAGCCCTGAGCCCTGAGCCCTGAGCCACACAGGCCTGAGCCCTGAGCCCTGAGCCACTGAGCCACAGGCCACTGAGCCCTGGGCCTAGAGCCCTGAGCCCTGGGCCACAGGCCCTGAGCCCTAGGCCCTGAGCCCTGGGCCTGAGCCACTGAGCCTGAGCCCTGGGCCTAGGCCCTGAGCCTGGGCCACTGAGCCCTGAGCCTGGGCCACTGAGCCCTGGGCCTGAGCCCTGAGCCTAGGCCTGAGCCACCAGGCCTGAGCCCTGAGCCCTGAGCCCTGAGCCCTGGGCCTGAGCCCTGAGCCACTGAGCCACTGGGCCTGAGCCTGAGGCCTGGGCCACTGGGCCTGAGCCCTGAGCCCTGAGGCCACTGGGCCTGAGCCCTGGGCCCTGGGCCTGGGCCACTGAGCCCTGAGCCACAGGCCACTGAGCCACTGAGCCTGAGCCACTGAGCCCTGAGGCCCTGGGCCACTGGGCCTGGGCCCTGAGCCCTGAGGCCTGAGCCCTGAGCCTGGGCCACAGGCCCTGAGCCCTGAGCCACAGAGCCCTGGGCCTGAGCCCTGGGCCTGAGCCCTGAGCCTAGGCCTGGGCCCTGAGCCCTGGGCCCTGAGCCCTGAGCCCTGGGCCTGGGCCACTGAGCCCTGAGCCCTGGGCCTGAGCCACTGAGCCCTGAGCCACTGAGCCACTGAGCCTGGGCCACAGGCCTGAGCCCTGAGCCTGAGCCTGAGCCTGAGCCCTGAGCCCTGGGCCACAGGCCCTGAGCCCTGAGCCTGAGGCCCTGAGCCCTGAGCCTGAGCCCTGAGCCCTGAGCCACTGAGCCCTGAGCCACTGGGCCTGAGCCCTGAGCCCTGAGCCACTGAGCCACTGGGCCTGAGCCACTGAGCCCTGAGCCCTAGGCCCTGAGCCACACAGGCCACTGAGGCCTGAGCCACTGAGCCCTGAGCCCTGAGCCCTGGGCCTGAGCCCTGAGGCCTGAGCCCTGGAGCCCTGAGGCCCTGGGCCACTGGGCCTGAGCCCTGGGCCTGCAGGCCTGAGCCACTGAGCCACCAGGCCTGGGCCTGAGCCCTGAGCCCTGGGCCCTGGGCCACAAGGAGCCACCAGGCCACTGAGCCACTGAGCCCTGAGCCTGAGCCCTGAGGCCTGAGCCCTGGGCCACAGGCCTGAGCCTGAGCCCTGAGCCCTGAGCCCTGAGCCCTGAGCCCTGAGCCCTGGGCCACCAGGCCCTGAGCCCTGAGCCCTGGGCCTGAGGCCTGAGCCACTGGGCCTGAGCCCTGAGCCCTGAGCCCTGAGCCCTGGGCCACAGGCCTGGGCCCTGAGCCCTGGGCCACAGGCCACTGAGCCTGAGCCACTGAGCCACTGAGCCTAGGCCCTGAGCCCTGAGCCCTGGGCCACAGGCCTGGGCCTAGGCCACTGAGCCCTGAGCCTGGGCCTGAGCCCTGAGCCCTGAGCCCTGAGCCACTGGCCCTGAGCCCTGGGCCTAGGCCTGAGCCCTGGGCCTAGGCCCTGAGCCCTGAGGCCTGAGCCCTGGGCCTAGGCCTGAGCCTGAGCCACTGGGCCTGGGCCTGAGCCACTGGCTGGGCCTGAGCCCTGGGCCTGAGCCTGGGCCCTGAGCCCTGAGCCCTGAGCCCTGGGCCCTGGGCCACTGGGCCTAGGCCTGAGCCACTGAGCCTGGGCCCTGGGCCCTGAGCCCTGGGCCACAGGCCCTGGGCCACACAGGCCCTGAGCCTGGGCCCTGAGCCCTGGGCCTGGGCCTGAGCCCTGGGCCACTGAGCCTGGGCCTGAGCCCTGAGGCCTGGGCCACAGGCCTGAGCCCTGAGCCCTGAGCCCTGAGCCCTGAGGCCTGGGCCACTGGGCCTGGGCCACAGGCCTGGGCCCTGAGCCTGAGCCCTGGGCCTGAGCCACAGGCCTGAGCCCTGGGCCACAGGCCTGAGCCCTGAGCCCTGGGCCTGAGCCTGAGCCCTGAGCCTGAGCCACTGAGCCCTGGGCCCTGAGCCACTAGGCCTGAGCCACTGAGCCCTGGGCCTAGGAGGCCTGAGCCCTGAGCCTGGGCCCTGAGCCTAGGCCACTGAGCCCTGAGCCACTGAGCCCTGAGCCCTGAGCCCTGGGCCTGGGCCCTGGGCCACTGGGCCTGGGCCACTGAGCCCTGAGCCCTGGGCCACAGGCCTGAGCCCTGAGCCCTGAGCCACTGAGGCCTGAGCCCTGAGCCTGAGCCCTGAGCCCTGGGCCTGAGCCACTGAAGCCTGGGCCACTGGGCCCTGAGCCCTGAGCCCTGAGCCTGAGCCCTGAGCCTGAGCCCTGGGCCTGAGCCCTGAGCCTGAGCCCTGAGCCAGGCCTGGGCCCTGGGCCACCAGGCACAGGCCCTGGGCCTGAGCCCTGAGCCCTGAGCCTGAGCCCTGGGCCTGAGGCCTGAGCCCTGAGCCCTGGGCCACTGAGCCCTGAGCCTGAGCCCTGAGCCCTGAGCCCTGGGCCACTGAGCCCTGAGCCCTGAGCCCTGAGCCCTGAGCCTGGGCCCTGAGCCCTGGGCCTAGGCCCTGGGCCACTGAGCCCTGGGCCCTGAGCCACAGGCCTGGGCCTGGGCCTGGGCCTGGGCCACCAGGCCTGGGCCTGGGCCTGAGCCCTGAGCCCTGGGCCTGAGCCCTGGGCCTGAGCCACAGGCCACTGAGCCCTGAGCCACTGAGCCCTGGGCCTGGGCCACAGGCCTGGGCCTGAGCCCTGAGGCCTGGGCCCTGGGCCTGAGGCCTGAGGCCCTGGGCCACAGGCCTGAGCCCTGAGCCCTGGGCCACTGAGCCACTGAGCCCTGAGCCCTGAGCCACCAGGCCCTGAGCCACTGAGCCACCAGGCCTGGGCCACTGGGCCCTGAGCCTGGGCCTGAGCCCTGAGCCTGAGCCTGAGGCCTGGGCCACTGAGCCCTGAGCCTGAGCCTGAGCCCTGGGCCTAAGGCCTGAGCCTGAGCCCTGAGCCCTGAGCCTAGGCCCTGGGCCACTGAGCCTGAGCCCTGGGCCTGAGGCACAGGCCTGGGCCTAGGCCCTGAGCCCTGAGCCCTGGGCCACTGAGCCTGGGCCCTGAGCCCTGGGCCTGAGCCTGAGCCCTGAGCCACAGGCCTGAGCCCTGAGCCCTGAGCCCTGGGCCACCAGGCCCTGGGCCCTGAGCCACAGGCCTGAGCCCTGAGCCCTGGGCCACTGGGCCTGAGCCCTGGGCCTGGGCCCTGAGCCCTGAGCCTAGGCCACAGGCCTAGGCCCTGAGCCCTGGGCCCTGAGCCCTGGGCCTGAGCCCTGGGCCACAGGCCTGGGCCCTGAGCCTGAGCCACTGAGCCTGAGCCCTGAGCCTAGGCCCTGAGCCCTGAGCCACCAGGCCAGGCCTGAGCCCTGAGCCCTGGGCCCTGGGCCTGAGCCCTGAGCCCTGAGCCCTGAGCCACTGAGCCCTGAGCCCTGAGGCCTGAGCCACTGAGCCCTGGGCCACCAGGCCCTGAGCCCTGAGCCCTGAGCCACAGGCCCTGAGCCCTGAGCCCTGGGCCACTGAGCCCTGAGGCCTGAGGCCTGAGCCCTGAGCCCTGAGCCCTGAGCCCTGAGCCCTGGGCCACCAGGCCCTGAGCCCTGAGCCTGAGCCTGAGCCCTGAGCCACTGAGCCCTGAGCCTGAGCCCTGAGCCCTGGGCCTGGGCCACTGAGCCCTGAGCCCTGAGCCTGAGCCTGGGCCACCAGGCCTGGGCCTGAGCCCTGAGCCCTGAGCCTGGGCCACTGAGGCCTGGGCCCTGAGCCACTGAGCCCTGAGCCCTGAGCCACTGAGCCTGAGCCACAGGCCTGAGCCTGAGCCTGAGCCCTGAGCCCTGAGCCACTGAGCCCTGAGCCACTGAGCCCTGAGCCCTGGGCCTGGGCCCTGAGCCTGAGCCCTGAGCCCTGGGCCACAGGCCCTGAGCCCTGGGCCACTGAGCCCTGCTAGGCCCTGAGCCTGAGCCACTGAAGCCCTGGGCCCTGAGCCCTGAGCCCTGGGCCTGGGCCCTGAGCCTAGGCCTAGGCCTGGGCCTAGGCCACAGGCCTGAGCCCTGAGCCCTGGGCCTGAGGCCTGAGCCTGAGCCCTGAGCCCTGAGCCACTGGGCCTGAGGCCACCTGAGGCCACTGAGCCTGAGCCACTGAGCCCTGAGCCCTGGGCCTAGGCCACTGAGCCCTGAGCCCTGGGCCACAGGCCTGAGCCCTGAGCCACTGAGCCTGAGCCTGGGCCCTGAGGCCTGGGCCTGAGCCTGGTAGGCCTGGGCCTGGGCCTGGCCCTGAGCCAGGCCCTGAGCCCTGAGCCCTGAGCCCTGAGCCCTGAGCCCTGAGCCCTGGGCCTGGGCCTAGGCCCTGAGCCCAGGCCTGGGCCTGGGCCTAGGCCACTGAGCCCTGAGCCCTGAGCCACCTAGGCCTAGGCCCTGAGGCCTGAGCCCTGGGCCACTGAGCCCTGAGGCCTGAGCCCTGAGCCCTGGGCCTGAGCCACTGAGGCCTGGGCCTGAGCCCTGAGCCCTGAGCCCTGGGCCCTGAGCCCTGAGCCCTGAGCCCTGAGCCTGAGCCACTGAGCCTGGGCCCTGAGCCACTGAGCCCTGAGCCACAAGGCCTGAGCCCTGAGCCACAGGCCTGAGCCTGAGCCCTGAGCCTGAGCCTAGGCCTGAGCCACAGGCCCTGGGCCCTGAGCCACTGGGCCTGAGCCCTAGGCCTGAGCCCTGAGCCACAGGCCCTGGGCCTGGGCCTGAGCCCTGAGCCTGGGCCACAGGCCTGAGCCCTGAGCCCTGAGCCCTGAGCCACTGAGCCCTGAGGCCTGGGCCTGGGCCACAGGCCACAGGCCTGGGCCCTGAGCCCTGAGCCCTGAGCCACAGAGCCCTGAGCCCTGAGCCCTGAGCCCTGAGCCCTAGGCCTGAGCCCTGAGCCACTGAGCCACTGAGCCCTGAGCCCTGAGCCCTGAGCCCTGAGCCCTGAGCCCTGAGCCCAGGCCTGAGGCCACTGAGCCCTGGGCCACCAGGCCACAGGCCTGAGCCACTGAGCCCTGAGCCCTGAGCCTGAGCCCTGAGCCACTGAGCCCTGAGCCACAGGCCCTGAGCCCTGGGCCCTGAGCCCTGAGCCCTGAGCCTGAGCCTGAGCCCTGAGGCCTGGGCCCTGAGCCCTGGGCCTGGGCCACTGAGCCCTGAGCCCTGAGCCCTGGGCCCTGAGCCTGGGCCTGAGCCCTGAGCCCTGAGCCTGAGCCACAGGCCACTGAGCCCTGAGCCCTGAGCCACTGAGCCCTGAGCCACCAGGCCTGAGCCCTGAGCCTGAGCCCTGAGCCTGAGCCTGGGCCCTGAGCCCTAGGCCACTGAGCCACTGAGCCCTGAGCCCAGGCCCTGAGCCCTGAGCCCTGGGCCACTGAGGCCTGAGCCCTGAGCCCTGAGCCCTGAGCCACTGGGCCTGGGCCTGAGCCCTGAGCCCTGAGCCCTGAGCCCTGGGCCACTGAGCCTAGGCCCTGGGCCTGAGCCCTGGGCCCTGAGGCCTGAGCCCTGAGCCTGGGCCCTGGGCCCTGGGCCACTGAGCCTGAGCCCTGGGCCACAGGCCACAGGCCCTGGGCCACTGAGCCCTGAGCCCTGCAGGCCTGGGCCTGAGCCCTGAGGCCTGAGCCACTGAGCCCTGAGCCTGAGGCCTGAGCCCTGAGCCCTGGGCCACTGAGCCTGAGCCCTGAGCCCTGGGCCACAGGCCCTGAGCCACTGAGGCCTGGGCCCTGGGCCTGAGCCACTGAGCCCTGAGGCCTGAGCCCTAGGCCACAGGCCCTGAGCCTGAGCCTGGGCCACTGGGCCTGGGCCCTGGGCCCTGGGCCCTGGGCCACTGAGCCTGGGCCCTGAGCCCTGAGCCACAGGCCCTGAGCCCTGAGCCCTGGGCCACCTGAGCCTGAGCCCTGAGCCTGAGCCCTGAGCCTGGGCCTGGGCCAGGCCTGAGCCTAGGCCACTGAGCCACTGAGCCCTGGGCCCTGAGCCTGAGCCTAGGCCTGAGCCACCTGGGCCTGAGCCCTGAGCCCTGAGCCCTGAGCCACAGGCCTGGGCCTGAGCCACTGAGCCCTGAGCCCTGAGCCTGGGCCACAGGCCTGGGCCCTGAGCCACTGGGCCTGAGCCCTGGGCCCTGGGCCACAGGCCACTGAGCCTGGGCCTGGGCCACAGGCCTAGGCCCTGAGCCTGAGCCCTGGGCCTGGGCCACTGAGCCCTGGGCCCTAGGCCACTGGGCCCTGGGCCTAGGCCTAGGCCACAGGCCTGACTGGGCCCTGAGCCTGAGCCCTGGGCCACTGAGCCTGAGCCCTAGGCCTGAGCCCTGAGCCCTGGGCCCTGAGCCCTAGGCCACTGAGGCCTGAGCCTGAGGCCCTGAGCCCTGGGCCTGAGGCCCTGAGCCCCTGGGCCCTGAGCCCTGAGCCCTGGGCCTGAGCCACACAGGTGACCTGGGCCTAGGCACTGAGCCCTGGGCCCTGAGCCACAGGCCCTGAGCCTCAGCCTGAGCCACTGAGCCCTGAGCCTAGGCCTGGGCCCTGAGCCTAGGCCTGAGCCCTGAGGCCTGAGCCTAGGCCCTGAGCCACAGGCCTGAGCCACTGAGCCCTGAGCCACAGGCCACTGAGCCACTGAGCCCTGAGCCCTGAGGCCCTGGGCCTGAGCCCTGGGCCTAGGCCACTGAGCCCTGAGCCTGGGCCACTGGGCCTGGGCCCTGAGCCCTGAGCCACTGAGCCCTGAGCCCTGAGCCACTGAGCCTGAGCCCTGGGCCACAGGCCCTGAGCCCACCAGGCCACCAGGCCTGAGCCCTGAGCCACAGGCCTGAGCCCTGAGCCCTGAGCCACTGAGCCTGGGCCCTGAGCCCTGGGCCACTGAGCCACAGGCCCTGGGCCTGAGCCCTGGGCCTGAGCCACTGGGCCTGAGCCCTGGGCCTGAGCCCTGGGCCCTGAGCCCTGGGCCTGAGCCACTGAGCCACTGAGCCCTGAGCCTGAGCCCTGAGCCCTGGGCCTGGGCCACTGAGCCTGAGCCCTGGGCCTGGGCCCTGGGCCACCAGGCCTGAGCCCTGAGCCACTGAGCCCTGAGCCTGGGCCCTGAGCCCTGGGCCCTGAGCCACTGAGCCCTGAGCCCTGAGCCACTGAGCCCTGGGCCTGAGCCCTGAGCCCTGAGCCACTGAGCCCTGGGCCTGGGCCCTGAGCCCTGAGCCACAGGCCTGAGCCACTGAGCCCTGGGCCCTGAGCCCTGAGCCACTGGGCCCTGGGCCTGGGCCTAGGCCCTGAGCCTGAGCCCTGAGCCCTGAGCCAGGCCTGGGCCTGAGCCTGGGCCACTGAGGCCTGGGCCCTGGGCCTGGGCCTGGGCCTGGGCCCTGAGCCCTGAGCCCTGGGCCCTGGGCCACCTGGGCCTGAGCCCTGAGCCACCAGGCCTGGGCCTGGGCCCTGGGCCTGAGGCCTGGGCCTGAGCCACTGGGCCTGGGCCTGAGCCCTGAGCCACAGGCCTGAGCCCTGGGCCACAGGCCCTGGGCCCTGAGCCCTGGGCCTGAGCCCTGAGCCTAGGCCTGGGCCCTGAGGCCCTGAGCCCTAGGCCTGAGGCCTGAGCCCTGGGCCTGAGCCACTGGGCCTGAGCCACTGAGCCTGGGCCTGAGCCTGAGCCCTGAGCCCTGAGCCACTGAGCCTGAGCCCTGCCTGAGGCCTGAGCCTGGGCCTGAGCCCTGAGCCTAGGCCCTGAGCCTGAGCCCTGGGCCCTGAGCCCTGAGCCCTGAGCCCTGGGCCACTGAGCCACCAGGCCCTGAGCCACTGAGCCCTGAGCCCTGGGCCTGGGCCACTGGGCCTGACCTGAGCCCTGGGGGCCTGAGCCCTGAGCCACCTGGAGCCTGAGCCCTGAGCCCTGGGGCACTGAGGCCTGAGCCCTGGGCCCTGGGCCTAGGCCCTGGGCCCTGGAGCCCTGGGCCACTGAGCCCACTGAGGCCCTGAGCCCTGAGCCTGGGCCTGGGCTGAGCCTGGGCCCTGAGCCCTGAGCCACAGGCCCTGGGCCACCTGAGCCCTGGGCCTGAGCCCTGAGGCCCTGAGCCCTGAGCCCTGGGCCACAGGCCCTGAGCCTGGGCCTGAGCCCTGGGCCTGAGCCTGAGGCCTGAGCCACTGAGCCCTGGGCCTGAGGCCTGGGCCCTGAGCCTGAGCCCTGAGCCCTGGGCCTGAGCCACTGAGCCACTGAGCCCTGAGCCAGGCCACTGGGCCACAGCCTGGGCCACACTGAGCCCTGAGCCCTGAGCCCTGAGCCCTGAGCCACTGAGCCCTGGGCCTGAGGCCACAGGCCTGGGCCACTGAGCCCTGGGCCCTGAGCCACTGAGCCCTGAGCCCTGGGCCCTGGGCCACCAGGCCTGAGCCCTGAGCCCTGGGCCCTGGGCCCTGGGCCCTGAGCCTAGGGCCCTGGGCTGGGCCTGAGCCCTGGGCCTGGGCCCTGAGCCCTGAGCCTGGGCCTGGGCCCTGGGCCACAGGCCTGGGCCTAGGCCCTGGGCCTGAGCCACTGAGCCCTGGGCCTGGGCCCTGGGCCTGGGCCCTGAGGCCTGGGCCTGAGGCCTGAGCCACTGAGCCCTGGGCCCTGGGCCTAGGCCACTGAGCCCTGAGCCTAGGCCCTGAGCCACTGAGCCCTGAGCCCTGGGCCCAGGCCTGAGCCCTGAGCCCTGGGCCCTGGGCCTGAGGCCTGAGCCCTGGGCCCTGGGCCTGGGCCACTGGGCCCTGAGCCCTGAGCCCTGGGCCTGAGCCCTGAGCCACTGAGCCCTGAGCCCTGAGCCCTGGGCCACAGGCCTGGGCCTGAGCCCTGAGCCTGAGCCTGGGCCCTGAGCCCTGGGCCTGGGCCCTGGGCCTGGGCCTGAGCCCTGGGCCTGAGCCCTGGGCCTGGGCCACAGGGCCTGGGCCTAGGCCTGGGCCTGGGCCTGAGCCCTGAGCCCTGAGGCCCTGGGCCCTGGGCCTAGGCCACTGAGCCTAGGCCCTGAGCCACTGAGCCACCTGAGCCACTGAGCCCTGAGCCACACAGGCCCTGGGCCACTGAGCCCTGAGCCCTGGGCCTGAGCCACTAGGCCCTGAGCCCTGGGCCTGAGCCCTGAGCCCTGAGCCCTGGGCCTGAGCCCTGGGCCTGGGCCCTGAGCCCTGGGCCACAGGCCACTGAGCCTGAGCCCTGGGCCTGAGCCCTGAGGCCCTGGGCCACTGAGCCTGAGCCCTGAGCCCTGAGCCACAGGCCTGGGCCTGAGCCACTGAGCCAGGCCTAGGCCCTGAGCCTGAGCCTAGGCCACTGAGCCACAGGCCCTGAGCCCTGGGCCACAGGCCTGAGCCACTGAGCCTGAGCCTGAGCCCTGAGCCCTGGGCCTAGGCCCTGAGCCACAGGCCCTGAGCCCTGAGCCCTGAGCCCTGAGCCACTGAGCCCTGAGCCCTGAGCCCTGGGCCTGAGCCCTGGGCCCTGAGCCACTGAGCCCTGGCCTGAGCCCTGAGCCACAGAGCCTGGGCCTGAGCCCTGGGCCACTGAGCCCTGAGCCCTGAGCCTAGGCCTAGGCCACAGGCCTAGGCCCTGAGCCCTGGGCCACAGGCCCTGAGCCCTGAGCCCTGGGCCTGAGCCCTGAGCCCTGAGCCCTGGGCCTGAGCCTGGGCCTGAGCCCTGAGCCACTGAGCCTGAGCCCTGAGCCCTGGGCACTGAGCCACTGAGCCCTGAGCCCTGAGCCTAGGCCTGGGCCCTGAGCCTGGGCACAGGCCCTGAGCCCTGAGCCCTGAGGCCCTGGGCCTGGGCCAGGCCAGGCCCTGGGCCCTGAGCCCTGGGCCCTGAGCCCTGAGCCACTGAGCCCTGGGCCTAGGCCACTGAGCCTAGGCCTGAGCCCTGGGCCCTGAGCCCTAGGCCACAGGCCTGGGCCTGGGCCTAGGCCCTGGGCCTGAGCCCTGAGCCCTGGGCCTGGGCCTGAGCCCTGAGCCTGGGCCACAGGCCTGAGCCACTGAGCCTGGGCCTGAGCCCTGAGCCTGAGCCACTGAGCCTGAGCCACTGAGCCCTGGGCCTGGGCCTGAGGCCTGGGCCTGAGCCACTGAGCCTAGGCCACTGGGCCCAGGCCTGGGCCTGGGCCTAGGCCTGAGCCCTGAGCCCTGAGCCTGGGCCCTGGGCCTGAGCCCTGAGCCTGAGCCCTGAGCCCTGAGGCCCTGAGCCCTGAGCCACTGAGCCCTGGGCCTGAGCCCTGAGCCCTGAGCCCTGAGCCCTGGGCCTGGGCCTGAGCCCTGAGCCCTGAGCCTGAGGCCTGGGCCTGAGCCTGGGCCCTGAGCCCTGGGCCACAGGCCTGAGCCCTGAGCCCTGGGCCTAGGCCACTGAGCCTGAGCCCTGAGCCTGGGCCCTGAGCCTGAGCCCTGAGCCCTGGGCCTGGGCCTGAGCCTGAGCCCTGGGCCCTGGGCCTGAGCCCTGGGCCACAGGCCCTGGGCCTAGGCCCTGAGCCCTGGGCCACTGAGCCACTGAGCCCTGAGCCACAGGCCTGAGCCCTGAGGCCTGGGCCTGGGCCTGAGCCCTGGGCCTGAGCCCTGGGCCTGGGCCCTGAGCCCTGGGCCTGAGCCCTGGGCCTGGCCCTGAGCCTGAGCCTGGGCCTGAGCCACAGGCCTGGGCCACTGAGCCCTGAGCCCTGAGCCCTGAGCCCTGGGCCTGGGCCTGAGCACTGAGCCTGGGCCCTGAGCCCTGAGCCCTGGGCCTGGGCCTAGGCCTGGGCCTGAGCCCTGGGCCTGGGCCTGGGCCTGGGCCTGAGCCTGAGCCCTGGGCCACAGGCCACAGGCCTGGGCCCTGAGCCACAGGCCACAGGCCTGGGCCCTGGGCCTAGGCCTGGGCCCTGGGCCTGAGCCCTGGGCCTGGGCCTGGGCCCTGGGCCTGAGCCCTGGGCCACAGGCCTGGGCCTGAGCCCTGGGCCTAGGCCACAGGCCCTGGGCCACAGGCCTGAGCCCTGGGCCCTGGGCCACTGGGCCTGGGCCTGGGCCTGGGCCTGGGCCTGGGCCTGGGCCCTGGGCCTGGGCCTGGGCCTGGGCCACAGGCCTGGGCCTGGGCCCTGGGCCTGGGCCTGGGCCACTGAGCCACTGAGCCTGAGCCCTGGGCCACAGGCCTGGGCCTGAGCCCTGAGCCCTAGGCCCTGGGCCTGAGGCCCTGGAAGCCACTGGGCCTGAGGCCCTGGGCCTGAGCCCTGAGCCCTGAGCCCTGGGCCTGAGCCTGAGCCCTGGGCCCTGAGCCCTGAGCCTGGGCCTAGGCCTGGGCCTGACCTGGGCCACTGAGCCCTGAGCCTGAGCCACAGGCCTGGGCCCTGAGCCCTGGGCCTGAGCCCTGGGCCCTGAGCCCTGAGCCCTGAGCCCTGAGCCCTGAGCCTGGGCCTGAGCCCTGAGCCCTGGGCCTGAGCCCTGAGCCCTGAGCCTGAGCCCTGGGCCTGGGCCTGAGCCCTGGGCCTGGGCCACAGGCCTGAGCCACTGAGCCCTGGGCCTGAGCCCTGAGCCACTGAGCCTGAGCCCTGAGGCCTGAGCCCTGAGCCCTGGGCCTGAGCCTGAGGCCTGAGCCCTGGGCCTGGGCCCTGAGCCCTGAGCCCTGGGCCTGAGCCTAGGCCCTGGGCCTGGGCCCTGAGCCTGGGCCCTGGGCCCTGGGCCTGGGCCCTGAGGCCACAGGCCTGAGCCCTGGGCCTGAGCCTGAGCCACTGAGCCCTGGGCCTGAGCCCTGAGCCTGGGCCTGGGCCTGAGCCCTGGGCCTGAGCCCTGAGCCCTGAGCCCTGGGCCCTGAGCCCTGGGCCTGAGCCCTGGGCCTAGGCCCTGAGCCCTGGGCCCTGAGCCCTGGGCCTGAGCCCTGAGCCTGAGCCTGGGCCTGAGCCCTGAGCCCTAGGCCCTGAGGCCTGGGCCCTGAGCCCTGAGCCTAGGCCTGGGCCTGGGCCACAGGCCTGGGCCTGGGCCCTGAGCCCTGGGCCTGGGCCTAGGCCTGAGCCTGAGCCCTGGGCCTGAGCCCTGAGGCCTGAGCCCTGAGCCCTGGGCCTGAGCCCTGGGCCACTGGGCCTAGGCCCTGAGCCCTGGGCCTGAGGCCTAGGCCACAGGCCCTGGGCCTGGGCCACTGAGCCCTGAGCCCTGGGCCCTGGGCCCTGGGCCTGGGCCTGGGCCTGGGCCTGGGCCACTGGGCCCTGAGCCCTGAGCCCTGGGCCTGGGCCTGGGCCACAGGCCTGGGCCTGAGCCCTGGGCCTGGGCCCTGAGCCCTGGGCCACAGGCCTGAGCCCTGGGCCTGAGCCCTGAGCCCTAGGCCTGAGCCCTGAGCCCTGGGCCTGAGCCTGGGCCTGGGCCTGAGCCTGGGCCTGGGCCTGGGCCTGGGCCTGGGCCACTGAGCCTGAGCCTGAGCCACTGAGCCTGAGCCCTGGGCCCTGGGCCACCAGGCCTGGGCCCTGGGCCTGAGCCACTGGGCCTGGGCCTAGGCCTGAGCCACTGAGCCTGGGCCCTGAGCCTGGGCCCTGAGCCCTGGGCCTGGGCCACAGGCCCTGAGCCACAGGCCTGAGCCCTGGGCCCTGAGCCCTGAGCCACTGAGCCCTGGGCCTGGGCCTGGGCCTGGGCCCTGGGCCAGGCCTGAGGCCTGAGCCCTGGGCCTGGGCCTGGGCCCTGGGCCTGGGCCACAGGCCCTGGGCCTGGGCCACTGAGCCTGGGCCTGAGCCACTGAGCCCTGAGCCCTGAGCCACAGGCCCTGAGCCCTGAGCCCTGAGCCACAGGCCTGAGGCCTGGGCCCAGGCCCTGGGCCTGGGCCCTGGGCCACTGGGCCTGGGCCCTGGGCCTGAGCCCTGGGCCTGGGCCACTGAGCCTGAGCCTGGGCCTGGGCCACAGGCCTGGGCCTGAGCCTGGGCCACAGGCCACTGAGCCCTGAGCCCTGGGCCTGGGCCACTGAGCCCTGGGCCCTGGGCCTGGGCCTGAGCCCTGAGCCCTGAGCCTAGGCCTGGGCCTAGGCCACTGAGGCCTGGGCCACCAGGCCCTGAGCCCTGAGCCTGGGCCTGAGCCCTGGGCCTGAGCCCTGGGCCTAGGCCCTGGGCCACTGGGCCTGGGCCTGAGCCCTGGGCCTGGGCCCTGGGCCACTGGGCCCCTGGGCCTGGGCCACAGGCCTGGGCCTGGGCCTAGGCCCTGAGCCTGGGCCTGAGCCCTGAGCCCTGAGCCCTGGGCCTGGGCCTGGGCCCTGGGCCTGAGCCCTGGGCCACAGGCCTGGGCCCTGGGCCCTGGGCCACAGGCCTGGGCCCTGGGCCTGAGCCCTGAGGCCTGAGCCTGGGCCTGAGCCCTGGGCCTGGGCCTGGGCCTGGGCCTGAGCCCTGGGCCTGGGCCCTGGGCCTGGGCCTGGGCCTGGGCCTGGGCCTGGGCCACAGGCCTGAGCCCTGGGCCTGAGGCCCTGGGCCTGGGCCTGGGCCTGGGCCACTGAGCCCTGAGCCCTGGGCCCTGAGCCCTGGGCCTGGGCCCTGAGCCCTGGGCCTGGGCCCTGGGCCTGGGCCTGAGCCCTGGGCCCTGGGCCCTGGGCCTGGGCCTGGGCCACCAGGCCTGGGCCCTGAGCCCTGAGCCCTGAGCCCTGGGCCTGGGCCTGGGCCTGAGCCCTGGGCCAGGCCTGGGCCTGAGCCCTGGGCCTGAGCCCTGGGCCTGAGCCCTGGGCCTGGGCCTGAGGCCTGGGCCCTGAGCCCTGAGCCCTGAGCCCTGGGCCTGGGCCTGGGCCTGAGCCCTGAGCCCTGGGCCACTGAGCACTGAGCCCTGAGCCCTGAGCCCTGAGCCACTGGGCCTGGGCCACCAGGCCACTGAGCCCTGAGCCCTGAGCCCTGGGCCCTGAGCCCTGAGCCTGAGCCACTGAGCCACAGGCCTGGGCCCTGAGCCCTGAGCCCTGGGCCCTGGGCCTGAGCCCTGAGCCCTGAGCCTGAGCCACTGGGCCTGGGCCCTGAGCCTGGGCCCTGGGCCTAGGCCACTGAGCCACTGAGCCTAGGCCACTGAGCCCTGGGCCCTGAGCCACCAGGCCTGAGCCCTGAGCCCTGGGCCTGAGCCCTGGGCCTGAGCCTGGGCCTGGGCCACAGGCCTGAGCCCTGAGCCACTGAGCCCTGAGCCTAGGCCTGGGCCACTGAGCCCTGAGCCTGAGGCCTGAGCCCTGAGCCACTGAGCCTGGGCCTGGGCCTGAGCCACTGGGCCACTGAGCAGGCCTGGGCCTGAGCCTAGGCCTGGGCCTGGGCCTGGGCCACTGCCCTGGGCCACAGGCCTGGGCCTGAGCCCTGGGCCCTGGGCCCTGGGCCTGGGCCCTGGGCCTGGGCCTGGGCCCTGAGCCCTGAGCCACAGGCCTGAGCCCTGAGCCCTGGGCCTGGGCCTAGGCCCTGGGCCACAGGCCCTGAGGCCTGAGGCCTGGGCCTGAGCCCTGAGCCCTGAGCCTGGGCCTGGGCCACAGGCCCTGGGCCACTGAGCCCTGGGCCACTGGGCCTGGGCCTGAGCCACCAGGCCTGGGCCTGGGCCCTGAGCCACTGAGCCCTGGGCCACCAGGCCTGGGCCACTGAGCCTGAGCCCTGGGCCCTGAGCCCTGGGCCTGAGCCTGAGCCCTGAGCCCTGAGCCCTGAGCCACTGAGCCCTGGGCCTGAGCCCTGGGCCACTGAGCCCTGAGCCCAGGCCCTGGGCCCCTGAGGCCACTGGGCCTGGGCCCTGAGCCCTGGGCCACAGGCCTGGGCCCTGAGCCTGGGCCACTGAGCCCTGGGCCCTGGGCCTGGGCCCTGAGCCCTGGGCCTGAGCCCTGAGCCCTGAGCCTGGGCCACTGAGCCCTGGGCCACAGGCCTGAGCCCTGGGCCCTGGGCCCTGGGCCCTGGGCCACTGAGCCCTGAGCCCTGGGCCTGGGCCCTGAGCCCTGAGCCTGGGCCTGGGCCACTGAGCCACTGAGCCCTGGGCCACAGGCCACTGAGCCCTGGGCCACAGGCCTGGGCCTGGGCCTGAGCCCTGGGCCTGAGCCCTGAGCCCTGAGCCCTGGGCCTGAGCCCTGGGCCTGGGCCCTGAGCCCTGGGCCTGGGCCCTGGGCCTGGGCCACAGGCCTGGGCCTGGGCCTGAGCCCTGGGCCTGAGCCCTGGGCCTGGGCCCTGAGCCCTGGGCCTGGGCCCTGGGCCTGGGCCACTGAGCCTGAGGCCTGGGCCTGGCCCTGGGCCACTGAGCCCTGAGCCCTGGGCCTGAGCCCTGAGCCCTGAGCCCTGGGCCTGGGCCTGAGCCCTGGGCCACAGGCCTGGGCCTGAGGCCCTGAGCCACTGGGGCCTGAGCCCTGGGCCCTGGGCCTAGGCCTAGGCCCTGAGCCCTGAGCCCTGAGCCTGGGCCCTGGGCCTGAGCCCTGGGCCACTGAGCCCTGGGCCACAGGCCTGGGCCACTGAGCCTGGGCCACTGAGCCCTGAGCCCTGGGCCCTGGGCCTGGGCCTGAGCCCTGAGCCTGGGCCTGGGCCTGAGCCCTGAGGCCTGAGCCCTGAGCCCTGGGCCACTGAGCCCTGGGCCTGAGCCCTGAGCCTGGGCCTGGGCCTGAGCCTGGGCCACAGGCCTGGGCCTGGGCCTGGGCCTGGGCCTGAGCCCTGAGCCCTGAGCCCTGGGCCTAGGCCCTGGGCCACAGGCCCTGAGCCCTGGGCCACAGGCCACAGGCCACTGAGCCCTGAGCCCTGGGCCTGAGCCTGGGCCTAGGCCACCAGGCCTGAGCCCAGGCCACTGAGCCTGGGCCCTGAGGCCTGGGCCTGGGCCTGAGCCCTGAGCCCTGGGCCTGGGCCTGGGCCCTGGGCCACTGAGCCCTGGGCCTGGGGCCACTGAGCCTGAGCCCTGGGCCCTGGGCCTGAGCCCTGAGCCCTGGGCCCTGGGCCACAGGCCTGGGCCACCAGGCCCTGAGCCCTGAGCCCTGAGCCCTGGGCCCTGGGCCACTGGGCCTGGGCCTGAGCCCTGGGCCTGGGCCCTGAGCCTGGGCCTGAGCCACTGGGCCCTGGGCCCTGAGCCCTGGGCCTGGGCCACAGGCCTGGGCCTGGGCCCTGAGCCTGAGCCCTGGGCCACAGGCCTGGGCCCTGAGCCTGGGCCTGAGCCCTGGGCCCTGGGCCACAGGCCCTGAGCCCTGAGCCCTGAGCCACAGGCCCTGAGCCCTGAGCCCTGAGCCCTGGGCCTGAGGCCTGGGCCTGAGCCTAGGCCCTGAGCCCTGGGCCTGGGCCCTGGGCCTGAGCCCTGGGCCACTGAGCCCTGGGCCACAGGCCTGAGCCCTGGGCCTGAGCCCTGGGCCCTGAGCCCTGGGCCACAGGCCTGGGCCTGGGCCTGGGCCTGGGCCACTGAGCCTGAGGCCCTGAGCCCTGAGCCTGAGCCTAGGCCACTGGGCCACAGGCCCTGAGCCTGAGCCACCAGGCCCTGGGCCCTGGGCCCTGAGCCACCAGGCCTGAGCCCTGAGCCTGAGGCCACTGAGGCCTGAGCCCTGAGCCTAGGCCACAGGCCTGAGCCTGGGCCCTGAGCCCTGGGCCTGAGCCTGGGCCTGGGCCTGGGCCCTGAGCCCTGGGCCACTGAGCCCTGGGCCTGAGGCCTGAGCCTGGGCCTGAGCCCTGGAGCCCAGGCCACTGGGCCTGAGCCCTGGGCCTGGGCCCTGGGCCACTGAGCCCTGGGCCACAGGCCTGGGCCCTGAGCCTGGGCCTGAGCCTGGCCACAGGCCACTGAGCCTGAGCCCTGGGCCCTGGGGCCTGGGCCTAGGCCTGGGCCACCAGGCCTGGGCCTGAGCCCTGAGCCCTGGGCCACTGAGGCCTGAGCCCACTGAGCCCTGAGCCTGAGCCTAGGCCACAGGCCTGAGCCCTGGGCCTAGGCCCTGGGCCTGGGCCACAGGCCTGAGCCCTGAGCCCTGGGCCTGGGCCACTGAGCCCTGAGCCCTGGCCACAGGCCCTGAGCCCTGGGCCACCTGAGCCCTGGGCCACAGGCCCTGAGCCTAGGCCCTGGGCCTGAGCCCTGGGCCTGAGCCCTGGGCCCTGGGCCCTGAGCCACTGAGCCCTGGGCCACCAGGCCTAGGCCACTGAGCCCTGAGCCCTGGGCCACTGAGCCACTGAGCCTGGGCCTGGGCCCACAGGCCACAGGCCCTGAGCCCTGGGCCTGAGCCCTGGGCCTGGGCCTGGGCCTGGGCCCTGGGCCTGGGCCACTGAGCCTGGGCCCTGGGCCTGAGCCCTGAGCCCTGAGCCCTGGGCCTAGGCCCTGGGCCTGGGCCACAGGCCTAGGCCCTGGGCCTGAGCCCTGAGCCTGGGCCTGAGCCTGAGCCACAGGCCCTGGGCCACCAGGCCTGAGCCCTGAGCCCTGGGCCACTGGGCCTGAGCCCTGGGCCCTGAGCCTGAGCCCTGGGCCCTGAGCCTGAGCCCTGAGCCCAGGCCTGAGCCACCAGGCCTGGGCCTGAGCCACTGAGCCACTGAGCCCTGGGCCTAGGCCCTGAGCCCTGAGCCACAGGCCTGAGCCCTGGGCCCTGGCCACAGGCCTGAGCCCTGAGCCTGGGCCCTGAGCCCTGGGCCACTGGGCCTGAGCCTGAGCCACAGGCCTGACCTAGGCCACTGAGCCTGAGCCCTGAGCCTGGGCCACTGAGCCCTGGGCCACCAGGCCACAGGCCTGGGCCTGAGCCCTGGCCTAGGCCCTGAGCCCTGAGCCTGGGCCTGGGCCCTGGGCCACAGGCCCTGGGCCCTGAGGCCTGGGCCACCAGGCCACTGAGCCCTGAGCCCTGGGCCTGAGCCACTGAGCCACTGAGCCTGGGCCCTGAGGCCTGGGCCTGGGCCACAGGCCTGGGCCACAGGCCCTGAGCCCTGAGCCCTGAGCCTGAGCCTGGGCCTGGGCCTGGGCCTGGGCCTGAGCCCTGAGCCTGAGCCCTGGGCCCTGGGCCACAGGCCCTGAGCCCTGAGCCCCTGGGCCTGGGCCTGGGCCTGGGCCTGGGCCACAGGCCTAGGCCCTGGGCCTGAGCCTGGGCCACTGGGCCACTGAGCCACAGGCCACAGGCCCTGGGCCTGAGCCCTGAGCCACTGGGCCTGAGCCTGGCCCTGGGCCACAGGCCACTGGGCCACCAGCCTGAGCCCTGAGCCACAGGCCTGGGCCACTGAGCCCTGAGCCACTGAGCCCTGAGCCTGGGCCCTGAGCCCAGGCCCTGGGCCTGAGCCCTGGGCCTGGGCCTGGGCCTGGGCCTGAGCCCTGAGGCCTGGGCCTGGGCCCTGAGCCCTGGCCACTGAGCCCTGGGCCTGAGCCACAGGCCTGGGCCCTGAGCCCTGGGCCTGGGCCCTGGGCCTGGGCCTGGGCCTGGGCCACAGGCCTGGGCCTGGGCCACAGGCCTGGGCCTGGGCCTGAGCCCTGGGCCCTGGGCCTGGGCCCTGAGCCCTGGGCCCTGGGCCACTGGGCCCTGGGCCCTGGGCCTGAGCCACTGGGCCACTGGGCCTGGGCCACTGAGCCCTGAGCCTGGGCCACTGGGCCGCCCGGCCTGGGCCTGGGCCTGGCCGCCACCAGGCCTGAGCCCCAGCAGGCCGCCCAGGCCCACAGGCCTGGCCCGCCCAGCCTGAGCCCTGGGCCACAGGCCACTGGGCCCTGAGCCACAGGCCTGAGCACTGGGCCTAGGAGCCTGGGCCACAGGCCTGGGCCTGAGCCCTGGGCCTGAGGCCCTGAGCCCTGAGCCTGGGCCACTGAGCCTGGGCCCTGACCTAGGCCCTGAGCCCTGGGCCACAGGCCTAGGCCCTGAGCCCTGAGCCTGAGCCTAGGCCTGGGCCACAAGGCCACTGAGCCTGGGCCTAGGCCACTGAGCCCTGGGCCCTGAGCCCTGAGCCTGGGCCCTGGGCCTGGGCCTGGGCCTAAACCCTAAACCCTAAACCTAAACCTAAACCTAAACCTAAACCCTAAACCCTAAACCCTAAACCCTAAACCCTAAAACCCTAAAACCCTAAACCCTAAAACCCTAAAACCCTAAACCCTAAACCCTAAAACCCTAAGCCCTAAGCCCTAAGCCCTAAGCCCTAAGCCCTAAGCCCTAAGCCATAAAAACCCTAAAAACCCTAAACCCTAAAACCCTAAAACCCTAAACCCTAAAAAACCCTAAACCCTCAACCGTCAACCCTCAGACCCTCAAACCCTCAAACCCTCAACCCTCAACCCTCAAACCCTAAAACCCTCAACCCCAAAACCCTAAAACCCTCAACCCCTACACACTAAACCCTCAACCCTCAACCCCAAACCCCAAACCCCAAACCCTAGACCCGAAACCCTAAGCCCTAAGCCCTAAGCCCTAAACCCTGAACCCTAAGCCCTAAAGCATAGAACATTTGCGCTGCCCGAAATTTTGTAACATTCCTTGCACAGAATTTTGAACCCCATTTACTTTAAGGGTACATTCCTTACAACGGTGTATACATTTTATATTTTTCTCAGAATTGGGTGTGTGCTCTTATAAAATGTGGACATTCTTTCAATAAATATTTACATTCTTGTCATAAATGTGTGCATTTATTTAAACAGAAAATGAATATGTTCTGTTTTGAAATGTGTACGTTCTTCTTCACTTAAAAGTTGGTAGATTGTTTTCAATGTATTTTTTTTTTAATTTTTGTATTCTTTTTAAACTTTTGTTCGTTCTTTTCAAGCTTATTTACATTCTTTTGAAAATGTGTACACTCCTTTCAAAAATTCACATAAAAATTGATGTTTTACAAAAGTGTGTGTTCTTTTCAAAAATGTATACCTTCTCTATCAAAATACGTACCTTTGAAAAATGTGTTCTCTCTTTTCAATAATGGGTATGTTATTTTTGAAAAGTTGTACATTCTTTTTAAAAATGTTTATGAGAAGGCTTTTGTTAACAGGTGCTGTTTAGCACTCGTTAATATTGAATTTTTTATTAGTAAAATATAGTTGCTTTTTGATCTTGGAAAACGGCATGGCAACGTGGCACTTAAAAAGTCAGTAAAGCATAAAAATTTGGGGTTTTTACTATAGGACTGAAATACCCTTTTAAATCATTTCATCTTCCTTTCCTTCACTAACATTTCTCAGTTTGTACTTTCTAAGTTTTTTTTTCTTTTTTTCAAATCTACAAAACCACCCAAATGCCCAAATTTCAAACCAAGCCAAATTGTTAAGCTTTTCACGTTCCAAATTGAACCCAGTCACCATAGAAACCCAGATACAACCAAAAACAAGGGAAGGAAAAGTAGAACCAAAGGCAAAGAGAGAAAAACGGAGTGCGACGGCTATAGAGGTGCTGGTGGTGGCACCGGTGAGCACAGCTAACAGAAATGATGGTGGAGCTCAAGGTTTTGGCCTTGGTTGATACGAGAGAGAATGGAGATAGCAGAGAGGGAGCGAGACGAATTTGGTGCTAGTGGGTGGGTTACAGATCTAGTGGTTGTGGTGGCGTTAGTGGACTTTTTTTTTTTTTTCCTGGGATTGAAATGTTAGAGAGACCAAGAGAGAAGGATGTGAGATGAGAAGAAGAAAGGGAAGGTTTCAGAAGTTAAGAAACAGAGAAAATGGTGTAAAAAGATGATGAAGGGTATTTTTGTCTTATACATAACAAATTTAACTTTTAAAAAATGTTTCTTTCTTCCGTAAATGTAGCTCCACGTGTTGTTTATTTACTATTTTATTCATTCCTAACGGGTGCTATACAGCACCCGTTAACAAGACCCTTACGAGAATATGTAAGATCTTTTGTAGAATGTATATTTTCTTTTCAAAAATGGTTACTTTCCTGTTAATAATGTGTACGCTGCTTTGTTAAATGTATATGATCTTTTAAAAAACGTGTATGTTCTTCTAAAATTTTGTATGGTCTTTTATAAAATGTGTACATTCACTTCAGAAATGTGTATCTTTGCTTGAAACGTGTGCATTCTCTACAAAAATGTGCACAATCTTTCATAAATGCTTTTTGAAACGTGTGCATTCTCTACAAAAATGTATATGTTCTCATCAAATATGTGTTCAAAATGATAATAATTTCATTTATTTTAATTTAGAATTGTTATATTTTCAAATCACAAAATTCTTATGTATGATGAGATATAGAAAAATATCTTCAGAAAAAATATATATATGTTTTGTTTAAACTTTTTAAGAGTATCCATAGTGGTGCTAAAAAATTATTTTTAAACTCACTATATACAAAAAGGGTGCAGCAATATCGATGGTATAGGTAAATAAATTTTTTTTTTTTTTTTTATTCTACCTCCGTTTATTATATTATTTGTTTTTTTTTTTTTTTCTATTTCTTTTATCTCACCTCTGTCTCAACTCGCTCAACGTCACCGGCGCACGCCCTTGACCCACTCCGTTGAACCAAGCCGCTGACCCACTCCGTCGACCCACGCCGCAAACCCATCTAAGTCTCTGCTCTGACCTTGCCGTCACAGACCCACGACAAGTGCTTCTCCTCCTTGCAGCTGGTATGTCTCTCAAACTCTTACTCTCTCTACCTCACCTCTCGCTTGCCTCGATTCTGAATCGGAATTGTTGATGAATCGGAATTGTTGATGAATCGGAATCATTGTGGGTTTGTGATATAAATAAAAGAAACATTGAAAACAAACATTAGAAAGTAGTGTATTGTTGTAGAATGTGATATATTGCTGAGAATGGGTCTGTGACTGTTTTTTTTTGTTGGCTGGTTGGGTCTGAGGTATATTTATTGTTCATGAAATTTGTTATTGAATGGTATACGATAATGTTTGGAGTGATTGTGGTTGTGTTTTGTATTTTGTTGGCTGCTTGGTTGCTTTTTTTTTTTGTTTTTTTTTCCCCTTGCTGTGGACTGCTGGTGGTGGTTGTGGGTGTGGTTGTGGCTGATGGTGGAGGTGGTTGTGGTTGAGGTTGTGGTTGGTTGATGAAATACATTCTACAAATGTTTTAGACTTTTAGTACAATAAAATCAACAGGGTTTAATTTGTTGATGCGTGTGTTCTATTTTTAGCCTTCTTTTTGGGTACGCACTATCGCACACCACCTATTTGTTGAATTGCCTGACTGAAAATACATAATTTTCAGTTCTGTTTGCTCAAAACCATCTTTAGTTCCACAATCCCATATGTGTTTTTTTGGTAGGAAATATGCCTGGTTTATATAAATGCACATAATTGAAATACTCTCAAGCCAAGTCTACAAATATTATAATACGTAGTCTCCTAGAAATGTTGAAAACTTGACTGTTACAACATCATAAATCTAGATTAGTAAAACAATTCCACTCAATATTTGGAAACTAATTCTATGACCAAAAACTAAATGAATAAATAAAATATGAATTAAGAAGATTGAATTTCAAAGCATTTAAAATATTGTGGGAAAACATAAATATTATACAATAAAATGAGTATAATAAATAGGTCTTTAAAAACATAAAAATTATTTTAAATGAATTTGCAAAGTATCCGCGCATCACGCAGGATATTATCTAGTTTGAATTCAATAGGATTATTTTCATCTTCTCTTGGTAGCCCTTGATTAATGTCCCATAAATTTTTCTCTGTAAACATTTGAGGAAGAGAGACGAGGGGAGTAGAAGTTTCTACATCTTGTAGAATTCTCATTTAGTTTCATTTTTTCTTGCTTCTGCTGCCATTGATACTTGGCACTAATTTCATTTTGTTTACAAATTGGCGAAGGAAAATCAATGAGCCCGTGAGCCAAAACGTGGACCAATGTTATTTGATTTTTATAAAACCTCCTCCCCTTGATGTTGAGAGCATCTAGACTGTAACACATAATACATTTGTCCCGGCCAATTTTCACAAGGCACATAGGCATGAGCTGTATGCCTCTATACCTAGAGCACTCTAGATGCCTCAAAAGTCAGACTGTGCATAAGATGAACGGGACTTTCTTATGTTGCCAGTTCACATTGACTAATTTTTATGAATCTTAATGTGGTTGGTATAGATTGCTAATCTTGTTTGGATTTTCTTAACTGTTTTCAGGAGGCGAATTTAATATTACATTTAAATGGAGGAAGTGGAAAATAGTATTAGTGAACTTGAAGAGGGTTTGCTTGCCGTTAGCACTAAAGACAACAAGGAAGTAGATGTTGAGAAGGAAGAAGAAGAAGAAGAGGAACAAGAAGGAGAACAACAAGAAGAAGATGACGAGGATGATGATGACGGCAACGAAGACGAGAATGAAGGTGAAGGGGAGTATATGTTCAGATTTAAAGACGGTATAAACCCTTTTGACTTTGTGGAAGATAATGTTGATTCTGGTGTCCAACCTTATGAGCAGTTTGAGCGACTTGAGTATGAAGCTCTTGCTGAGAAAAAGCGAAAGTTACTTGCCAGTAGTCATTGGTAGAAACTCCATTTCTTTAGTTTTTTCATGCGACTATGAGGTAAGAATTTGTGTTATTTACATTTATTATATCAAGCTCTTCTAAATAGTGAAGGATCAATGAAGAAGGCCAGGCAAGAAGATACATCTGGAGCAAGCATGGATGAAATAATGGAAGCCATGAATTTTGGTGTTCGAAGGAAATCAAGGAAGGTGGGTTTTTTTTTTTAACCACTGTTATTCCTACTTCACTAATCTCATAATGATAATTGGCCTCAAAATTCACATTATTAGACATGCAATGGTGCCTCATGTTATTTTTTGATGTCAAGGAGAGCTTCTGATTCATTGCTGTCTTCTTGAACTTTTCTTTTTAACTTAATAACTTTAACTCTATTATTGTTTGTTTGCATCAAAAGCTAAGAATTAGACTAGAAATATACCTTTATCTCAAAAGATGATTTAGTAAATTTCATAAGTAAACTACAATAAAATGCTGGTTCAAAGCATTAGCTTTGGTTTGATTTAGCACTCTGAACTTTGAATACAGCCACCTGGGTTTGACTCTCAGTAGGACCTCAATATTATCATCTACATTACTTATCAAAAAAGATTTAGTCACACCAGAACATAATTTAGTTCACGGGGACTTATGAAAGCTTACACTAGAGTTGTGCCCTTATGTTGTGCTTTCCTTTTTAATGAATTGCTTATAAAAAAAATTGCTGATGGTGATTTTATGTGTGTTACTAGTCTAATTTTTTATGTTCGCCCTGCTCCCTTCACAAATAAATGGCAAGTGGTGATTTTATGCGTGTTACTTGTCTAATTTTTTATGTGTGCCTCATGCAGCCTAAGAAAAGAGGTAGGCGGAAAGGATCAAAGAATAAACTCAGCCCTGATATTACGCGGATGCTTGGTGATGCTACCCTTCATTATGCACATGGTCATTATGAAGAGGTAAGATGCTTGATGAATTTTATTTTTAAGCATTAATTTTTGGTCACTCACTGAAATCATTAGTGGGTTTTATGATGGGTTCCTCCAGCATACTAAGATATGGTCCCTGCAGTCTAACGATAGCCATATGTTTTAGTTAATATGTAAGCTTTTAGAGTCTTTCTCATTCACCATCCATTTCTTCTGCTTAGCACTCTTACAGATTTTTACCACCATAATATGATGCTGGGACTAGTGTTTGCATAGTTATTTTGTGGACATGATTACAATGTTATTTTTCGTCTCAATTGTGCCCTCTACATCTAACTTTGATTTTCCTCATACGCCAAAATTTAGTGTTACATTTTGAATGTATTTGTGGCTCAACGCTCCTCAACTCAACCTTCCCCCCACCTCTGAAAAAAGAAGAAACGACTATGTTATTAGCCCTCTCCCCTTTTCACTCCTTGTTATGGTGGGGAAGATAGCTTTCCTGAATACATTATATGATTGGCTGGAGGCTTTGAGAAGCCATTCTTTTATTAGTATTTTAGACTTTATTTGTTGCTGTAATTTTCTTTAACTCTGCTGCACTACTTCTACATTTCCTGTGTACTGGGTAGTGCTGTCATTTTTCTTTTTCACTCACACACACACACACACACACACACACACACACACGTACGTAAGTACGTATGTATGTATGTATGTACGTATGTATGTTTGTATGTATGTATGTATGTATGTATCTTGAAGATCTTGATGGGGTTAATTGAGTGATTTGCCATCATTTTGAAAGATTTTTATTGTGAACCATTGCATTGTGTCCTTGGTTATAATATTATTTTATCGCAGTGATCACCTATTAGAGTTTCCTAAAGTCTAAATGGAGAATTCTATTTTAGGAGTGGGCTCTTTGGCATGGCAGCTTTAGTTGCTTTCAATTTAGTAAAGGTCAATGTTTTGAATTCCATTCCATTTTGGCCAGAATGGCCAGAATTTTTCGTTTCAGTGGGTAGTCCGGTGCAAGTGACCCCCTTGTTCTGCACCATCCTAAATTCCATCTAGTGCTGGCCTGATCCGGCTTTATGGGCAAAATTTCGGTATTCCAGGAGAAATGAGCGTTCTGGGCCAAAATATGAGTACAGGAAAATTTTTAGACAGTGAGTGAAATCTTGGGGAAGAAAGGAGGTGGGAGAAAACATATAAAAGAAAAAAAATTACAAAAGGAAACTATGAAGTATGAATCTGGATCTGCAATAAGAAAACACAGGCGTGAGAACTTAGAAGAATTGATCTGAAGGTGATAAAGATGGCGGGTGCAAGTAAAGGTGTAGACTGCAGAAGGAAAAAACAAAAAAAAAACAATAGGAAGTAAAAGTAAAGACTAAAAGGAAGAAGAGTGAATGCGCTGTGGGAGGTAGGAGAGAGGAGGAAATGTAAATAAAATAAAATTGTTTTGACTTTGATGAGATGTTGAAGTGATAGTTGGCGGGTGAGGGGAGAGGAAATACAGAGGAAATAAAAAGAATAGGAAATATTTTGTTTTGGGTTTGGGCTTAAACTTAGCATTTATCCAATCTCAATCAACCCAAATTAAAATATAGCCCAACAAAGATAGTTATTTTTTTATTATTATACAAATAATGGTCAAACAAACTAAAAGTCTAAAACTGAGATTTTATTTATATTTTGAGAAGCTATTGTATATAAGTATAACTATACTTACTATCTTTATATATATAAAAGCTAGCGTGTATACGTGTGTGTGTGTGTGTGTCCGTCGCATAACCCCGGAACGGTGCACCAGCACACGCCAGCACTGGAATATTCTGTTCCCATGGCCAATCCAGAATGGCTTCCAAAACAGAATTCAAAACTTTTTGAAGGTTCTTCATCTACGGTTGTTCTATCTCAACCTTTATCCTTCAATAGCTTTTGGCTGCTAAAACTTCTAAAATATATTGTTGCAGGCCATATCAACGTTGCATGAAGTTATTAGGCTAGCACCAAATTTGCCTGATCCGTATCATACCCTTGGACTTGTCCATAATCGACTTGGTGAGGATAAGAAAGCCTCAAATTTTTACATGATCGCTGCACATTTAACACCAAAAGATTCATCTCTTTGGAGGCTGCTTTTTACAAAGTCCATGTAAGTTTCCCATGTTTGTCCATTCATTATTCATTACCTGATCTTTGTTGATGATGAGAATGCAACAGCTTTTCTTTATGAAGATAGATGTTCTTGTATTAAAATAACTTAAGGAAAAGTACACAAAATGCTTAGGTGGTTTCCCTATAAAATATGGAAACTCTGGAAGTTTTGAATGTATCATTTAACCCTCTTGTGATATTGTTTTATATGTAAACCATTAAACATTGATGGAAATAAATAGTGAGTTGCTCATTTGATGAGATGTGTCCATATGTAGAACTGCATTTTCACATAAAACGGTACCACGGGGTTTTTTGTTACATATAAAACAATGACACTGAGGCAGTGTAGTTAAGGGTGAGTGGGGCGCTTGCCTAAGTGGCCCCTGAGAGGCAAGGCCTTGCTAAGGTACCTCAAAGGCCTCAAGGCAATGGGCCTTGCTAAGGTACCTCAAAGGCCTCAAGGCAATGGACCTTTAACATGGCACTTGCCTTTGGCACCTGGTGAAATGGGTCAAAACATTTTTGTTATATGGCATTTTTGTGAATTAACACGCATTTCAGGTTTTTTCTTTAACCAGTGTGTTTGGTTAAAGGTTTAGGGAGGAAGGGAAAGAGGAGAAAATGTCATTTTCCTCTGTTTGGTAAGGGAGAGAGGATGGAAGTAAAATGGGGTTGGGGGAGTTTTTTGCTTTGGCCCACAACTCTTTTTCCTCTCCCAAATGGAGAGATTATACCCACTTTTCCATCCTTCTACTTTTTTTAAGGAGTGCATGATGGTAATTAACTTTCCATCCTTCCACTTTTCCATCCTCTCTACCAAACACTTACTTGATTGAAAAAATAAATATTTTCTATTGTCCCACATTTCTATCCTCCCAATTAGACAAAGAAAAACCAGAGCAGGCTAGGGCTAGTTTAAGTTAGTAGTGGCCACCACTAGGCAACAAAGTCAAGGTTGATGAAAAGTAAAGTAAAAAAAACTACAAGACAACACTACATAGACTAGACTTCATTTCATTGGGGGGATAGAAAAGTGGGGGTATGGAAAATAGGGAGGGGATGGAAAAGTGGGGGGATATAAAAGTTGTTAGTTCTCCGCATTTGGTTTTGTTGGAATGATGGAAAACTCTTTTGTTTGGTTGATAAAAAAAAATGGGGGATAAGAAATATAGTTTGTATAAATTTATTGCCGGGTCCCTATAACATAAAACATTGTAATTTTTTATTATATTACTTACAGACATATAAGTCACTAACAGTTTCTAATTACTCATAATTATAAATTAAAAAATCCCCACGCAGTGCTTCACATTGGCTAGTGAAGCAATGCGTGGGGATTTTTGTTTGATTTCCTTCTAAAAAAAAAAAACATAAGCTAGTGCCTTGCTTCACTTTGGCAAGTGCCTTTTTGGCACCTCTAACCTTGGGCGATTCAAGGCCTTGTCACCTTAAGGTTAGATAACATATTCTTAAGCAACGTCAGTCGTTCACTTTTTGACAAATACAGCTTCTTCTACCCAGCCAACTTACACTCTATATTCTCCAAGATAAGATTCCAAATAGTAGGGGACTTGTGGGAAGCCCCCAATGGCATACCAAGATAGGACATAGTTAAAGACTCAATCCTACAAACCAAAATTTCCATCAAGGCATGGACATTATGAACCTCCCCAATGGGAACCATCTCACTCTTCAAAACATTAACCTTTAATCCTGTCACAGCCTGGAAACAAAGTAGTAGCATCCGAACATGTAAATCTGCTCCACATCTACCTTACAAAACAGAATCATATCATCCGCAAACAAAAGATGCAATACACATTCCCCTCTACCCTACCTACCATCAGCCCTAAAACCATGAAGTAAACCAGCACCTTCAACTCTTTTCATCATCCTACTGAAAACCTCCATCATAACCAAAACAACATAGGAGATAGCAGGTTCCCTTGTCTCAGTCTCCTCAAGCTTCCAAAAAAGTCAGCTAAAGACCCATTAACCAAGACAGAAAACTAAACTATAGATATACAAGTACTAATCCACCTACACCACTTCACCCCAAATTCCATTCTCTTTAGCAAATCTAAAAGAGCCTCCCAATTCACATGATCATAGGCTTTCTCAATATCTAGCTTACAAATAACCCTCGGAATCTTACTCTTCACCTGGCTATCAACACACTCATTAACAATAAGAATTGAATCAAGTATCTATTTATCACACACAAAACTATTCTGAGACTCAGATATCAGTTGATCCAAAACCTTTTTTAAGCGATTTGCCAAAACCTTAGCCAAGATCTTGTACACACTTCCCACCAAGCTAGTAGGTCTGAAATCTCAAATATTGGAGGCACCATTCTTCTTGGGGATTAAAGCTATGAATGTTGTTCTAAGAGATTTTTCAAACTTACTATGCTGATAAAACTCTTCAAACACAACTAAAACATTACTTTCCACAACTCTCCAACAATGGTGGTAAAAGGCCATAAAGAAACCATCAGGATGTGGAGCTTTTATCTCTTTCAAGCTATGTCCCGTATTGATAGGACTCTGGTACCTATGGATTGGGTGGATTATTTCAGGAATGTGTCTCAAAGGGTGCTCCCTTGTGTTATTTCTGACCATCGTCTGCTTTTAGTGAAAGCTGGTGGAGTTGGTAGGGGTCACTGTGCTTTTAAGTTTGAGAACATATGGCTCAAAGTTGAGGGCTTTGTTGAGAGAGTAAACAATGGTGGGAGGGTTATAGCTCTTTGGCTCCCCAAGTTCAGTTCTAGCTCAAAAATTAAATGCTCTTAAAGAAGACCTCAAGAAGTGGAATAAGGAGGAATTTGGAGATTTGGCTTTTAGGAAGAGGTGTTTGCTATCTGAATTAATGGGTCTAGATGATAAGGAAGAACTTTTGGGCCTCTCAAATGCAGAGCAAGCCCGCCAAACACAGGTTAAAGGTGATATCGCAGCATTAGCTGCTTTAGAAGAGACGTTTTGGAGACAAAAGTCTCGTGCTCTGTATGTGAAGGAGGGAGATAACAATACTCGGTTCTTTCATAGATTAGCGAATTCTCATAGAAGAGCTAATCACATTAGAAGCATCGAGGTAGATGGTATCTTATATGAGGACGGATCTACTGTTCAATCTCAGGTGGTTCAGTTCTATCAAAATCTCTACACAGAGACAGGTAGGTGTATTCAATTGTGGATGGACTGGATTTTGCTTGTATTGGAGAGGATAAAAGGTTGTCTTTGGAGAGGTAGCTCTCTAAAGAAGAGGTTTCCAGGTTTTGATGGAGATGGAGGGGGATAAAGCTTCTGGGCCAGATGGCTTCACCATGGTTTTTTTTCAAAAATGTTGGAGTGTGGTGGAGGTGGTTGTCATGGCTTTTTTTGAGCACTTTCATAGGTATTCAATGTTTGAAAGGTCCTTAAATGCCTCATTTCTCTCTCTTATTCCCAAGAAAAATAATGTATTGATGTTAAGGATTTTCAGCCTATTAGCTTGGTAGGGAATGTGTATAAGCTGTTGTCTTAGGTGTTGGCAAATAGATTGAGGGTTGTGCTAGATAGTCTCATCTCTGAGTCCCAAAATTCTTTTATTGGTGGGAGACAAATATTGGATTCAGTGCTTATTGCTAATGAGTGCATAGATAGCAGATTGAAGAGTCATGCCCCAGGAGTGGTTTGTAAATTGGACATTGAGAAAGCCTATGATCATGTGAATTGGGATGCATTATTCTATTTGTTGGGTAGGATGGGTTTTGGGGTGAAATGGTGGAGGTGGGTTAAGGCCTGCATAACCACTGTTCGCTTCTCTATTATTGTGAATGGTTCTCCGGTAGGCTTTTTTGGAAGCTCCCGTGGGTTGAGACAAGGTGATCTGCTGTCCCCTCTTCTTTTCCTTTTAATTATGGAAGTACTAAGTAGGATTTTGAAGAAAACTGAGGAGTGTGGTCTGCTTCGTGGTTTTCACGTGGGGGCTAGTTAACTCTATAGGGGTACGCATTTCACACTTGCTGTTTGCAGATGATACCATCTTGTTTTGTGATGCTTCTAGAGATCAATTGTTGTCTATTAGGCTGGCTTTGACATGCTTCCAAGCATTTACTGGGTTGAAAGTAAATGCGGGGAAGTGTGAGATTGTTCTAGTTGGGGAGGTTGGAAATATAGATGCTTTGGCAACCATACTTCGTTGTAAGGTGGGTAGTCTACCTATGAAATATTTGGGAATGTCGTTGGGTACTTCATACAAAACAGCATCTGTCTAGAATCCTATCTTGGAGAGGATGGAGAAGAAACTCTCAAGTTGGAAGCATGTTTATTTATCAAAGGGGGGTAGACTTACTCTGTTGAAGAGTACTCTTTCTAGTCTTCTTACGTACTATCTATCCTTATTTGTCATCCCTATAGCTGTGGCTGATAGGTTGGAGCGTATTTTGAGAAATTTTTTATGGGGTTTTTTAGAAGAGTGTTTCAAGTACCCTTTGGTGGCTTGGGAGAAGGTATGTCTACCGTTAGATCTGGGTGGTTTGGGGATCAAGAAGTTAGTGCATTTTAATGAATCCTCGTTAGGGAAATGGTTATGGAGGTTTGGAAGAGAAGGCACTCATCTTTGGAGAAGGGTTATTGCAACTAAATATGGAGAGGGTCAAGGGGGGTGGACTACTAAAGCATGTAGAAGGGCCCACGAATGTGGTCTATGGAGTGGCATTCATGATGGATGGGAGAGTTTCTCCAATCATATGGCCCTAGTGGTGGGTGATGGCACTCGTATTCTTTTTTGGCATGATAAGTGAGTTGGAGAAAACACACTTAAAATGCTCTATCCTTTGTTGTATGTGTGTTCTAATGACAAGGATGCTTGCATTTCTGATGTATTATGCTACCGGGATGGTGGCAATGATAGAATTTGAAATGTGAGATTTTATAGGGATTTTCATGAAAGGGAATTAGAGGCTGCCTTCTCTTTCCTTGAATTCATTCAATCTCGAATCCCTAGGGGTGTTGGGAGTGACACTTCTCATTGGTGTCTCAATGGGAATGGCAAGTTCGATATTCGGTCCTATTACAATAACATTCGGGGTGTATCTGCCTCCAATTTTCCATGGAAGGGTATTTGGAAAGTTAAGATTCCTAAGAGGGTGGCATTTTTTGTGTGGACAGCGGTTCATGGGCAGATTCTTACATTAAATAATCTTATGCTTAGGGAGCGAATTTGGGTGAATCGATGTTGTATGTGCAGCGTAATGAGGAAACTGTGGATCATCTCCTCCTCCATTGCCCTGTAGCTCACTCACTGTGGGTATGCATGTATCAAATCTTTGGGATCCAATTGGTCATGTCATGCTCTGTAGAAAGCTTGGTGTATTTTTGGAGCTATTGGCTAGGAAAATTTAATTCAGACATATGAAATATGGTTCCTGGCTATTTGATGTGGATTGTTTGGACAGAAAGAAACCAGCGCTCTTTTGAGGATACGGAGAAATCTTTAGTTCAATTACAAGCCCAATGCCAGAAGACCTTATTTGATTGGTCTAGGTGTTGTGGCTTCTAGGATTGTTCTACTATCTTGTAATTTATTTCCTCTCTTAGTAGTGCTTTTTAAGTTTTTCCTTGTTGTTTGTGGCTGTTTGTTTGTTTGTTGCATTTCTTTGTGTTCACCATCATAAACACCTTGTATTTGCTTTCTTTAGTTTTTAGTTTGTTTAATAATCCTCTTATTACCTATAAAAAAAAATACCTTCTCCGAGAATTAGCTACCTTGTGGAAGAATTTAGTATTGTTGTCTCCTTCCTTAATGCAAAGCATCCTCGATTTTTGTCTTCATGAGATTTCTTCCAAAGAAAGAAGGTTCTCTATTTGAGATCTCACCACATCCCTCACACTTATCTCCACTTCAGAAAGGCCAAAATCTCCATCCTTAGCATCTAATTATTTCAAGGCCCTCCAATAATTCTTTCTTTTGACGACCTACATTTCCAAACTCGCTACGGTTCCACTGAATAATGTCTCCTTTTAGAGCTTTCAACTTCTTGGCAAGCACATAACTAGGAGTACCTAAGAAAGAATATCGATTCCACCAAGAATGAACCCTATCTGTGAATCCATCCATCCTTAACCGCATATTCTCAAACCTAAAAGGACTCTCCTTCATTATCCCCCCTACCTCCACTAGAATAGGAAAGTGGTCTGAAACAGGGTGAGGTAAAACCTACTAGAACACATCCAGGTAGTGGTCCTCCCAATCATGAGATACCAGAGCTCTATCTATCCTAGACATCAAAGGTTGATTTGAACCATTAGACCAAGTATAACTCCTCCCTCCAACGGTAAGTCTATTAAATTAAGCTTCTCAATCAATTCAGAAAAATTCTCCATGGCCGGAGTAAGATGCAATCCACCCAATCGTTCACTTGGGAAGCGAATGATGTTGAAATTCCTTATGTAACACCATGGAACATCCCAATATTGTGGAGAAGTATCCAAATGGGTTGGGAGGTTTTCAGCAAAAATATTTAGTTTGAGGTAGGGGAGGGGGATAGAGTAAAGTTTTGGATAGATCAATGGTGTGGGGATTCACCACTCCAACTGCCCTTTTTGGCTGTGTTTGGGATTGCTTCCAATAAAGCAGCCTCTGTGGCCTCTTTTCTTGAGCAGTTGGGGATAGAGGAATAGAGAAGTTGGGATGTTCATTTCATTCGAAGACCAAATGATTGGGAGATGGGTGTTGTGGATGAATTTATTCGTACTTTGGGCTATAATTTACCTCTAACTGAAAATGGAGACCGTATAAGATGGAAGTTTATGAAGAATGAGGATTTTGATATCCGCTCGTTTTATAATAAACTTCAAGGTCCCGTCTCTTGCCCATTATCTTTCCTTGGAAAAGTATTTGGAAGGTTAAGGCTCCTCGGCGTGTTTCTTTATTTGTTTGGACCGCCATTTGGGACAAGATTCTTACAAGTGACAATCTGCGGGGTAAAAAGTTTGATTTTGTTGACTGGTGCATTATGTGTCATTGTAATGGGGAGACGGTGGATCATTTGCTACTTCATTGTGGAAAGGCTTATCGGTTGTGGAGTTTATTTTTTAGATCTTTTGGGACTTCATGGGTCTTGCCAAGATTGATTGCAAATACTCTTTTTGGTTGGTGGAATTGGTTGGGAAAACATTCATCTAGCATTTGGAATTTGGTTTCGTTGAGCTTAATATGGTGTATTTGGAGAAAGCGAAATTGGCGAACATTTGAGGACATGGAAAGCACTGACGACCAGCTGCTTGCTTCTTTAAGTGGCTCCCTTTTCAACTGGTCTAAGGCTTGGGGACTCACCTCTAGTGATTCTCTCCCGATGTTTCTTAGTTTTTTCTTTTGTAATTAGTATTCTCTTTGTTTTTTCATTTCTCTTTCTGTAATATTTGGTATGCCTTGTGCCGTTATGCATGAGGTAGTTTTTTGAATATACATTTTTATTACTTATAATAAATAAAGACCAAAGAGTATTATAACGTGGAGGGGCTAAGAAGATACAAAAGGCTGAAAATTTTATTTCCCAAGTTCCCAAGTGAGTCATGTGGAGTGGCTCACAAAACAAAAAAAAAATGAAATACAAAAGTCAAAAACTCAAAATAATAAAGCACAATGAAAAAACTGGAAGACAAATGGGTGAACAACCAAAAAAGAAAAAAAGAGAAGAAATGAAGGAGGCCCAAGAGGGAAGGACGAAACATTAAAAAAAATTATGCATTTATCAATAGTTCAATACCAGCAGTGTTCTACTGGCCGAAATTCACCGAAATAGGCCAGAATGGCCGTAACAGACCAGAATGCCGGAACTGGAATTTAGTCCAAGGTGAAACAAGGGGGTGGTTCATTTTGATTTAGAGGTTGGTATGAAATTTTCCAGCCATTCCGGCTGAAATGGAACAGTATCCATAACAATGCTAAAATGGGCTTCCTCAAGGCATTATTTGATGGAGGAAAATGGTGAAAAGGAAAGCTACTTTGGAAAGTCAAGTTGCTTAGTGAAAAGAAAGAATGAACTAGCTCTTCAAGAAACACGCTCTTGGAATAATACCTCATAGGTAGAGATTTTTTTTGGATTCAAATTCAACTAGTTACAACGAGGGCAGTCTTGCTTATTTATAGTTACATAGGCAAGTTCCTGAGTAAGTTACAAGAACCCACCATGTGGCTACCATGTGATTGGCCAAAGCCTAACAATCTTCTCTAACTAACCGATAGGTTGTTGCACTTATCACTAACAATCTTATCAACTAACAAACTTTCTGTTACAAGTAAAAGGAACTATAGATCATACAACATAAGCACTAGTAAATAGTTAGCTTTAAAAATGAACTGCATCATTATCCCACATCCATTAATATTATCTTATTTAACAAGTCTTGGTCCAATATATATATTTTACCTTAGCTAACTCTTGCCAACTTTTCACTACACCCGAGGTCCAATGCAATGTGTTAGCTTTTATTTATAGCAGTTATATTCATAACAAAGTGACTTAATTTATGCTAGCCATCAACTTATCATGGCCCTCTCTTTTATTAAGCTTGGGATTGGCTGCAAACTAAATATATGATACTAAGCACAAATATAGGCGGAGTTAAAAACCTCCTTCAATTAAGCGGTTTTTTTTTTCTTGGTTTGTCATTAAGGTAAGGAGTTGTAACTCTAGGACATGGTAAGTTACCTAGTAAGAAATTTCTTTTTGGTAAACAATGTAGTGAGGATACTTTGTTCTATTTTCAAGTGATAGCATAGTTTTTGACATGTTCAATTTTTTTTTGTGTCTGTGTTTATTCACCTCATTACTTTTATACGCATGAAAGGAAAGGATTGATTATTAATTATAGACATTCTGTCAAATGCAGTGAACAAGGAAACATTGGTCAAGCTAGTTATTGCCTTTCTAAAGCAATAATGGCAGATCCTAAAGATGTTACTCTAAAACTTCATCGTGCATCACTCCATGTTGAGCTTGGAGATTATCAGAAAGCTGCAGAGTCATTTGATCAAATATATCAACTTAGTCCTGAGAACATTGAAGCATTAAAAACAGGGGCAAAGGTTTTAACTTTTTCCTTGTGTTCAAAAGGCCTCTTGAATTTGATTTGAATATGCACTTGTATGCCATAAATTGCAGTGGTCTTACTTTTTATTTTTTATTTTTGCTTTTTGATAGATATTAATGACTCTTTTTTTCTTTAAATACTATATTTGGATATTCCCAATGCTATTTTTCATATCTATTTACTTTTTTCTTTTTTTTTAAATTTGCTTTTTACCCCTAAGTGTTTATGTATTGGATGAGGTGGTTGGCTTGGATTTTGTGGATGTTTTTCGTGGAGGCGGTGGAGGATTGTAGGCAACTTGGTAGTGAGTGGTTGATTAGCAAGGAGTATGTGATTCCAGAAGAGGTTGCTAAGAGTAGTGGCTTTGAAGTGAGCAGTTATCATTAGGCTTTGTTGGGTGTATGTATTCAGTCCTTCCCTTCGATAAGTATTTGGAAGCGAAAGGCTCCTTCTAGAGTTGCGTTTTTTGTTTGGACTACAGCTTTGGGAACTACTTTAACTATTGATAATTTACAGTAGAGGAAGTTGTTGATTTTGGATTTGTGTTATATGTGCAAAAAAAATGGAGAGTTGGTAGATCATCTTGTATTACATTGTCCTATTGTTTTTGAGTTGTGGTCTATGGTGTTCACTTTGATTGGTACATACTGGGCAATGCCAATGACTGGTTGAGTTCCTAGCACGTTGACAAGGAAAATTTGGTCACCATTGTAATGGTGTTATCTAGATGGTTGTCCCTCATTGTTTGATCTGGTGCATTTGGCGAGAGAGAAAAAATTGGCATTTTGAAGATTCTAAAAGGACTATAGCCAACTTATAACTTTTCTTCTTTAAAACACTATTGGATTGGATGTCTATCGTAGGAAGTCATTCTATTTTTACTTATCAATATATATATATATATATATATAAAACAATTTAGGTATTGGCTCAGTGTGACAATATATTACTTTTTTCCTCAGTTTATAGATTAAGTGAGAAGGAGGCCTTCTCTGGGAGGCTTGTTGACACAGAAGGTTGCTATCTTTCTATGTTGGTAGTGTTGGATATTATTATTACAATTTTCAAGGTGACGAGGGCAGCTTCATTGAGTATGGCATTTGAAGATGAAGAGAAGTCAATTGGAAGAATTAAATTGATTTTTCTCAAACTTAACAGAATTTCAAACCCAAGGAAAAAATTCATGGCTAATATGTTGCATAATCAAGATAGGAAAAGTGCATCTTCTGTGTTTTCTTTACAGACATAATCAATGAAACAGTTGTTTACATGTTCCCTTCTAAATTTAGCATCAGTGAGATTTTGGATTTCATGTTTTCATAATTGAACTGATTAAATTTGTAAGCATATATTGCCCTTGGTTCTGGAGTTTCACAAAGTTGAATATGTTTCTCTGCTTTTCCTTGCAGTAGTGAGTTTTTTCGAGCATTTTTTTGAAGGTGACTGTGATTTGGTAGTTTTGCTCATATCTCATGCCTTTTTTAGGGCATTTATTAGTCTGACATAAGTTTTCTGTTCTGCTGATATTAGTTTTTGTCTTGCTTTTCATTCAGTTGTACCAGAAAGGTGGTCAGCTTGAACATTCTATCCGCATTCTTGAGGATTATGTTAAAGGTCATCCACGTGAAGCTGATGCAAGTGTGATTGATCTGCTAGCTTCCATATTCATGGAAAGTAATTCTTATGACAAAGCTCTCCAACTTATTGAGCATGCAAAGCTGGTCTGCTATTCAGGAAAAGAGCTGCCCTTGAATTTGACAATAAAAGAAGGAATCTGTCATGTTAACCTTAAAAATATGGAGAAGGCAGAGGTTGGATGCATGTGTATTTTTCTTTCTTTTTTTGGTCTTAGTTCATAGGTGATCACTTATACTCTTACCACGGCATACTCTGAGGACGTATTAAAAGGGATTAAAAGATAATAATGTTTTTCACTGAAGATCTTTTGCATTTATAGGTTCTCTTCAGTATTTTGCAGCGGGGAAGTGTAAATGATCATGCTCATTTGATTGCCGAAGCTGCAGACTCATTAACGAGTCTTGAGCATTATGACTCTGCATTGAAGTACTATCTGATGTTGGAAGGAGGTGCTAAAGGTGACAACGTAAGTACAACAATGCTTGATATAAGACACATGCATTTTTATTGCTGCATCTTAGGTTGTCTGCTGCTGATAATGTCCACAAATAAAAGCAGATGGAGTTGTTCATATGACTGAGCTATATTACTGAAATATATTGGGTCGTCATCTCTTTGAATTGCTAGTATGAAGAATTGCTAATATGAAGTGTGCGTTTGGAAGAGCTTTTTACTGATTTGCTGAAAGTTTTACCTAGCAAAAGCAAGTTTTAAAAAGCTGTACATAAGCAAATAACCCTAAAACAAAACCAAAAACAAAAAAAATTCGCACAGGAGAAGTCCGTGGAAGTTCTCTTTTATTTTTATTTGCTACTACTCAAACAGGCATTTAGCTTTTCATGAGTGGTTAGTCACATGATTCTTGACATTTTGCATGAGGGGCTTGATCAGAGCTATTCATCATCTTTACTTTTTCCTTGTAGAGCAGATGACTCTTTTTTAGATAGGTAATAAATACTTGCATTAAAAAATTTAAAAAAAAATAAAGGAACAAAGTTCTTTAAGATTCTCACCAGAGACAATCCAATTATACGGGGATTCTAATGGTTGACTAGCGTTATATGTGTAGAAGGAATGATGTGAATCCTGATGATTAGCTACTTCATTGGTCATATTTGGAGTCAGTGCCATATGATCCCTCAAGGTTGAAGAAGGAAACCATACTGCTTCCAGCATAGAGCTAAGAAGTCAATACCATCATGTTGGATGTGTAACTTGTATGGTCCGTTTGGATTGAGGGAGAAGGAGGGGGAGTAGAGTAGATTTAGCACAAAATTAGCTTATTTTTATTCAACTCTACTCTACTCCTCTCTACTCCCCTTCCTTCCCCTCTCCATCCAAACAGGCCAGTAGAGTTAAAGAAATCAAAGAACATTTGAGGGAACGAGCTGTCATTCGGGAGGAATAAATCAATATTTTTCAGTACTTTATTTCATTGGCTTTTATCAAGTCCATTTGCACCATGGGGGAAAATCTATTAACATGGAAAGTGCCACGTGCATCATTAGGAGCCACAGTGATTTCTCTTCCTACACTCTTGCTATTTGCTCATGTGGAGGTTATTATGGATCTGAATGGTCTGATTAGTCTCCAAGGCCTAAAGTGTATTGGACACTATTTGTAGTTAGCATGTTGTTGGCTGTGGAAAAGCATTAGATGGGCTGGTGATGACTTCTCTCTAGATAATTGTCTTAGGGGACAGGATGTGGTTACTTTATTTGGTATATTGTCCAGTGAGGTACCTTTGATGGTTGTATGAATCTTACTGGGGAATAGTAGGTGGTGAGCTACTTCTGCCGGTCCTGTAGTTTAACTTTTTTCATGCTTTATGGGATTAGGGAGCTGAGCTGGCTCTTGCTTGTTATGTTCTTTAAGGGTTAAAGGCATAAGATACAATGTTTTGGCTGGTGTCTCACATATAAACAAAAAGCTAAAGTGACATTTCATCACCTTTTCTTTTGGCTATTTTTGGTGGAGGGAGGGAGGTAAGCGTGGCTGTAACATGAGGCTTTGACAAACATAGGAGGGGAAAACTTTTGAGGCAAGGGCTATCTCATGCCATGTGCCCCATTGAAATAGTGCATTTTTTGTATCCAACTACTCTTGACATATTGTGTTGATTGGTTACTTTCTTAAGAGGAAGAGGTTTTAATACAAAGTGGTTTTACGTGAAAAGGTTCTAGGCTCTTTGTCTGGTGTCTATTTTCTGTCTTTTCATTAGTCATAATTAGGGAATTCTGCTATCCCGTATGGGAGTTTGCTGACAAGCTTTGCATGATGTGCCTTGAAAGCATTGCAATTGCATAAACTGATAAAAGAGCTTATACTCTAAATTCACAAGTTATGTTTTGATATTGACTTACAAGCGATCACCTTTCATTGGTCTTTCAATGTCTTTCAGTCGTTTGTAAATGTTTTTTTTTTATAGTAATATAGATTTATTGATATCAAAAAAGAGACACCCAAGTACACTAGGAGTATATAGAGGTGTATAGATCAAATACAAATCACATAAATTAAGTAAATCCAAAATTGAAGAAAATGACTGGTTCTTCCACACTGATAGCCAGTCCAATAAGGTTCTAAAAAATAATAACTTGAGATCAGGCAAAGAACACTCACTATCTTCAAAACACCTACTATTCTTTCCTTCCAAATACACCACATCAAATAATGAGGAACAACAATCCATATATATCCATTACGATGATGACCAGGCCCACCTTGCCAACAAGTAAGAAGCTCAACAACAAACTTTGGCATAAACCAGCATTCTCTAAATAAACCCAAAACTCATAGCCCACAAATCCATAGCAACTGGACAATTAAGGAAGAAATGGTCAACAATTTCACTATTAGTGTGTCAGATCAGTTTGTTTGGGCGTTTACTGGTATCTATGGTCCTAATTATGTGAGAGATAGAAGATTCTTATGGGAAGAATTATTTGGCTTGAATAGTTGGTGGAATGTTCCATGGTGTGTGGGTGGTGACTTTAACGTGGTTAGGTTTCCTTCTAAGCGTTCTGGTTCAACCTCTTTTACTAATGCCATGCGGGAGTTCTCCAATTTTATTTCTGAGCTAGGTCTCATTGATATTCCGCTTCAAGGGGGATCTTTCACTTGGTCTAATACTCGTGAAGTTGCTTCGAAGGCTAGGCTGGATGTGTTTTTGTTTTCTGTAGATTGGGATGATAAGTTTCCGTCTGTTTCTCAACAACGCTTGCCTAGGCTGTTATCTTATCACTTCCCAATTGTTCTTGAGGGTGGTTCCTTTCAGAGCGGTAGGAGGCCATTTAGATTTGAGAATATGTGGCTGAAAGATGAGGGTTTCGTGGAGGGGGTGCGATCTTGGTGGGCATCTTATAATATCCAAGGAGCTCCGAGTTTTGTGTTGGCCTATAAATTGAAGCTTTTGAAAAATGATTTGAAGAAATGGAATGTGGAGGTTTTTGGAAATGTTGAAGATCGGGTGAGAAAATTGTGGCAAAAGCTTCGTGATTTAGAGATGATTGAGGATAGTCGAACTTTAGTTGTGGAGGAAAGGCTGGAGTTGGAGAGAGTTCGAGGTGAATTAGAAAAAGTTACTTTGATGGAGGAAATCGTTGGAGGCGAAGTCTAGAGTCCTTTGTATTAGAGAAGGAGACAGACTACCAAATTCTTTCATCGTATAGCTAATTCTCACGGAAGAGTTAATTCCATTGATAGGCTTATGGTAGATGGTGAATTGTCTTCGCATCCGAAGCTATAGCCGGTTGTATCTCTCATTTTTATAGGCGCCTATATGCCGAAACCGTGGCTCATAGACCTTTACTAGATGATGTGGAGTTCTCTTGTATCTCGCAGGATGATGCAGTTGTGGCTAGATAGGCCTTTTGACGAGGAAGAGGTGTTTGGGGTGATTAGTGATTTTAAGGGTGATAAGGCTCCCGGACCGGATGGCTTTTCTATGGCGTTCTTTCGCCTTGCCGGTCTTTGTTGAAGGCTGAAATTATGGCAAGGTTCCAAAACTTTCATACTCAGGCTGTGTTTGAGAAGAGCCTTAATGCTTCTTTCCTTGCTCTTATTCCCAAAAAGGTGGATGCTGTGGAGATCAAGGATTTTCGGCCTATTAGTTTAGTTGGTGGGATCTATAAGATCATTTCTAAAGTGTTGGCTAATCGTCTCAGAAGGGTGGCACATGGGCTTATTTCGAATTCTCAGAATGCATTTGTGAAAGGTAGACAGATATTGGACTCTTTCTTGATTGCTTCAGAATGTATTGATAGTAGATTGAAGTCAGGTGTTTCGGGAGTGTTGTGTAAGTTGGATGTGGAGAAGGCTTATGACCATGTAAGCTGGGGTTTTTTAATGTATATGCTTCAGCGTTGTGGGTTTTCAGATAAATGGAGAAAGTGGATAATGTGTTGCATATCTACTGTTAAATTCTCCATCCTGATCAATGGTAGCCCTTCTGATTTTTTTGGTAGTTCTAGGGGGATTCGACAAGGGGACCCCTTGTCTCCGTTGCTATTTGACATTGTTATGGAGGGGTTGAGTCGATTGTTGGATGTGGTCATTACTTCGGTCAGTTCTCAGGCTTCTCTGTAGGTAATTCAGCTGGTAACTCGGTGATGGTGTCTCATCTTTTGTTTGCTGATGGCACTCTTATTTTTTGTGATGCTGATTCTTCGCATATAGCTTGTTTGAGAGCGATCCTAGCTAGATTTGAGGAGGTCTCAGGCTTAAGGATTAATTTGAGGAAATCTGAGTTGGTTCCTATAGGGGAGGTCTACAATATGGATGTGTTGGTGGGGATGCTGGGTTGTAGGCTATCCTCTCTTCCTTTGAGATATTTGGGGCTTCCGTTAGGAGCTAAATTTAAGGAGTCGTCTATTTGGAATCCTATTTTGGAGAAGATGGAAAGGAGATTAAAGGTGGTGGAAGAGGTTGTATCTATCTAAGGGGGGTAAGGTAACTCTTACTAAAAGTACTCTTTCCTCCTTACCTACTTACTTCCTTTCTCTTCTGCCTCTTCCTGGAAAGGTGGCGAATCGTATGGAGAAGTTACAGCGAGATTTTTTGTGGAGTGGTCTTAATGGTGACTCTAAATTACACTTGGTCAATTGGGCTCAGGTTTGTAAGCCGTTGCAGGTTGGAGGGTTAGGTATTAGAAGATTGAGGAGTTTTAATGCTGCCTTACTAGGAAAATGGTTATGGAGGTATGGTACGGAGACCGATACTCTATGGAGGAGGGTTATTGCAGTGAAATATGGGAATGATTGGGGTGGTTGGTGCACGAAAAAGGTGACTAGTGCTTATGGTGTTAGTTTGTGGAGACATATTAGGAGTGGTTGGACATGTTTTTCTAAACTCCTTATGTATGATGTGGGTGATGGTACTCGAGTGAAGTTTTGGAAGCATATATGGTGTGGTGATCGTACTTTCCAAGAGGCTTTTTCGGAGCTCTATAGTATTAGTAGGACAAAGGATTCTTCAGTAGCGGAGGTTATGTGTTGGTCTGGTGGGAGGATTCATTGGGATGCTAAATTTCGTCGTCCTCCACAGGATTGGGAACAAGAATCCTTTGATCGGTTTATGGATATGGTCTACTCTTCGACGGTACGGGGTTTGGGTTCGGATCGGTTGTGTTGGAAGCCAGCAAGGAGTAGAGGTTTTGAGGTTAGAGGTTTCTATCGTTCTTTCTACCCTCCTACCACCTTACCATTCCCTTGGAAGTTGGTTTGGAAATCGAAGGTTCCTCCAAGGGTAGCTTTCTTTTCATGGTCTGCTTCTTTAGGTAAGATTTTAACAACAGATAATCTTCGCAAACGACGAGTGCTAGTTCTGGATTGGTGCTATATGTGTAAGAATTGTGGGGAGTCGGTGGATCATCTTCTTCTTCACTGCCCCATTGCTTGTGAGTTGTGGTCGTTGGTGTTTTGCCTATTTGGAATTCATTGGGTTATGCCTCAGAAGGTTATTGAGTTGTTTGAGTCTTGGCAGGGTAAGTTTGGAAGACATAGAAATATAGAGTTGTGGAGAATTGTGCCTCATTGCTTGTTATGGTGTATTTGGCGCGAAAGGAATGAGAGATGCTTCGAGGGCTGTGAACGCTCTATACTAGAGATTAAGTCTTTATTCCTACACACTCTCCTCGATTGGAGTGTGGTTTTTTGTCAGTTTTCTTGTTCTTCCCTTCCTGTTTTACTTGATCGTTGTAATCTTGGTTATTGATTTAAGCCCCCATAGTACATTCCCAATGTACTCGGGTTGGCTGTTCTTCATTTTTTAATAAAATTTTCGTTACTTATCAAAAAAAATTTCACTATTACACTTGCACATAAAACACCAATCCAAAACACGTACCTTTCTTTTTCTTAAATTGTCAATTCTCAGACTTTTCCCTAAGCCATAAGTCCATAAAAAGAAAGTCACTCTAGAATGAACATTTTATTTTCAAATGCTCTTCCAAGGGTATAATTGATCACTATGGCCAGCTAGAAGATGGTAATACGCACAAATCATAAACCCTCTAATTCTACCAAGTAACCAACAACTCTTATCCTCCCCAATCCTCCTTATAGGAATGTCATAAATGGTATCCATGAAGCTCGACAAAGCTTCCAATTCCCAGTCATGCACAGCCCAAAAAAATGTAAATCCCTATGAAGGACTCCATTGGTGAACTTCATAAGATCAACCACACTTGCCTCCTTGTTTTTGGCAAATCATAAATAATTCAGGATAGCAGTTGCTTACCTTCTGGGTCTATTTTGAATAAGTTCATATACATTACAGAATATTTATGGCTCGTAAACTTTTGGTTACAAGATTAATGAGAAGGCTTTAACTATTCTTACACTGGTATTGGTTGTCTTGGTAGTTTCTTTAGTCAGTTTCCTTGTATGTTTATATTATTGATCTATTTTGCACATTGACTTGTTATTAGCTGCTGATATATTTATGTTGTATTTCTTTTCGAGTAGGGTTTTTTGTATCTGAAAATTGCTCGGTGTTACTTATTCTTGAAAGAAAGAGTGCAAGCAATTTTCTTCTTGTACAAAGGTAAGGTGATGAACTTATGTAAAACTTTCCAATTGAACTTATGAAGGAAATGGATTTCTCACCAAAGTGATGATTATGATAGCTTGATGGGTATTTGACCTGATAATGAGCTACAGGATTGGATTATATGAGCATGTGTATGGGTGTTTCAATCAAATTTTGAATAAAAAAAGTATAAAGAGAAAAGTAAGGTAGGATGAGCATTGTTCCAAGTCTTTAAGCACAATAAAAGAGGTTAGATGACATAGGACAAATTAGAGAACTTGTCTATGTGTGGTTGTGGTTGGGTAAGGTTTAGTAGGATTTTTGGGTTTAGAACCTTATTAGAAAAAGAATTAGGGTTCAAGAGAGAAAGGGCCTGTTTGGTAGCTCAAAAAAAAAAGTGTTTGGTAGCGATGTTTTATAATGGGTGTTTGAGTTACAATTCTCAAATTAGGGTGTTTAAAACATGTATTTTAGAAACCCATCCAGACCAGTGTTTACTTTTCAAGTAATGTTGTTGAATGGTTGTTTTGTAAATAAGTTGAAAATCGTGGGACCCATTGACAAGGCAAAACTCTCCTTTTTTTTCTCCCATGGGCCCACCTTTTTGTCCTTCTCTCTTCTTTTTTTCTTTCTTTTTCCCTCTCCTTAAGTAAAATAGTATTCTTTTACCATACAATCATCACTTTTTTAAAATAACACATTCTAAGCACGCAATTATTTTTTTTCATATTTAAAATATGTTATTTGAAATATGGTATCAAACACATTTTTTTTGCATTATGAATACTTTAAAAATGTTTTTCCACAACACTTTTTAAACCACAGTTTTTAGAACATTTTGAACACTTATACTTAAACACTACTACCAAATAGGCCCAAAATACTAGGGTAATGGTTGAAAAGAGAGAAAATAATCATAAATAGACCCTTTTTTTTATAAAAAATGTGTGAACAGTACCCATAAACTAAATAAAACTTAGTTAACAATAAATTATAGGCGGGGTAAAAAAGGGAAGAAAAAACAAATAAGACTCATGTTAATTTGCTTTAAAATAAAGAAGGCTTGTGTGTAATAATTATAAGTAGTAAATTCTGTTCACTTGACTAAAAGTGAGGAAAGGAACAAGAGGAAAGAGAAATTGAAAGTATTGAATTGGAGAGAGGGTCATTTTAATTTGCTTCATACATTATGCCTATTATTTTAGTACCAGACATTTCTGTTTTCATTGAACTAAAGTCTGGTGTTCATTTCCACTTCATGTAGTGGAAGCCTAGGAGGTGGTAATGGAAACCAAAAAAAAAAAGAGTTTCTTGGAGAAAAGTTGTGTTAATTTTGTTTCTATATTATGTCTGAAAACTAATATCTAATAAATTTTATTTGAAGTATAATCTCTTCATTGGGATTGAGTCAAGTAAACTGTGTTCTTTGAACTTTTTTTTTTTATATAAGTAGTAATAGTTTTATTGAAGATGAATATTACTTTATTTTCATGATGTTGAACTTTACAAAAAGTAACTTAAAAAATTACAACTGTGTTCTTTGAACTTGAATTGTTGGCTAGCATACTTTATATTTTGTAGCAGAATTCTAACAAGCTGTAGGAACACTTCTCTTTCATTACAAGAGTTGTGATTGACCATAGGTACCAAAAAAAGACACTTAACAACCTAAGCTGCAGGAAGATGACTGTTGATGCTGTAATACTATGCAAAATTAATTGCTACAGTACACTGATCATTAGTGTGGCTATACCAGGAAAATGCCTACATAAGGTCTGCTGTTTGCTTCATTAGAAAGTTTGGATTAATGTGATAAAGTTGCAAGAGCAGTGAGAAAATGTTTTTCTTTCTTGATGGTGGAGTTCATGTGTTGATTAGCGGAGTCTGACATGATCTTACTGATAATATAGAATTGTTCTATCTTCTGGGAGTTGTTATGTGTCAAATGTATTATTTAGAAATATTTCTTTATAAAAAATTATAATCTGTTTTCAACTAACTAATTTTCCAATCCAACTCAGCTCTACAAATGCTTGAGGACAATATTGATGCCCGATTAACTCTGGCTTCCCTCCTTCTTGAAGAAGCTAAAGAAGAAGAGGCAATTTCATTACTTGCTCCGCCAAAAAATTTTGGTATTTAATTTGAAATGTTCTGTTATAATATTTGTTACAACAACACGTTCTTCTTTCCTTATAATGTCTTTTGGCTTATATGTGCAGACTCTATTGAACTACCTCCTGAAAAATCTAAACCCTGGTGGCTAAATGAAAAGGTAAAACTGAAGCTTTGTACGATATATAGAGCTAAAGCGATGGTTGAGGACTTTGTGGATGCTATCTTCCCTCTGGTCCGTGAGTCATTATATGTTGAAACTCTTCATCCTAAGGTAATTATGAGAAACCATTCAAAGCGCGCACACACACACACACCCACCAAGACGTATATTATTGGTATAAAAAAATAAAAAGTTACCCAAATCAATGTTGCCATGTTGGAGAAATGATTCTCCTAAAAGATTAGACTGCCAAGATGTTCACCAACAATGTGTGTCAATCTCAAACCTTGACATGCATGCTTGAATTTACATATAGATTCTGGAAGGGAAACAGACATAGGAACTTAAACAAGTTAGGGCATCTCCAGCAGATTCTCCAAATTTTTGTACCGTTTGAAGAATGAACAATGACATTTAGCTTTTACCCACCCACTTTTTCAAATACACTTTCCAATAGATTCTCTATTCCATTCTCTATCTCATTTAAATATTATTTCTTCATTCATTCTTTATTCTTTTTTTATCATCATTTATTTTTCCTATATTCATTCCCAACAATTATATTTTTCAATGAAAAGTGTTATATTTACAACATTTTTCTCAATACTTTCACAACAATATTTAAGTGTTGTTATTAGTTCTAATTTGAACCCACCACTGAAATTATTTTTTTACTCACCAATATTAACTAATTACAATCTATTACTTAAAATTTATTGTGAAAATATTGTAGCAACATTTCTCAATTAGGATTTTTTATTTTTTATATTATTTCTCCTTTCCCTCATTTCATTTCATCCATACGTTTTTTTCCCTTATTTTTTTTCCCTTATTTTTTTTCCTTGTTTTTCTCCTCCACACATGTTTTCCTATAATCCTATCTCTATCCGGCCCCCCTCTTTTATTTTATTTTTCTCCCTCATTCATCAAAAACATTCTAACAGCTCCTCTCTTTTTTTCTCTAGCTTTCTCGCGCTTTTTTTTTTTTAACTTGATTTCAAAATAGTCGTCCCCAACGCAGTCCAAATGGGTCATCTTCGTCCCAAAGCAGTTGGCCCAGCCTGGAGCCATCGCTCATCTTCGTCCCCAACGCAGTCCAGATGGGTCAGATGGCTTATGTCTTCTGTCTTTTTTTTTTTCTTTTTTTTTGCTTTTATTGTTATGATTTGATTAATTTTAAAATTGTGTTTTTGAATTTGTATTCTGATAATCTGATTATGCTTGAGTTTAGAGATTTTTGAAAGAAAGATTGTTATGTTTGTAGCCGTTGAGTTTGTAGCTGTGAGAGGAGAGAGAGAATATTTTTTTCAATTGAGATGTATGAATTTTTTAAGCATAAAAATTCATTTAGAGTTGCTACAGTGCCTGTATCTAGAGAAGCACTATAGCAACTTCAAAATAAATTTGGAAAAGTTTTGTTTTTAGAGAACCTATTGGAGAGTGAACAATAGGTGAACAGTAGCATTTTTTCTCCAAAAAATAGAGATAGAGCAGCTGTTGGAGATGCTCTTAGGGTTCACAATATACAGATATGAGACTTTGTCCTCAAGGGGAGAAAGGGAAATTCCGAACTAGCAACCTCTTCTTCATGAGGCGGGGTCCCTAACCTTGGGGTTTTTCACAATATTCAAATCTAAGACTTCTTAGATAAAAAAGGGCTTTCAGACCATGCTGGATAATATCAGAAGTACTTGCTGGCATCATAAATCCTACTCTGAATATAAATAGTATGAGGAAAGGCTTGACTGAGAAGGAGTGAGAGGAAGGGATCCAACTCTAGGCGATTTTAACTTCTTTAAATCACATTTTAATGGACCTAAAATCACACAACGGTAGGAGACCCAATTCATTGCAGATTGAGTTGGGCAGAGGCTTCATGTATTCACTTATTGAGAATCATCTAGTGTTCATATGCACTTTTGTATTTTTTCATGTATTCTTTTGTTTTCAATGAAATTTTATTTTGTGTGTGTGTGTGTGTGTGTGTATTGTGCATCTTAAAAATGATTTATCCCAGTCATTTAGAAATGAAAAGCATCTTGTGTTATTAGCATGTTTTTACAAGCAATCTTTCCAGGTAAAACATGCAATATATTATCATTTATGTGATTTTTGGGCTTAATATATGAGGTGTTTTCTGGATTCCTGAAATTTGACATGGGGAGAATTATCCAAACTCATTAATTGTAATTGCCTATTATTTGGAAAAGCTCATTATTGATTTTTACTGTCAGATGCTCATAATTGGCTTTATTGTTGTTGTCAGTTACTCATAATTGGTGATTTTTTAGGTTAAAGTAAAAAAGAGGCTCTCAAGAAGAGTTCTGTTTGAAAGGGTTAAAGTACTGAACGATCGTGAAACTGAGAATGTATTTCGTGGATTTAGACCAGTAGCTCCTTCATCAGATCTGTGAGTTATGAATTTCATCTTGTTCAGTCTTGTCTACATATGTGTGTGCGGGCATTTGTAGTACTAGGACTATGGCATTTGGTTGTTTCTGATTTGTTATTTATCAATATTATATAATATACTGTATACATATTTGGCATAATAGGCACCCATCCTTGAATCTCTCCCCTCCAATTTGATCAATCCAAAACCATCCAAGGGGGAATCACACCACTTAGTCTTACGTGGGATAACTTTTGGACATACTCAATGTGCTGATGAATTCTTCTCCTTTGAATAAAATTCTTCGAACTTTTATCCCAAAAAAAAAAAAAAAATCCAGCACACACAAATGGCTTGTAGTCAGTTTAGGGATAAATAATGTCTGATATTGCAGATTTTACGTATTCTCTAGCTGCTTTTGCTATAGTATGTCTTGTGATTTCAGGTGCACTGTTTGAAATTTGCTAAGTTGACCGCTAAGCATGCATCATAACTTAACCCTTTGACTATTTGATCATCTTAAAAATTATTTATCATCTATGAATCTCAGGTACCATTTGTTGTGCTTGAATAGCCTTTAATGTACGAGTGCCATTATACCAGCTTTAATTGTTGCCTTTTGGATGAGTGTCAGGCTAAGCGCGGTCCAGCCTCAGATTGATAGCCTTTTAAAAGTTTACTGAACAAATTACGCTTCAGACTCCTAGGACTATTTTGTGTAAGTAATATTTAATAGAAGTATAGAACATGGTAGTACGTACCTGATATAGAATAAAAAAAACTCGTTCTAGATCTTAGAGTTTAGGAGTTCAATGAACACCAACAAATTGAGAAGGAAAGAATTGGAAGATACCTCTCAATCTTAAAATTACTTCCCAAATACTGTCATACAAATGCTGAGCCTTCATATATCACCAGTTGGAGTTATATGGGAAGTGCAAAGAAATATTTACTTTAAGTTTAGTTTTGTAAGTCAACTGTATTTTTTATTGGTCAATTACAATTTTATTAGGTATTAGTATTTTTATCCTTAAGAGTCAAGGTTATTTGTATAACTCAATTATTAGGATTTCCCCATTCAATTAGAAGTAGGGTTTTCTAAGTCAATTAGTATTAGGGTTTACTTTTAGTACTTTATATTAGCATAATTTTGTTTTCCTATGGAGAAGTATATTACATAGTTTGATTGTGTAAAGTTTTTTTTTTTTTTTTTTTTTTACATTCTTTTAGTTGCCTTTATTGTGTGTCAATTTGATTGTAATCCATGCATCTATTTTCTTGTATTTTTTTGGAATTTAATGTATATGGGTTTAGTCTAGAGTTGGTGACGAATTGCACATTTAGTGGAACTCGGGACTGGCTCACGAGTAGGTCAGGACTGCAACACCCGCAAGTTGACATGTGAGGAGCACATGAGGAATTTCAAAAGTCAGTTAGAATTGTGGTAACTCGCAAGTAACTCGCGAGTAAGCTAACTCATGAGCAGTGTTGTTAAAAGCGTGATTAAGCTCAAAGCTCAAAGCCCCAAAGCTCCAGCGCTTTTTGACTCAAAAGCTAGGCTCATTCAAAGAAGCGTGCTTCAGGCGTGCTTTTTGGAGCTTTTTATATTTTTCAAAAAAATAAACCAAAACTAAATTAAAACTTTAGGATCTTGACATTATTGATATAAACCATTGATTTTGCATATTTTTAGTGAAACTTACTTATCAAAAGAAATTATTTTTTTAGTATAACTTGTCCTAAAACCCTAATCACAACCTCCTAGTTCTTCTCTATTTTTATTTTTTTTCCTTGAAACAGTAACCCATCTAGCTCCTTGGTACCAATTACCATGTTGCAGTGTCCTCATATTCTTAGCTCATTCATGAAGAAAAAAATGTATGATATAATATATGTGGTAATTGTTTAGTTACTTTAGTGGTTGATGTTGAACATAGCAGACTAATTCTTATAGAGTTATAGTCATTAAGTGATTAAATTATTAACTAATATTACTAATTAGTCATAGGGCATTATGGATATAGGAGATTTAAGAAAGGATGTTACATGGAAGTACTCATATCTAGCTTATCTAAAAAAATAAAATGACTTGACTTGCAATTTGTGTTAAAATTGCAAAAGTAGGGCATATCTAAATGTTATATGAATTATATATAAAATTTTATTTCAATTTATATCATAATTTGATCATTTGATTGTTGCATTTCTCATTAAAAATAATTTTAAAATGTGTGCTTCACTTCAATCAGGCGCGCGCTTGCACTTTGCACCTAGGCTCCAAAAGGCCTTTTCGCTTAAGTGCGCCTCTCACTTTTACCAACACTGCCCACGAGTTACCCACAAGTTACGTTGATAGCTCATTTTGTTGGAAGTTGTGCCTCTTTTTTCTCTAATATATATACATCTATTTTTCACTAATTTTAACCTAGGGATTGAGGGTTTTACAGATTAGAAACACCCACTTTTAAGAGAGAGCTACTTATCCCTTAAGAGAGAATTCCTTGTAGTCTCTTCTCTTCCTTCTTCCAATTTTCATACCTTGAGAGGAGATTTACCCAAACACAACCTACACAATTTTCATGGATTATTTTCAATGGTTTGGTGATGACTCCAACCAACATTAGGTGCCGTCTCATAGAGGTTTTCACTCTTGGTTGGTGCTAACTCATAGGTTCTCTATCCTTTTTTTCCTGTTCTTTTTTAGTGTTGCATCATTTCGGCATGACGTAGAGGTAGGGGTGGAATTGGTTCGAGTCGGTCGATGTTGAAGGCAGTTTTTGTACCGAACCAAAAATTTCGGTTTTAACATATTGAGCACCGAAACCAACTTGTAAGGAAGGAACGCTGAACCGACCAATTGCATTCAGTTTCTATTCCGTTCGGTCTGGTTTCGGTGTTTGGTACGTGAGAAACAAAAGCAAGAAAAAAAAATAGAAAAAAAGATTTTTTTTGGTATCAAACAGAGACATTATTGGAAGACAAAATCAGTACAACAACTAACAAGAAAAGCTAGACCAACACAAACTGTTTTCAACACAAAATACAGAGCAACACAGGAAAAAAATATAAAACACAAACTAAGATTAAGCAAACATCATGCCGTGTTTTCTTAGAAACCAAACAGATCAAAGAAAAAAAAAAACTTATTTCCCTTTGCTTTCCCACATTTTCTTAGCACCCAAACACCAAGCAAACACAAAAAAAATATACTCAAAATCATGTATATATTTAGAGAACATACCAGAATAAGAAAAAACCTATTTCCCTTTGCTTTCCTACATTTTCTCAGCACCCAAACTCCAAGCACTAAGCAAACACAAGAAACATATACTCAAAATCAAGAAGATTGTATTCTCTTTTTTTTTTGGTTAAACGTTTTTGGGATTCTTGAACTTTGTTTCTGAGAGACTAAAAGAAACGGAGAAGAAAGAAGGTTGTGGGGAGAACGGTTGCAGCTTGAAGTGAGAGGGAAGAGATAAAACTTAGGGTTAGTAGGGTTATATACAAACCCAAAACGACATAGTTTTGTTATAGTAAGGAGAGAATAAATAAAACTGCATTTACTATGGATCGAACCTAAGTTAAAAACGTGAAAACACGTGTCCTTGCCACTATGCTACCAGGAACTACCTAGACATAACTGTATATATTATTAATATTTAATATATTTCAGTTCAGTTTCAGTTGGGTCGGTATTATGTGTGGGACAACGAAACCGAAACCGAAACCAAAATATTTCAGTTTCAAGAAATTCAAACCAAAACCAAACCGAAAAATTGGACCCAGTTTAGTCGGTTTCGGCCGCTTTTATCAGTTTTTTCAGAGGTTTTCTATGCAGAGGTTTTCTCTCTTTGTTGGTGCTAACTCGTGGGTTCTCTATCCTTTAGTTCTTGTTCTTTTTTATTGTTTCATCATTTCGGCTTTGTCATGCATCAAATTCCATATCAAAGCAATGGGATATGGAATCCCTGACAAAGCCATAACTACCAAAAAATGACAAGACCATTGCTGACAAAAGCCAAAACCATCAATAGATCCCAGCCAAGTCCCCAAAGCCACCTCCCAGCACAACATGACCTGATTTGAAAGGCCACACAATCCAAACATTGCCCATCGGCCAAACAAGGCCCACAACCCTATCCACAAAATCATCGACTTTCAACAACTCCAGTTGACTATCTCATCCCTCGTCCCTGCTCACATCAATGAATCCACTAGACTAGTCACCATGTGTCGCCAATTGCCACTGCAGCTCCAATCGGCACCTGCAGCACCAGGCTCAATCAACATGTGATCCAACACACGAAGGTCATAAGGTAGTCGCTCTTTTGGTCGTTAAACAATATAAAGCTCGTAACTTGTGAAGTCCAGGCCCATGCCTAGTGATGGTTTAATCAGCTCTCTAAGTCAGCAAGCTCAGGTTCTTGTTATAGTTATTTTCTTTACTTTATTCTAGTGAACCATGGTAATATTTGAGGCACCTTTTTTTTTTATAAGTAAGAATGATATATATACGAAAGGTTACTCTATGCCTAAAAAACACAGAGCAACCTAGAAGAAACAAGAAGAAGAACACAAAGAGAAACAAAGACAGCAAATAAATTACAAAAGAAAAAGGGAGCAAAGAAAAGAAGGGAGGGATGAACTAATTCTTTGCACAAGTAGGTTTGTCAAATAACAAGAAAGTTAGGTTTTGGCTATTTGGGAATGAGATCACACATTTATTGAGACGAGCTATTGCTACAAAGTATATGAGGAGGAATGGGAAGGTTGGAGTTTGAAACTGGTCAAAGACATGGGTGTAGTCTATGGAGAAGTATTAGGGAGGGATGGAACCATGTTCTTCAATTTGTGTGTTTTGAGGCTGGGATGGCACCTGGTAAGGTTTTAGCATGATATTGGGTGTGGGAATCATTCTCTAAAAGAGATGCACCTTGATTTATATGCATGCTCTGTTAAGAAGAATTCTTTGTGGCCTTAACACACCAAATTCTCTTCCAAGCAAGTTTTCTCTATAGTTGGTTGGTGTTGCATGTGCCAATGTAATGGGGAGATGGTGGAGTATTTGATCCATTGTGAGGTTGCATATGCTTTAAGGAGTGTAGTATTTGGAGCTTTTGGGATTCAATAGGTGTTACCAAGGAGGTTAGTTGATCTCTTGTTTGGATGTAGGAATTGATTCAGGCTTGGAAAGCACTTATCGGATAGTTAGAACTTTGTCCTGTTATGTTTGATGTGGCTATTGTGGAGAGAACAGAATAGTCGTATTTTTGATACATAAACATCAAAGGCTCAGTTTAAATCATTGTTGAATCGAAATCTTTTGGATTGGTATTGTGTGTGGGGTCTTACACGTAGAAATTTCCTTTTAATTTTTTTTTTGATAAGTAGAAATTTTTTAGATTTCACAGAATCAGTTTAACTCTTATGCATAATTTATTTGTAATTCTTTTAGGTTAGGTTGTGTTCATCATCATGAATATGAAGTAAATTTTTCTATTAATAAAATATCATTACATTTTTATTTTTTTTAAGTTCGGTTTCAAAGATGAAGGCAATAAGTAGAGCCCAGTTTTTCTGGTATGACCTCTAACAACATTGTTCTCCTATGGAGAAGTATATAAAAGTTTGATTGGATAATGAAATTTCTATTGGAATTTTTCCAATGGTTTGGTGCTTAGTCTGCTGACTCCAACTAACCCCAAGTGTTGACTCCTAGATGTTCTCCCTTGTCTGTTACTAACTCCAAGCAAGCCTAGTTCTTATCTCCTAGGTTATTTATCCTTTATTTTCTATTTTCTATTTTATTGTTGCATCATTTTGGTTTGTCCTGCGTCATGGTGCCTTCCTAACTGTCCCTTTCAGCAAGCCAACCAGTCGATCACCATTCTTGGCATATTCCCAATAATATTGAACAAGCAGAACATGAATTTCTAAAGATCTTTGCTATACTAAATGAATCAGAAGATGATATGTTGCCTCCCTTTTAGCTTTACGCTTCCAACACCAATCAGCCACTATAATCCTCCTTTTTCTAAGATTTTCCATTGCTAAAATCTTCCCACTAAGAAGAGTATCTCATTACTTTGGCACTAGGCAACAAAGTATTTAGATTTTCGGGGAAAATGTAAAGTACTGCCATTTAGTTTCATTGAATTTGGAAAGGAGTTCTACTGTTGTCTACATCCGTGTACAAGGGTAGCAGCTTTTTGCATTTTATTATAGAATTCTTATTACTTAAAAATTTTGAATGGAATTCTGAGTGCTTATCTGGCATTGGGTTGGGTAAGAATATAAATGTTTCATAATTGTTTTTGTAGTTTTGAGGAGCCTGTTGGTGGGCTTTTTTTTGTGACAAATGGAATATAAGCTTTGCCTGTGTTATTTAATTAAAGAAAAGCCCTTTTCTGGGACTGTAGTGTAAGTTACATTCATGTGGCACTAGAACAGGTGACCTGTGCATGCTGGAATGTAGCTTTTAGTATGTTTGGCTGAAGTTTACATAGACATAATTTTTTAAACCAATCATGCATGATTTTCTTTGGCTTACGAAGACCCATAATACTTGAGGTTGAGTTTTCCCCCAAATCCAGTTAGTCTGATTGGTGCTATATCTTTTCCAATGGACTCACAATATTTTAGTGTTGAGTTCTTTTCCTGAACCATGGAATACTATTGTCTACGAAATATATTTATTTTACATAGCTTTCATGTTTTTGTTTAATCTACTATTGTTTAATCTATTGTCTAGGTATTTTTTGTTTAATCTACAATATATATTTATTTTACATAGCTTTCAGGTTTTTGTTTAATTTACTATTGTTTAATCTATTGTCTACGTTTTTTTTTATTATGTGTTCATGCTTGTACATGCTATATATGTAGACCATTTTCTCCTTTATTAATCTACTCTGCTTTGCTTTCAACTACTTTTTGTTCAATGCTCTGAATTAGGTCAAAAGCTGCCAGAGCAAAGCGGTTACTTCAGAAGAAGGCAACAATAAGGGAGAAGAAGAAAGCTGAGGCATTGGCTTCTGGCGCTGATTGGCAAAGTGATGACTCAGATGATGACCCTCCGGTAAATTGTGAATTGTATGTAGTTATGTTGTGACTTGCTCGAGGACTCAATATCTTGAGTGATAGAATCTTATATGTGATGCATTCAACAGGAAGTACACCGAGAACCTCCCCTTCCTAATCTTCTTAAAGACGAAGAGCATCATCGCCTTATAATAGATGTTAGTCATGTTTCATCCCCTGTTCTTTTGTGTACCTTATTACTGCTCTAACTTCTTCATTGCGTTGTTTATAGTTGTGTAAATCACTGGCTTCTTTGCAAAGGTATTGGGAGGCATTGGAGATTATTAATCTCACTCTAAGATTAGCTCATAGCATGCTGTCTGTGGAGAAGGAGGAAGAGCTTAGATCTCTTGGAGCTCGTAAGTCCTCAACTCCAAAGAACTTGTTCTTTTTTTTAACTCCCCACATTCTCATTTCTTTCTTGGTCTCCCCTCTTCTCCTTTAAATTGATAATTTCGTTCTTAGTCCAAAATATATAATCCCGTTTAGAAGGATTCCTTCATTGAAAGATACTCCGATTCATTTGTTCTTTGAAGAAGTAAGATTTGTAATTGTTTTTACTCTGGCTAAGGTGCAGTACCTTTGTTGATGTTTTACAGAGATAGCTTACAACACCACAGATCCTAAGCATGGATTTGACTGTGTAAGATACATTGTTCAGCAGCATCCTTACAGCCTTGCTGCCTGGAATTGCTATTACAAAGTAATTTCAAGGTACTTCACCTTTATATATGTGCAATATACGTCTATAATAATTTTTCCTCATAGGAAATAGCTTCGTTTTCCATTTAGGTACCCTATATTATTATTTTATTTTCTTGTGTGTTATTTTATGGAGTCATGTCATGAAAATTTGGGAGAGTGTTTGTATATAGAGTAGCATGAAATAACACATAAGATAATCAATTTTATTACATGCTATTACATTCAGTTATGGAAACTATTTTCTTAGTTATCGACTAGAAAAATATAGAGGAAATGAGTAAAAGATCTTTATATGATTTTTATTGACCTAGAGAAAGGATATTTTGTTGGGCTTTGATGGGGAAAAAAGAAAAGTTTCAATGTATTGTGGATTGTTGTATGTGTACTAAAAATGATGAGATTGTAGATCATTTGTTACTTCACTGCCAAATTTATATGGAGTGATGACCTACTATTTTGTGGTTTTTGGAATGAGAGGGGTTATGCCAAAGTGACAGTATGATTTTTTAGATACATGATAGAATGATGAAGAAGAACACATTTGGCCAACCCTCATTACTTTGGTGAGGATCTATAGCTGACCTCAAAATTTTGGATCTAACTTCACTGCTAAATTAATACGGAGCTATGACCTTTTTTTTGATAGGTAAGTAAGAAATTTTATTAGAATTGAGCAAGGCAAGGATAGGAGTTTCGGTTAACTTCCTCTTCAGAAGTTGGAAACTTTCTTGGGCTTCATCAATCCAAACAAAGGACTTTTGTTTGAGACAATTGGTGAGAGGTGCTGCAATGGTAACCTTGCTAATAAACCTTCTATAGAAGGTAGCATGGTCACGGAAACTCCTGACCTCATGCACACTAGAAGGTGTAGGCCAATCAACAATTACCTTATTCTTGTTTTCATCCATGAACACTCCTTTGGAAGACACAACATGCCCCAAGAACACCACTTGATCCATCCCAAAGCTACATTTCTTTATGTTACCATAGAACCTTTCTCTCCTCATGATGTCAAGCACAAGCTGTAAATTCACCAAGTGATCCTCCAAACAGTGGCTATACACCAAAATATCATCAAAATACACCACAACACAAATCCCTAATAACGGTTGCAATATATGTGTCATCACCCTCGTGAAAGTGCTAGGCGCATTTGTCAAACCAAATGGCATAACAAGCCATTCAAATAATCCACGATGCGTCTTGAAGGCCATCTTCCATTCATCTCCTGGTCAAATTCTAATTTGATGATACCCACTTTGCAAATCAATCTTGGAAAACACCTTCGAACCTGCCAAGCAATCTAGCATGTCATCCTATCTAGGAATTGGAAAACGATACTTGATTGTGATCTTCTTAATAGCTCTACTAACCACACATCCTCGGAGAACCATGTTTCAATCTTGAAGTTGTAGTCAAGCCTTGGCCCGTTTCTTTCCACATAAGGCCTACCCTTGGAGGAACTCCAAAAGGATTCTCAAAATGAGAATGAGAGTTAGTAGCCTCATGAGGTGGCTGCATACACTGCAGCACCTCCGCAAGAGACGCAACTTGTCTCCTTAATTCAGCAATCTCATCTCCTCTCTCTATATTTTGATTTTGTCCACCATTCCTCCCCACTGAAGGATTGGCTTCAACTCCTTCCCCAACATTTATTTGATTGGTACAAGGAACCTAGATCTGAATTCTAGGATCTTGGAATGGAGAGAGAAAAAAAAAAAAAAACACAAGGAAATCTAAATGACCAAATTAGTAGGGAAAAGAGGACCAGATCTTTGGTCTGACTCCAAATGATGGACATCAAGATCAAATAACTGAGAACCTGAACTAGAATTGCCTTAGAATTAAGAATCAAAGCTGGAATTACATAGAAAAACTGGAGAAACGAAGTTTCTGTCCAAGTCTGAAACTAAGCTAAGTTACATCTAAAAACCTAATTCTACTCTTACATAGCAAGCCTATTTTATAATCTTTAACTACTAGGAAATAAACTAACTAATAGTTACAGCTAGGAAGGCTATCACAACAAAAGTCAAAGCTTAAATTAATGAGGGTTTTAGATCGATTGCTGTCCTTTCAGAATCCTCAAAACACCAGTTGTTCTGCTCCCACCAAATACACCACATCAAACAAGGAGTGACAGCCATCCAGGGAATATTGTTGCAATAACAACCAAACTTCCCTTGCCAACACGATAGAAGGTCAACCACACACTTCGGCATTACCCAATAGAAACTAAACAATGTGAATACCATAGACCAAAGCTGGAATGCAATAGGACAATGCAATGAAAGATTATCTACTGATTCCCCACCGCATTTACATGTGTAACACCAGTCTGGAATCCTTAATTTTCTCACTCCACTCTTTAGAGCTAGATCTGTGACAATGAACTCTCCCTTCCCAACAGCTTTAGCTTCTAAGCTACTATCTTTGGCATAACCCAAGATACTCCAAATAAAGTAAAGAGAGCAATGGCTATGGTAGACTGATGTTGCATGTGTAGTAGAAGTGGTGAGATTATGGATCATTTGTTATTGCATTCTAATATTGCACATGCATTGTAAAATTTCACCTTCTTGGCATTGGGGTACAATGGATTATGGATCATTTGTTTGGTTTGGAAACACTTTTTTGTTAGTTTTGAAGATGAAAAAACTTTGGTGAAATTAAAGCCATCGTATACTAGAACATTGTTTGAATGGTCTCAGGCTTTGGGCCTTACTGATACTCATTCTATTTGTTATACTTTACATGCTGAGTCGGATTGTAAGTTGTAGTAAATGCTACCTTACTATCACAATGCCAATTCGAAAGCGACTGAACCTCCATTTCCAGCTCATTTAGGAAAGTATTCAACCTCATAAGCTTATAAAACACAAATTCTTGCTCTAAACTCATTTTCTTAGCAAGCATATTTTGTTTACTGCATGCCATGACTACTTTAGTTAACTCTTACTAGTTGTTATTATGGCATCTCATTACTTGGTTTTTGGATACCTTGTTCTTTTAGGTTATGGGTCTGTGAATACTATTACTATTTGACATGTTTAAAGTATTTGGTGGTTTGGTGTTGATTTCTTGTTAGTATGTACTTCATTTGTTTGATTCGTTAATGCATGTGATATTGTTAGTATGCTAAAGTAGGTCAGATGTAACTAAAAAGCTATAACCATGATCCTTCACTGCTAAACCTTGTAGACATTCTCATTGCCTAGCCTTTCTTAATTAGGAATAGAAATTTTGGTTAGGACCATGGTGGTTTTATATATTCTTCATAAATTCTTCAAATCTATGTCATCTTTGATGGACTTTCTTAATGTATTGTAGAGTGGACAATCGAGATTCAAGGCATTTTAAGTTTCTTCGTGGTATGCTAAGCAAACTCGTAGATTGTGTACCACCCATTATCATTTATGCACATCAATTTACCATGGCCAGCAATCATCAACATGCCGCAACAAAATACCTTGAAGCATATAAACGGTTGCCAGAGAATGCCTTGATTAATCTCTGTGTCGGTGAGACCCTTTATTTCTATTTAATTTCTTGAGTGCTACATATAAATGATTTTTTATGCTTTTAGTCTACCTGTACATGAAGCATGACCTTTTTTTTTTTTTTCTACAGGAACTGCCTTGATTAATTTAGCACTTGGATTCAGACTTCAGAACAAGCATCAGTGTCTTGCACAAGGCTTGGCTTTCCTCTACAACAATTTACGGCTTTGTGAAAACAGTCAGGTTCAATTTGGTTATCACTTTGTGCTTTTGTTTTGTTTCTAGTTTATATGCATGCTTTTGGTAAAAACACACTCTTGCCTTCAGGAATATTAACCCACACCCCCACACACACTCATACAATAGTATGTTATAACTGTGCCGTTAAAAACTTCATGCAGGAAGCATTATATAACATAGCCCGAGCATATCATCACGTTGGCCTCGTAACTCTTGCAGCATCATATTATGAAAAGGTGCTTGCAATTCGGGTGAAAGATTACCCCATTCCAAAGCTTCCTTGTGAGAATCCAGACATTGTTGGAAATCAAAAACCAGGATATAAACCTGGGTATTGTGACCTCCGCAGAGAAGCAGCTTACAATCTGCATCTGATTTACAAAAAAAGTGGAGCACTAGATCTTGCTAGGCAAGTCTTGAAAGATCATTGCACCATTTGAGCATACATCCTATATACTAACTATTAGCAAAGCTCAAGCACAAGCATGAAAAATTAAATCATCTTATTTGTAGTTTCACTCAAATGTAAAGATAAATTAGCTTAAAATTCAGCATGTTCTATTATTGAGCTATTTATGGGAACATAGTTGTACTACTTTACAATTCAAGAGTTAGCATTTATGAAGGATCAGGTTGATAAGTGGGCTATGTTGCCAAGTTTACTTTGAAAAATAAAAACAATACTATCATTGGATTAAGTTATTTTTTCAATGGTCTTTGCTAATCCTACTATCTCTGCCTGTTATGGGTGTTGACTGTTGAGATTTATAGTCCCCCATATCCTTATGTGGAGACTGACTCATGGGCATGAACATGCAAGAACACAAATAGTATCATCTTTGTATCTGTACTTTCTTGTCTTATGGTCCAGTTGGCATCAACTAGGTGATAGAACCTTGTCCTTCACCAATTAGTAGATGGAAAATGTGATTGCTAATGGGTTCCTCCCTATTCTAAATTGTTTCATGCTGTACACATTCTTGAAAAACTTGATGCTTTAACTAATGTCAATGACACTTTCATTTTGTCATTTTCCAAATCAATTCTTTTTTCTTCTTGAGAAGCAAATCAAATTTTAAAAATGAGATAGCATGACTGGTAAATAAAATATTTAAATCAATCCTAAGATTTGCTTTTTAATAAAAGCTTTTGTTTTTTGGTGTTCGATTTTTAAGTTTTTGGATGTGATTGGTGAAATAGCACATAGTTATTTCGTGTTTTGGTGAAATTTAATTTCTTGTTAATGAAAAACAGTGAATGATGATTAAACTGTATATGGGTTCGGGCTTGGTGGGTATTTAATGCTCTTTCTTGGTTTAAGATTAGCGTTTGTTTTGTTCTTCTGAGTTGGAATAGTATTGTATAAGCGCGACAATGTTGTCTATCTTATTTATACATTTATGTTATTGTTGAGCCTATATAACCCTAAACCCTAAAAAGGTGTGCGTTGTATGTATACAATTGAGCAATGTTATTAATTCCGTTTCGGACCCCGTTTCGGTTTGTTTAGTGGAACGAAATATTTCGGTACCGGCCTATTCCGGTGTACCGTTTCAAGGTGTATCGGAGTTCCTAATATATATATATAACTAGATATTATTACTATTATATAAAGTAATGAATTTTATTTTATTTAAAAAAAAAATCTTAAATAAAGTGGGATTAAAAAAATATTTATTTATAATTTTTCTACAAATAATAGAATAAATATAGTGTATAAACTTTCACCTTAAAAAAAAATTCAGTGAAGTGGATAAAAATAATTATGGAAATATTTTTTAACTTTTCACTTGTGGCATTGTTGTAAATAACTAAGTATTTATGAATAGTTTTTTAAGTTGAAAATTTCCTAGAAGCTTCCTACCATTTCCATTAGCCCGCACATATTATTCCACTTATCAATTTCATTTCCTCTTCATCTGATCTCCTTTCTTCTACTTCAGAAGCTTCTCCGCTTTTTATCTTCTTCTTCTTCTTCTTCTTTTTTTTTTTTTTTTTTGATTTAATGCATCCTTAAGTCTTAACTCTCCATCACACAAACAAAGGCTAGCTCAACACGCCCAACATGCAAGTGTTCTCCAGCAAAGTAAATGTCAATAACAGAGAAGTATGGTGGCTCAAAGCAACAAGGATGAAGAAGTGAGTTTTAATGGCAGCACTTGAGCTTTGTCCATGACTTGAATTTTTTTTCTTCTTCTTCTTCGATCTGATGTGAATCTTATCTTTCTTCTTCTTTTCTTTTTTCTTCTTTTTCTTTGATTTTTGTGAATTGTGAAGTGTGAAGCAAACCCAAAACACATACCGGCCGAATCTTTAGTTTCGGCCGGTATTTGCCGAAACACACCGGAATGACCGAAATGCCCCGGAATTGGCCGGATTTTGACCCGAGGTGGAACAAAGGGTATTCCTATTCCGGATTATATACCGGTACAAGAAATTCCGTCCGTTCCGGCCGGAACGGAACGGAATTCATAACAATGCAATTGAGTGCATTCTTTAAAAATTGTGTACATTGAACAATTATGTACATTGAGCAATTAATTTAAAAATGTCTAGGTTAAGTATAGATGAGCGTACTACCATCTTCTAGTTGGCCATAATGAGCAATTTTTTCCTTGGAAAAGCATTTTGAAGCAGAAAATTCCTTCTAAGGTGGCTTTCTTTGTATGGACCGTTGCCTTGGAAAAATGTCTGACAGTTGACAATTTAAGGAAAAAAGACTTGCATTTTGGATTGGTGCCATATGTGCAAGTGTAATAGTGAAACTGTTGACCATCTATTCCTTCATTGCTCGATTGCTTTGGAATTGTGGGATATGGTTTTTGGTTTATTTGGAGTTTGTTGGGTTATGCCAATTTTTGTTGTTGGGCTATTTGCTTGTTGGCAAAGTCGATTTGGTCGCCATCGTAATGGAGATATTTGGATGGTTGTTCATCATTGCTTGATGTGGTGTATTTGGAATGAGAGAAATAGTAGGTGTTTTGAAGACATTGAGCGTTCCATGCCTAATCTCAAGCTTCTATTTTTCAGAACTTTATTGGACTGGTTCTTTGTGGAGAAACCATCTTTTTTCTTCCATTTTGGATTTGCTTGATGTTTATAATGTTCATATTTGATTTGTTTCCCCCCCTCTATATACTCCCTGTATACTTGGGTGTCTTTCTCTTTTTTATTTCAATAAAACTTTATTACTTATCAAAAAAAAAACATTCTTTTAAAAAGGTGCACAAAGAATGTATGTTGAAAAGAGTGTACGTTGAATGTACATAATGATTTACAATCTTTGAATGTTGTGCATGTTGAAAGTACGTAATTGTGAACATCTTTGAAAATTATGTTTGTTGTAAACACACAATTGTATGCGTAATGACCATTTGGGTAATTATGTGCACAGTCGTGTACATTTTTTTGAATAATGTGTACATTGAATTTTTGGTAGCAATTGGTTGGGCTAGGATGGGTCGATGTATTTTCAAAAAAAGTATATGTTGAATTCACAATTGTGTACATATTTTTTTAAATTGTATGCATTGAAAATACCCCGACCCATCCAAACTCACCCAATACCACCACAAAGTCAATGCAAACATTTTTTTTTAAAATGTACAATTTATGCACATAATTGGGTACTAAACACCCATTTAGCCATTAATTATCTATTTAACCAAATTGTCATTACTCATACCCAATTCAACCCACCCAATTACCAAATAATCTATAAAAAAAAAAAAAAAACATGTAATAATACATATAATACTATTTTGTAAATTTTACCAAAAGTAGCAAATTTTTTATTCAATCTGTTAGACATGTTAGCAATTTTAGTCTATCCCACACTTAATAGGAAGGACCAAATGGACCAAATTGACATAGCACAAAAAGTGAAGGACCAAATTGACACTAGCGCTCTATTTGTTTCAACAATGATGTTTTCTAGAAAATGAGTTATTTTCTAAATAGCATTTTTTATAAAACTATCTCATTTTTCAATGTTTGGTAGTAACTTTAAATGAGTTGAAAAACAACCTTCTAACTTCCCTTATTTAACTTACTGTGAAATAGAGTTGTTTTCCAAAAAAATTTAATGGAAAACAATCTCCAAAAATAAGCCATATTTTTTATGTTGACTAAAGATAGATTTCCTTTGAGTCATCTTTTTTTATGCTACCAAACACTATAAAACAAGGAAAACTATCTTTACACAAAGTTTTCCATTGAAACAAACGAAGCGTAGGTAAGAACCAATTATGTAATTTACTCTAAAATAAAATATTCTGAATTGTGTGAATCTCTCTCTCTCTCTCTCTCTCTCTCTCTCTCTCTCTCTCTCTCTCTCTCTCTCTCTCAAGTCCCTTCATCACCACCACCCATCACGCTACAATAATGGCGTCGTTGGCAATCCTTGGCCGCCAATCATCGGTATGCTCTCTCTCTCTCTTTCTTCACTCCCCTCTGTCTTCCTCTCTCTCTCTCTCTCTCTGTCCACCCACTTTCCCTCCCCGTCATTCTTTATTTCTCTCTCACTTTTCCGCGGCTGTCGCCTCTCTCTCTCTACTTTTCTCTCACTTTCAAGCTAACGGCAATTCACAGTTTACTGAACCTCTAAATTCTCCTCTATCTTGCACTCTAGTCAAGTGTCTTACACTCTTTGGCTCTTGTTGCTACACTTCAAAATTTTGTTTTGGCTAATCAAACCTTAATTAAGTTTAGTCAATCACATAAAAATTGATGAAAATCAACATAAGAATTGGGTCTAACTAGTAAAATCATTACATCCTTCATTTTGAGGCTAAAACTTCTATCAAAATTTAGAATCGGACAAAATGCAATATCAACACTAAGTGCAAGTGTGCAATTCCTTTTTCCATGTTATTTTATCTCATGCAAAAGGACACAGAAGAATAACAAGAACACAAAGGGTTAGATGTTTTTAAAATGAGAAAACAATATCATTTTACAATTTTATTATCTTTGAAGGAAAACCTTTTGTTTTGGAAAATCAAGAAGAGGCATTTTTGTGACCTGAAAGGCCTTTGTGCAATTTTTTTAAAATATTTTAGGGTCAAAAAATAATTTTGAGAAAATTTGAGGATCAAAATGTGATTTTTAAAACTTTTAGGGTCAAAAGATAATTTTTAAACTTTTGCTGTTGAAAGACAATATTTGAAATGATTTGGGGTTGGTAATTTGTAGAAAAGATTTGTGTTGGTGGCAACTCTTAAAAGTGAATACATGGCATGTAAGCAATTTATTTTGGAAGGAAATTTTGAAAGTCATAGCTAAACATGTGATTGCATGGCATTAACCTAAGGTAAATGAGATGATAAATTTAATGAGACTTACCTCATTGCATAGCATAGCATACCTAGTGCAATTATTTTCCCAAGTACTTTACCTCATGCAAAAGACAAAGAAATAACAAGGAATACAAATGACTACGTTCCTATAGAATGTGAAAACATTGTCATTTTGATAATTTAATTATTTTTGTGACCTCAAGGGCACTTGTGCAATTTTTGAATTTATAAAGGTCACTTTGTAATTTCATGAAAGTTGTGGGTCAAATTATAATTTTGGAAATTTTAGGGGCCAACCTGTAATTTATAAAATTGTAAGGCTCAAAATGTGATTTTAAGAAAATTGTGGAGTCAAATTATAATTTTGGTAAAATTTTAAGTCAATGTTTAATTTTACAAATTTATGTGCCAATGGGTCCACAGGTTGGGCTTAGGTGAAATTAGTTTGATTTTCAGGTTGGGCTTGTTTTATATTTGGGCTTGATTGAGGCATGGGTTTGGGCCTAAGCAAGAGGTTTGAGCTTAAAGGTTGGAAATGGTTTTATTTTTGGGCTCAAATATTGGAAATGCAAACTCACGCATTGACCCTACCTTTCCCAAAATCTCCCCAAAAAAATAAAGTTTTGGGCTCTTTTTTTTTTACCTAAAATTTAGGAGTTTTATTTAGATTCCACATCTTAGAGCCCATGGCTTAGATAGAGTCCACGACTTATCTAATACTATTATTTAAAGAGTTTTTAAGCTGTGGAGTGTGGACTCCAAGTTGGCTTTCAAGTCATGTAACTCTAATATTGCTAACAGTTAGGATATTGCCTCTAATTAATTTGTATCTATACTATTATTTAAAGGGCTTCCAAATTTTTACATAGTGTTTTGAAAATAAGACTTAAGTATAATTTTGAAAATTTTGTAGTCAATGCAAAATTTTGTTAATTACATACCCCCACCAAAATTAGTTAACTCCTCTACTAAGCACCGTAAAACACACGATTTTATCCACTCCCCTCCCTACTTAACTCTCTCCACATTACCATTTCACTTGCATCTCGTTATAAAGTGAGCTTAAAAATCAAACTTTGCTTTACGCTAAACTATCAAAACATGATTTCAACGTAAAATACTTCAAAGTGATTGTATTTACACTAAAATTATGTTTTTAGAATACAATTTTAGCATAAAATGTGATGTTATTGAAATCGATTTGCAAGTGTACATAATTTCTTGTTATCTCCTACCACATCGCCAAAATCTCAAGTTAAATCGTACTTTTAAAAATCAATTCATAATTTTGTGTTTTGAAAACACAAGGCAATTCTCACCAAAAAAAAATTCACAACATTGTTTTTAATAAATATCACTTCTTATGTAATAATTGAAAAAAAAATTTAATTACTTCTTATATGCTATTTAAAAAATTAATTTTATGTAAAAGAGGCAAAAAAAAAAATTCACACATTATTATATTAAATTAAATCCTCTCATTTTTCTTCTTAATTAAACAAAGAAATAATAATTTTTCATTCTTCCACTTTTCCATACCCAATAATAAACATATAAGTTGAAAAACTAAAATATTTTCTATTCTTCCATTTTTCCATCCTCTCGTCTAAGCGAACATTTTAATAACAAATGAAAACTGCCTAATAAGAACTTTTCATCATGTTATGGATACAAAGATTTACATGTCATAATACTCTCTTTTTTGCTGAGAAACATTTTGTTTTCATTAGATTTCCACCTCAAAGACTCCCTAGATTCCCCACAACCCCCTACCCAAAAAAAAAAAATCTACATACATTCAATCCAACAAAGGAAAGAAGAGCTATGGCTATTCTGCTACAATAACGGAGCAGGCTCTAGCTGCTGTCTTGGCTGAAGCAATGACACCAGCAGTAATAGAGTGAGAGAAAAACTGAAGGAAAATTGTCCGAGCTTGCTTCTTTTCTTTATTTAGGTATACACAGTCCTGTCAATCACTTTCACCATGCGAAAAGTATACCTGAGCATCAAATTGTTGCTTAAAGGAGTTTGTACCAGGTAACTCAGAAGCAGTTCCTCCGTTCATGGGTGCAATTGCTGCAATAAAAAGAACATAAAAAGATCATGAACATCACACCAAGAGCATCACAATTTCTAAAGATTAATTCAAAAGCAAAATGAGCAAAGGCCCATTCATCTCGGATGCTTTTAATAGTCACATTTTAACAAATTCGCTCCTTTTCATTTTACAAATGATTTGAATCCATATTGTCTTTAATGGCAGCTATTATGGGCCTATATCCTGAAAGTTAGGAGTGTGTTAAATCAATGTCAAGATTTCATGTAGTATATATTTAGTAATTCACTAGCTTTTTTCAGTGGCAGTGATCCCAATTTCTCTAATTACTCCAATATAAGCACAGGTGTAGCCCCCAATTGCAACAGACAGCAGAACAAAATGATTCCCTTTCTACTCTACTAACATTCAAATCTGATATATAAGATTGTGGGGCTAGTGCATTAAGCATAATATAGTTACTATGAGAAAGTGTGCAATGAGGCTAAGAGCCTTGTAGCTCAACTCGCACTCTATGAAGCACGGATGCGTTTCCAGATTCGGGTGCGGGTACAAGTGCGCGTGCGGGTACGAGACTCGACAAGTTTTGAAAAAATAGAGTGTGGATGTGGCGGGGTGCGGCGTTTAAAAAATTGTTAAAAATATTTGTCTATATATTTTATATATTGCTAAGCATGCTTTTTTATATAATAATAATAGAAAACTCATCGTAATAATAATAATAATAATAATAATAATAATAATAATAATAATAAAAAAAATAGATAGTATTAAGTACACAAAAGTTTTTGACACATGAATTATTGACAGAGATATTAAAATAGATGAGGCTTCGTATAAATAAATAAATAAATAATAATAAAAAGATGTGGCTTAATGGCTCACGTATTTGGTCAACCTAAAAACAAAATAAAGGATATGTGTAGTAGGTATTAAAATAGGTGTAGCTTCCCATTAAAAAAAAAAAAAAAAAAAGGGAAGATGTGGCTCAATGGCTCACGTGTATGGTCAAAGAGGCAAAAAAACAAAATAAAGTCTTTTAAGTTGTTAAAAAAGGCATTTAACAAAACTTATCAAAAAAAAGAAGAAACAAAACAGAAGGCGGGGGCTCTAGCCAAAAAAAAGGAAGAAAAAGATGAAGAAGCAATGAAGAAGAAGAAAGGGGTTAAGGCCGGTGAAATTGTGATGGCGACAATGGCTATCTTGTATCAATATCCACTGGTATTTTCGGTTTAAGATTTTTTTTTCTTACCGGCCGATTTCCTTTTTCCGGCCGAAACACACCGATATTCGGCTAATACGATCCGATTCGGCCTGAATAGGCGCAAATCGGCTCAGTTCAGCGTGAATCGGCGCACATCTGAGTCGAATCAGCGCAAGTCGGCACGAATTTGAAAACGAAAAAAAAAAAAAATTTCGACGCGGCACCAACTAGCGAGCATTAGCATCACCCACCGCACCCTACGTCGGGCCGCATCGGACTCCGGTACGACGACCCTGTAGCCGTGTCGGTGCTTTCTAGCTTGCACTTCCTGGTATTTCCAACAGTGATGTCTAGGATTTAAATTGCCCCTCCTCTATTTCAACTATGGAGAGAACAAAAAAAGTGTGCAGTGAAGAAAATTTTCTTTGCTATAGTTACCCAATAAAAGTTGACCAATATGAAGGGTTTTCCAACCCTACTACCATAATATGCAACTCTCCAAAGATATTTAATTATGGAGGCAAAACCTCCCAAGTGTGGCCAATTAATCACTTTCAAATAAACAGTGAAACATAGCTTGATAAAACTTAATGGTCAAATTCTCTTGCAGTAATATTACAACTAACAAAGATTCATAGGAGAAACAAGCATTAAGCCATTCAACTTGGCATGGTTATTCTAGGAAGAAATATCGTTACCTCAGCCACACAAGATTTCAATACAGTCTAAAAAAAAAAACAGGCACAAGGGTGGGGTTTTCTCCCTGATAAATTGCTCTTTTCCTCTTTTCCCCTTTCCTCATTAGTGATTGTACCAAATTTTTATGCTAGAAAACATATGCATGTAATTCCAGGAATCCATCTAATTATCTCATCTATGTTTTACTAGGAGGCTTATACGATGGACTTTGACATAACTCGTTGCTAATTTTGGGGAAAAAAATTCACCAAACTAATTTAAAACTATTTGGTAAAATGTGGCAAGTTCTTACCTCTTCCAAAACAGTCAAGTGGCCAAACTTATTTTAACCTCAGTTGCATGAAAATATATTTTGCAAGGCCACCCATAAAGTGATGAATAAGATTCGAGCTCAAGATAATTTAGCCTGCTGATGACAAGTTAAAAAGCTGATTAACAAACCTAGCTCAAGGTGCTACCGGGACCATTACTTTGCTTTCAGCAGTTAACCGTCACCCAGGTCCAAGAAATCAGTAAGACCAAAAAACAGAAAAGATTGCAAGCTAGAAAAATAAAGCTCAAACACATTGAGCCTACCTTTATTTCTCATTCTTTCTCCCTGTCAAATTTCAAACTTATCCCGAATTTGGTTGACACTTTCCCAATTATCACCTTGCCTGTTACTCCCAAAACCCTTGTCCTGTATTAAAATCCAGTCAATTTCTGTGGTAGTGGCACATGTAACTATACTAAAATATTAAGTGAAAAAATGTTCAAACTAAATCAAACCATGTTTCTAGATCAAACACATACATGGCTCTTCTAGTATAAATTACAAAACCAGAAGTGCACCCTTCTTGCTTAAATAAAATTTAAAAGTTGTAATAGAGACTATTAAGTAAAAAAAAAAAAAGTCATACTAGAGACTGGGATATTTCTCTCTCTTTTTTCCTATTTTGAACTATTTCTCCTAGTAGAACCAGAGAGCAAAATGAAGGAGATACTCATTAATTTACATAACCATAGGGCAGAAAATATTACTTTCAAGTGGCAAATGAGCCTTTTTGCAGCAATTTTGCCAAATGAAACCATGACTAACTATCATATTTTTTTTGTTCTTTTGTATGAATTAAGAGCAATTTGATCTTTCTTCTCATACAGGGGTGTTTCAATTTTTCAAACCAACAGCAAACCCCTAGCAAAAATAAATAAATGCATTCTTCTCAACTGTTTTTTAATAAGTAAAAAAAAATTTATTGAAAAGAGACTATTTGATGCAAAGAAAGGCAAGAAGTAGCCTAAAGAATTACAAATATATGCAAAAGATTATGCACTAAAAGATAGAGACTCAATAGCATTGGAATGGAATCTCTATTTGTGAGTCCCCAACAAAATAAGCTAGAAGCTGGTACCTTGTACTCTCCATATCCTCAAATGTTCACCTATTTCACTCTTGCCAAATAATCCACATCAAACATGATGGAACCAAATTCCAAATATGCAACAAAATGTTTTCTCATCCAATTCCACCAACCAAACAAAAGATCTTTCACACTCTCTGGTAAGACCCAGGAGATACCAAAGATCTAAATACAAAACACCACAATTAATAAGCTTTTTTGCAGTGAATCAAAAGGTGATCCATCCCCTCCCACTACACCGACACATGCAACACCAATCCACATAGTATAGCCTCTCCTCCTAAGGTTATCACAAGTAAAAATATTCCCCTATGCAGCCGTCTAAAAAAAACACTCTCCATGGGGTCTTCACACTCCAGTTAGGCAAGATGTTGGTAATTGAATGGGAGATTAGTAGATAAACGATTGATTATGTACATTGAAACTAATGTAATTGATAGCATTGATAATGAAGATATCATACAATGATTTCAAAATATGAAAACACACAGAAGGAAAATTTTAAATTTTATATATTTGCATTTTTTTTATTTAGCGATGTCAATATATTCAATTTTTTTATTAATTTTTTAAAAAAATTAAATTTCATTATGACCACCTTCCTAGAGCCGCCACTAACATGTTATATAAATAAAACATGGATTAACCTAAATTTATGAAAACATTATTAAGGTTGTAAGTTCATCATTATCAATATATTAATTATTGGGTAAAATATAGGTACAAATTCTTTAGGTGCAATACATTATATATTCCAATTAAATACAAACATATAGTTGCATTAAATTTAATTATCCTCAAATAAGATAAAAAAATTTGTATTTTAATTGTCAATGAAATCAATGTTCAAATTTAATTAAAGACCGTAATGGACTACATCTAAGAAATTATATCTAAGTTGTGTCTTTGATTATCTATAGAAGACAAAAGCAAATTGAGTAACAAACACAATCAATATTTGTGGGCGCAAGCACCCGCAAGCAAGTGGTTTCCTTGTAGAAAGTACGCCTTGGCCTGGAATGAACCAGGTGGACGATGTAAATGGAGGTGCCATCTAAATTAGATCTAGGAACCATATATATAGCACAATTACAAAAACACGTGTCCAGAGTTTAGGTATGGGGATAGGTAAAAAGGTGTTAGGCATCTAACCCCACCCGACTTGTAGGTTAGCCTCACTCATTGTATTCCAAATCCTAATCCCATTAAAGGATCCTCTAATAGATTATTCTACACACACACACACACACACACACACACACACACACACACACACTAACATGCATCTAACACACAACATGGCACCTTAATCAATATTACATTCATGGAATATACCCTAACATTCATCTAGCATGGCATTGGCATTCATATTTATCCAAGGGCAGCAAGTATATCATAGGGCAGTAGCATCAAAAGGCATTTTAACTAGGCATATTCAACATGTTCAAGCATAGCATCATGTTCATCAATCATATCATGCTCAACAATCAAATCAAATGCATGGTCATGTAATTATGCATGACTTATCTCACTACATCACAGCACCTATGCATCAATGCATGTTCATAGTGTTTATCCAATCATAAACCCTAATCATTCAATTCAAATAAAAAAAAGCATGTAAAACATGTTATTCTACTAATCTAAGACATATTCATGTGAAGAATAACTTAAATAGAAGATAAACACATGCATTTTAAAAGAATAAAAACCAAGAACAAACAATTCTGGGTTTCCAGGTTAACCATGTATGCACATGCCTAAGCATGTGTATGCAAGGTCATAGAGATGCGTACGCATGCATGAGCCTGCGTACGAATCCTTACCCAAAAAACACAACAATCAACACCAATAAAAAATACTTCTAATCAATCGAACATGTGTTCTAATTATCAAAACAATAAACCTAAACTACATAGAAGATTAACAAAGCATGAAAACAGAGGAAAAGAATGGAAAAGATAAGAACAAGTACCATACACAAAAGCTTCTAGCCAAGATGTTGGGAAATTTAGACCCTAGTTGATTGAATTAACAAGTTTTAAACCCAAGTTGTTAATTAGATTTATTATGAATAAACCTTGTTAAAACAAACAAACATCAATATTATGTCAATATCATACGCAGTGGAAAAGTAAATAAGACAAGATATGATGACTTAGGAAAACCAATGAAGCAAACTAATTTCACAGTAAAAAACCTGGGGGGAAACCTTTCCTAAAAACAATTCACTATAATAAAGAGAAGTTTTAGATCTAGTACAAAACCTTTGTCCCTAGACTCTACAATCCTCGTAGATGAACTTACAGCAGAAACCTTCTACCACTTCAGAACCTCTGAACTCTTCAATATATGAATACAACCCTTTTTTGCACGAATCCCAATTTGTGACTAAATAATGATGCACGGTTTCCAGTACGTGACTAACTCACCAACTTGAAGAAGATTATTGGTTGCAAAGTTTTTCACTTGGTTACAAAACCCTAAGGCGCAAAGACGCAATAGCTTCTTTAAAAGAGAATAAGACATCGGTCACCTTTTGCATGTGTTCTCCTTGTATTCTCTTTGTGACAGCCTTTAAAATAAGCCTTATATATATCTAGGGTTGTGAGAAAAGAAACCCTACATAAATACATAAGCATGGGTCGAAAATCAGATCTAAAAAACTGATTTTCGTAATTTTCGATAGATACAACTATCAAGCAGCTGTAAAGACCTTGATAGATAGCTATCTATTGAGAGCCATTGAGTTTTAATGAATCAGCACTTCTTCACTTGTTTCTTGGACAGACTTGCATGGCTTTAACACTTGAACTTGAAACCTTGTTCTTTGAAGTATTAAACACATCCTAAATCTACCCAATTATAAGTAAAGTGCGTTTTGTTAAAAGATTTTGCCAATTCTAAATTGACATATGTTCATAACATAAATCACATATGTCCTAACACAAGAAACTTTAGTTTTAGGATGCTTTTCAAAATAAAAAGCTTCTTTTGAATCACTTTTTTGGAGTTGATTTTGTGTGTTTTTGGGAAATTGGTCATAGGGCCTTTTTATAGTGTTCAAAGAGAAGGGGCGAGCTCTTTCCAAGAGATGTGGGATTAGTTCTACCGCATTTTTCATCAAAAAATTCCTTACATAACTTTTTGAAACCCTAGATATATACGCATGCTCCTGGTTGCGTACACATAAGTTAAGGTTGTGTATGCATGCTCAAGATTGTGTACGCACCCCTAGGGTTTCTGTAAGGTTTTTCTTTCATCCAAAAACATCCAACTAAAGAGTTCCTTTGGCCATGCCCTAGACCAGTTATAAACCTACCTAGTGTTTTCATCATTGGGGAACGGGAGCTCAAGTCATAAGGGTTACAAAATGAGGTATCTACAATATTATTAAGAATAATTGTGCAAATTTCAAGAGTTTGGTAATTCAACTGAGAATTTTCAATATTTTTAATAGAGAAATTTATCAACTAGTGCCTTTTAATATTTTTTATAAAGATATTCAAGGTACAAATCCCCTCACCCCATTGTTTTTTTTTTTATCAATTATTTATTTATTTATTTAAAACCACTTCATTTTTGTAACTATATTGAATTAAAAAAAATAACAAGAATATTTGTGTAGTCAAGTTATTTGAAATAATTATATACTTGCATTTTTTTTTGTTCACTTACAAGTGAAGCAAGTAAATTAGAACCCCAAATTGTCCTCCATGGGAGAACTACAGAGTGCGCCGTTGAGGCACAAGTTTTTTGGTTAATTGTGAATTCACTCAAAAAACCCATGTTCTTATTCTTAATTATATTAGTTTTAACATTTTACATTTCCTCACTTTTCAATGACATATAATATAATTGAAACTAATCCTCAATATTATATCACATCATGAGTATTATACATGAAAAATATGAATCGTTTTTTTTTTTTAAAAAAAAAACAAAATAAACTTATACATATAATGTGTTAGAAGTCGACTAGTTTTTAATAAATTTTAATATTATTGATTTGTAAATAAATTTATTGGCTTTATAGTGAATTATCGTACAATTCAATCAGAACGTTCCGAGTGTATAAATCACGCCTAAAAAGAAGGGTGCGAAACCCATTTCTTTGTAAATAAAAAAGTAAACAAAGACTAAATTTTTCTTTATTTAGGGTTCTAAAGTCAAAGAAAGATTTCTTGGGCAACCGGAAAAGCAAGAAAAGACCACATCAGATCTTATTCCACCACGTCCTATTATCCCTTTTCTTATACGATGCTGTTGCCTTTCCCTTTCAAGATTCTTTATTAGTATTACATTTACATGATGACCCATCTTTAAACGGCGCATTACATTAGTGTTTAACATTATGACTGAATTGTCCTCGTTACATCTCATATTATAATAACTTTTTCTTTTCAGAAGAATCATATTAACTAAATTTTTTGACTCAGTTAACCATTTTGTGGATGTGTTACTACAAGAAATAGTAAGTGTATGGAATAGCGATATTGCATGACTGGTAGTAGGTTAGGATATTATATAAAAATAATATATAAAAAATAAAAAAAAAAAGGAGATTCAATACCGTAAAACATTAAAGTTCAACATAGTTTAGCCAACTCTAAATCAAGTATAGATGTGATAATCCGGAATAATCAAGGTTCAGTTATAGGCTTATAGCCTCCTTATCTCAGCAACTTCCCCAAGCATACAGAGCAGAAGAGATCAAAACTCTGGCTGCGACTCGGGCTCTAGAATTGGGCTTAGAACTTGGACTAGAAAAGGCTGTTTTAGAGGGAGATTCTGAATTGATTATTAAAGCTTTGGCTTCAGAGGATATTTTCCTTTGCTCCTTTGATTCAAGATGCAAGTTTTTTTTGCTAAACATTTTTCTCAATCACTTTACTCTCATACTAAGAGAGAAGGTAACAAAGTTGCTCATAATTTGGCTAGATTTTCCAAAATGTAACAAATTTTATTGTGTAAATAGAAGATGTTCCTTCACAGTTTCATTCTATACTTCAGGCTGATATAATCAGCTTACATTAATAATATTAGTTATGTCTTTCTTCTTAAAAAATGAACAGTCTATATTAAATTATTAATAATGTAGACTAAACTTTACTATCGGTAATATGAGTTATAGATGTTCCCCAAACACTCAAAATCACATTCATAAATCCTCATAAAATTTCACGCTCAAATCGTATTCAAATGAAAAATGAATGGATCTTTTAGCCTTAAAATTAATAAATAAAAAATCAACAAGCATCTTTTGACCTTCAAATACAACTACACTGTGTGTATATTTTAATCAAACTATCTTTTAGCCATAAAAGAACTATCATGCCATTTTTTATATATGAAAAGATAGCCACTTTGGGTTGGTGTAGACACCGCATTTATTGTACCCCTTACAACTCAGGCCCTCGTTCCCCAATGACGCTAAAATTTTGTGACCCAAGGTTGGTTTAGGGCCCAATCAGATATTAAATTAACTTGAGAAATGTTAAAATGAAAAATATAACTTTTAATAAGCAAATAAATCTATTTTTGGAAAAGTAAACCAAGGAAACCCTCGGCATGTGTACGCAAGAATCAACCTACACACACAGCCATGCTGCATGCGCACACAGGCCCGAACCTCCACGCAAAAGAAGGGTTCCAGAAACATAAATAAGACAAGTTTTCTGCATTAATATTGAAGTTTGGAACAAATCTCACATCGTCTGGGAGTCGTTTCAAACCCCTATTTTCTCAATATAATTAGCCATACATGATACCATTTCAAAAACATGGAAATCTCATGCGAAAACACTAAGGTTCACTAGAAATAGTGAATCAAAGAGGAATTTTTTCACAAAATATTCTCAAGTCAATTTTCTTTTGATCAGGGCATTTTCTGGCCTTGATCTTCAAGTTTAAGATTCACTATTGTTTTTAATTGTGAATATATTTGACTGCGGGGAATGATAAAAAATTAAGCTTGAAGAGCTTTTTGTTTAAGGTGTTAGTCTAAACTTTCTTTTTCTTTTCTTTTCTTTTTTTGCACTTTAATCTTTCTGTTTGTTTTAGTTTCTCTGTTATTATATGCTTTAATATGTTTATATAACTTAGGTTTATATAGTTTTATGTTTTAAAAGCATGTTCGGATGTTAGATTTAGTGTTTTGAGCTGTGTTGCTAAGGTTTCTGGGCTAAGTCCCATGTGCACATGATTCTGCCCAGAAACCCTAAACTTATTTTTTCTAATTTTGTTTCTGTTTTCACATGTAATGATTCTGTTTTAGATCCTTTTTCATATATTCATGCTTTTGAGCTTCTGTTTCACATATTTAATTGTTTGTTTGCCTTTCACATGTTAGAATTAAGGTTTATCTTATGTTTTCCTTGTTTAATGTCATGAACACGCATTCACATGTCCATGCATGAATGCCATAGGTTCTGAGTTGTTGTAAGGTATGTGAGGTAAGTCATGCATTTGCATGAACATACATCTTTGAATATGATTTTGTTTAACAATAGATTTGAACATGTTTGTTTGGAAGAGTTATGCTTAATCACATGTTTGCTTGAATCTTTTATGCTTATGCTTTTGCCTTGGATATGATATGATATATGCTAGGGTTTATGACGTGGTGTTAGATGAATGATAGGATGATGTGAGATGTATGCTAGATGTATGTTAGGGTATGCCATGATAGATGAGTGTTAGGCTCTAGTTGATTGCCATGATAGATGTATGATTAGGTCCTTTTGGGATGATTGATGTCATGTTGTGTGCTTAGATGTATGTTAGTGTGTGTGTGAGAGAGAGAGTATAGATACAATACGGAGTGTGCCTTTAATAGAGTTAAGACATAAGATACAATGAGAGGAAGCCAACCTTAGGGTTGGGCAATTTTGGGTGCCTAACACCTTTCCAATGTCGTACCTTAATTCCGAACCCATATCTCTAGTAGTAAGATCAATGGTCCTTCCTTAAGAGGATGTTATATATATGGTTCCTAGACCATTGCAAAAACTAGGTGGCGACTCCCATCCGTTGTGCCCAAAGTTGGTACTAAATTCTTATAAGCATTACATAATACATGTAAGGGTCATATATATATGTAATCAGCATGTCTTACAACAAAACATACTTTGCCTGTAATTTGGTAGTATCTAAGTGATTTCAAAGTTGAATCATCAAGTGGTATTTTGAATACATGAAGACTACTTAAGGTACAGTGCAGAAAAGGAAAAATAGAAGATCTCGATACCTAGTTCGACACCTTTTGATCTATCGAGATTTAATGGACTGAAATATCTGCCTTGATACCTCCCAATATATCGAGCCATGTAGATTTTCGATTGTTCAAATCTGTTTTCGGCCCATGTTTACCAAAGCCTTCTATGGTTTCATGCCTAAGGTTTCCAAAGATATAAAAGACAGATTTTATAGCTGGTATCAAGAGAGAAGACAGAAACAGGGACATATATTGTGCTACACACTCTTGTGAAGCTGCTACAACTCTTGTGCACCTTAGGATTTTGTACTTTGTTGCTTTCAAATCTACAAGCATGGATTAAAAAACTTTGCACCTAAAAAAAATTCTCAAGTTGCTAGAGTTAGTCACGTACTGGGATTCATAAAAATGTGTTAGTCACATACTGGGATTCAAGAAAATGTGTTAGTCACATACTTGGATCTATGCAAAGGAAGAAGTCTTCTATAATACCAACTCCAATTGGAAATGGGAGCAAAGGTTCAACTATAGGTTGCTATTTTAGGATAGGCCGAGTAGTGGTAAGGTTTCTTATACTTGTAACCACTTGTTTTTTATTAGTGAATTCTTGTGAGTGGTGACCTAAAATTCACCTGGTAGAATTTTTGCCTTGTAAAGGTTTTCTTCATTTATTAACAAATATCAGTGTCAAATTTAATTTTCGTTGCACTCTAGTTTAGATTAGTGATTTATTTAAGCCTTCATGTTATTGCATGTAATTTGAATAATTAATCAATTAGGGTAATTGAATTAATTAACTGGGGACAATTCATAACCCAACAAGTGGTATCAGAATGGTCACACTCTAATTAGGGTTTAATCTTTGTTGTTTGATCCTTTGACTCCTATTGTCATGGATCATGGTCAATCATTGATTATACGTCGTTTGTTTGATGGAACTAACTATGCATACTTGAAAGTATGTGTGGGAGCATTTTTGTAGTCCCTAGATGAGAAAGTTTGGCTTGCTTTGTACCTTGGGTGGACAAAACTCACTAAGGCCCCTACTAGTTGAGATGATGAAATGATCAAGACCGCTAACTTTAACAAGAAAGCACTGAATGCACTATATAGTACCATTATAAATGAAGAATTTAAGAAAATATCTTCAACAAAAAGTGATGAAGTAGCTTGGATGATCTTGAAGACCACCTATGAAGGAACCAAGGCAGTGAAGGCTACAAAGCTTCAAAGATTAACAAGTAGCATTGAGGAAATTTGAATGGAGGAAGATGAAACATTTGATGAGTTTTATGCAAAACTCAAGGATATTGTGAACTCCTCCTTCAATCTAGGTGAAAACATTCCTGAACCTAAGATTGTGAGAAAGATTCTTTGATCTCTTCCAAAGAGGTTTCACACCAAGAACACTACTATTGAAGAGTCAAAAGACATTGAAAAGATTCCATTGACGGAACTTGTAAGAAATCTCCAAACCTATGAGATGGGATTTGTCAAAATTTGGAAGGGCGAAAAGAGCAAAAATATTGCTCTTAAAGTCAAAGATGATGAAAAGGAAGAGCCATCTAATGATAAAGAGACTAGACTCAAAGCATACATCACGAGGAAATTCAAAAAGTTCATCAAGAAAAAAAATGTGCAGTTGAAGGATAAAGATCGTAAAAAATCTAGTTTCAACTCCAACAAAATTCAAGACAAGTCGAACAAGGAATACAAGAAGGTCAGTCAAAGCACTACCATTCCATCTAGACCTAAATATTTTGGTTTTCAAGTTTGTGGTCACATGAAGCCAGAATGTCCTACCTATTTCAAGTCCATAAGTAAAAGCAAATCTTTAGCTGCAACCTTGAGTGGCACTGAACCAAACACTAATTCGAATAATGGTCAATAGGAGAAATTCATAGTGTTTGTTTGTTTAGACCCCTTAAAACAGATTGTTTAACCTAATGAATTAACCAAGTGTTTACTTAGGTTAATTGTGAGATCTAGGTTAAACAGCAGAATATCATATCATGCACAATAGAAAAGAAAATAACACACAAAAATGATCATCCAGGAAAACCAATGAGACGAACCGTCTCAAGGTAACAACCTGGGGAGGATTTGACCTAGTTATCCTTAAGGTAAACAAATCCACTAGAAAGAATTGAAGTTTACAAAAAATTTAACCCTAAATCTATTGCTACCACTAGTAGAACTTACTGACACAACCACATGCAAACTCCGACTCCACGAACTCTTCTCTCTTGGATTTGTTGCATACAAGCTCCGACGCTTATGACTTTGAGAGCCCACTCAAAAGTTTAGATCAACAGTTGTTAATCTCGTAGCAACAACTAGATTCCACCAGCACTTGATTGTAGATCTTGTTCTGGTAGACACTTGTAGAGTTAGAGATTACAAAACCTCTCAGATCTCACAGGAGTAACTCACAAGTCTTCCAAGAGTTTACAAAACATAGTTAGAGTTTTCCTTTTATACTTAGGAGTGTTGGACTGAAACCCTAAACATTTTCACAAGCTTGGGCCTGATTTAAATTTTGCAAAATTTGTTCTATTGTGATTTTTGATTTGTCAAATGTAATTTTCGATCGGTCGAGGTTCACTAAACTTGAACTCTCCTTTCTACAGCTTGAATGTTCTTGAAACTTAATTTGTACAATCTTGAGCTATGTCTAACACCTAATCTAGACATGTTTTTATCCTCGATTTGCCAACATAAACAAACTAGGAATATAAACATCTAATCCTAAATCTTTAAAACCTAACACATAGCTTTCACTACTATTGTTGAAGAAATCAAGGTGAAGAAGTTAGTGAAGATGAGGAAGAGTTGGATGAGTCAAATCTGGAGGAATTGGATGAACAAGATGATATTGTAGACACCTCATTTTGTACCATTTATGACTCGAGCCCTTATTCTCTAATGATGATAACACTAGGAGGTCGAGGGTTGATCTAAGCCCTAGCTATGGAAACTCTTTAGTTGAAAGAAACTTTTGGAAATAAGAAAAACCTTAAAACCTTAAGGGTGTGTACGCCACCTTGAGCTTGCATACGCAACCTTAACCCTTGCATACGCAACCATGAGCCTACGTATGCAACTAGGGTTCTAGATTCTCTGTAAGGCAATTTTTTACTCAAAAATGCGGCAGAGGCAATCCCACATCGCTTGGACATGCCTCCGCCCCTTCTCTTTGAACACTATAAAAAGGCCCCATGACCCTTTTCCCAAAGATACACAAATTCTACTCCAAAAAGTGATTCAAGAGAAGCTTTTTACTTTGAAAAGTATTATAAACTAAAGTTTCTTGGCTAGGACTTATTTTGGTCTAGAGCCTTCTAGTTAAACTTACTAAACCTTTAGGTATTTTGTTTTGTAGATTGACCAAGGGGAACGGTCAAAATCAAGCTCTAAAAAGCTTCTTGTGTGAGGTTCTTGTTCTTGCTTTTATCTTCATATTTGTTTGTTTTTATCTCTGTTTTTTTTTTTTTAATATCTTCCTGTGTAGTTTAGGTTTGTTATTTTATTGTTTAGAAAGCATGCTAAGTTGTTTAGATAGCATGCTAAGTTGTTTAGATTAGGTTTTGATTGGTGTTGCATGTTGTGTTTCTAGGCAGGGTTGCGTACGCAGGCTCATGCATGCGTACGCACCTTTATGACCTTGGGCTTCTACATGCGTACACAGGTTTAGCCCAAAAATCCAGAATTAATTTCCTTCTTGTATTATTTCATTTAAATTCATATGTTATGTTTTGTTTAATATACCTCACATGCTTAGATCCTAGGTTAGTAGTATAACATGTTTAAATCTTCCTTTGCTTAGATTACATGATTAGGGTTTATGGTTGGATGAACACTATGAACATGCATATGAACATAAACATGCAGTAATGCATAGGTGCTGTGATGCAATGAGGTAAGTCAGGTAAGTCATGCATATCAATATGAACATGCATCTGTTTGAATGATGAGTATGATTAAATATTGTGATGCCATGCTTGAGTTTTTAAACATGCTTGCCTAAATGTCTTGATGCTTTGATGATAGAATATGAATGTGTTGATATTACTACCTATGATATATTTGCTTCCCTTGGATAAAATGAGTAAATGTCATGATAGATGAATGATAAGTTTTGGGGATAATATGCCATGTTATTTGTTTAGATGCATGTTAGTGTGTGCATGGGTTTAGAGCAGCCTATTAAGAGACCCTTTGATATGACTAGGATTTGGAAAATAATGAGTGGAGGCTAACCCACCAATCGAGTGGGGTTGGGTGCCTAACACCTTCCCATCCCAATACCTAAATTCCGCACACGTGTCTAATAAAAACCAGTCTTTCTATAAGGGCACTACATATATGGTACTTAGACTTAATTTAGGTGACAACTCCATTTACACTCTACACTCAATCCACCCTAGGCCAAGACATACTTCCTATAAGGAAATCACTACTGGCCGCATTTGCGATGGGGGGCACTTGCGCCCACAGATATCCAGAAAGCCTATGAAAAGCTTTTCAAAAATTTTGAGAAAAGTTTTATAGGGTGGCATTAAAGGAAGCTAAGTAATCTTGAGATTGAAGAGAAAATCTATCAACTAAGGTAGATGAGGCAATTGGACCATAGGAGCTCTTAGATTCTAGAATAACTCCTTAATTGAGAAGGCCAAGAAGTTAGACGGCGAGCTCTTTCAAGTGCATGCTCAGCTTGAGAGAACTTTAAGTGCAAAACTGGATGAAATACTAAGCTTTCAAAAGTCTTTATCAGATAAAATAGGTTTGAGGTATATTCCTTCTACTTATTCTCAATTTATTCCTAAACATGTTTGCCATAATATTATTTTTATTCCTACACATGACAATGATCAAACTAAGAATATTGCACCAAAATGTGACATTAATTTAGAGGATAAAAATGTTAAGGGTGGATCTATACTAGGAGCACCTCCTCAAGGTACACCTCTAAAGAAAGAAGTTAAGAAGGATAATCACCACTCCTCAAATCAAAAATTTCAACCCAAGGGAGCTCACTTATGTCAACATTGTGGCATAACTAGACACACCCGTCCCAACTGTTACAAATGGCTTGCTAGATCAAAAGAACAACGATGGTTCTAGTCCTAGATGACAAAGTTCCCTTCATGATTCTATGCTCCTCTCGGTGAGCTCATTAAGGCTTTGTCTTTTCTCTCGAATCTTCAAGGTTTTTCATCTCCTTCTTCACCTCCCAGCCATCGACCATAGAAGAAGAGAAACTCACCTCCTCCACAATCACTGTGTGGAAGGAGAACGAAGTTGTTCAGTCATTCTCCATCTTGTTGTCCATTCTTATTCTTTCTATTCTTTTGGACTTCTTTTGTTGCATTTTGCATGTGTTTTGATTGCATTTATTTTATGTCTAGCTTTTTCATGGTTTATGTTGTCTTTATTTGTTTGTCTCTTGTTCTTATATATATATATATATATATATATAGAAATAGAAAAACAATGTGTATTTGCCTATACTAGTGCTTGTGTACTTTGGGTGGCCAATGAAACATGGTCTTATGAATGTGTATCACTTATAGCTTAAATAAGCATCTTTATGCGTAACTGAGTATTGTGAGCATTGTGATTCTTTGTGTGATTAGAGTTTATGAACTTATCATTCATTCTAATGTCTGTATCACTCATTTTGATGGAAAGGACTAGAAAATTTTAGGAGAATGGCATAATGACCATCTCACCACTAAAAATCATCAGTCATAAACACCGTGTGCAATTCATAAAAGTCATGCTAAGACAAGGTTTAGCACTTGCACAATAAGAGAAAGGGGTTAAAATAAATAAATAGTATCTTCTTTCCTCTCTCTTACATGACCATGTTTTAATAGCATTTTTTGTGTTAGGATTAGTGCCCTTAAATCCTATTGTATGATACTATGTATAATATTATGTATGACAAGATGTATGACTTAATATTGTGATTGATAAAGTTATTTTATTATTATCTAAAATAATGGTAACATGAATATGGGACATTATCATATAATCCATGAGATGCATTGTATGTGATTTATGTGAAAAGTCGCAGAAGATATAAATCACAAGTCCTTTGTAAATTCAGAATTTATAATTCGTAGTCGGTGATGAAATTGGGCATTTCATCAGTAAAGACTATAACGTATCAACTAAGATGATTTGTCTTGATCATGGAAGTGGAAACTTTTAGTTGATATGTTAATATGTTTTAAAAGTTAAGACATATTGAACAGGACCACTGTGAGATTTATTATTCTCCTAACGACTGTCAAATGAATAACAAATCTCACGACTTCTATTTGCATGAACTCTTAATCCTGAGAAAATAATGGACCTGATCATGAGGTGTAGGTTGCTTTGATATATCAGGAGTGAGATCTAAAGTGACGGTCAAAATCTCAGTATGTTTGGGCAGCCACATTTAGTGTTGATGGAACATATATTCTCAAAATGGAATTCATAGTCTCTTGATGGAGATATAAAATATTCCCTTGAGATAAGTTTAACGGTTCAGTTATTCAGAGAGTTAGGCCTAACCACTTTAGTAAGAAATTACTAAAGTATATATTTATGAAATTGGATTTCATAAATATATAATGAATAACTTTAAAGAATTAAACCGGGTACTCGAGAATAAGATGTAGTAATTTACAAAGTGGCAGTCTACATTTATGACTTTGTGTTACTACGAATATTTTATGAAGGGGTTGCATGTATAATAAAGTTTTGGGATATAATTTATTAATAAGGCCTAGAGTGCAATTAAATTTATATAGTGGTATTAAATATAATTAATGGTAACTTTGAACTTGTCAAGAGTTGACGGAAAAGCCCAAGGCCCATTGGAGCTAGTGTCTTATTGGTCCCTTTTAGTCTCACTCTCAGCCACACACTAAAGCCCAATTGGAAAGACCCAATAGGTCAGCCCAATTAGATAATCAGTTAGTTATAAAGGGAGAAACATACAGAATTTATAAAAAAAAAAAATAAGAAACGGTGTGTGAGAGAATGTGAGACACACTTTCATTCTCCCTTGAAAACTGATTGAGAGACCACACATCTTGGGCGTAAAGTGGAATTGGAGTGAAGATTAAAAGTGTTCCCAAGTGCTTCTAATCTTTGTTTTAAATTTCTCCACACCAATGTACGCTATCTTGTTCTTGAATTCTAAAATTTACATAGTACACGTTATCAATCATAAATGAAATAGATCATTGTTTGTTGTTTCCGCTATGTATTTTGTATGAGATACAAAACCAATTTTTTCCTTCAATTGATATCAGAGCCAGGTTTTCATCTCATGATTGTATAATATGTGATTAAATTTTTGAATTTAAAAAAATCGTTATCTTTGTGTTTTTAAATTTTTACGTACAAATTGAAGTTCCATAAAATTTTAGATGATAAATATATATATGTGCGCCAAGCCACAATGGTTGTTGAAGGGTGTCGAGTCTTTAATATCTTGATTGCATCGAGAAAGTTATCTGATTGCACATGACAGTTATTGAATGTTAGTGGAATAACTGTCATGCGTGTGGTTTCCTTTATTGCATCACCTAGATATTATATAAGCAATTAATTTCTTTGCATCGGTTGTATATATATATTAATCATCTAGATTTTATGGGCAAGGATATCTGACTATTGATTGTACTTGTCAATTGCGTGAATGGATGTTATTGCACCACTTGGCTTGGAGTGCAAAGCCTTGGTAGTCATCTTTCTTACATTAATTGTTTGTCTAGATGTGATATACAAGCTTTCAAGCATTCATTTGCCTTGGAAAAGTGAATTTGCCTTGGAAAAGTGAATCCATATTTTATATGTTAAGGATTCTAACATTCTGATAGTTATATATATAATATAATATAATAATCATATATTGTATATATTGTATTACATATATTATAATATAATATAGTTTTGTAATATATGAGTTTATATTACGAGATATATATATATATATATATATATATATATATATATATATATATATATATATATATATATATTAATGCTAAGATTATGAAATTTGTTCTTAATGAGATTAGGATTATATTTTCAAAGTGTCTAGCATTATTATGGTTTTTCATCTTAAAAACCTTTAATTTAAAAATATTTAGTGGGAGAGAGATACAAGGGTTGGATCTCACGGCCTCCATTGTTGGTTCATAGTAGTGTGAAATATATACTTTGTCTTTGCCTCGAGCTTAGCATTCCATGCGGAAAGTATTTATTTCATGGTCCTACAAGATTTAATTTCCTAGTTTATAGTGGTTTGATAAACACCTTGTCTTAGCTTCGAGCTTTGCATTCCATGCGGAGGGTGTTTTATCATGGTACTACAAAATAAGCTTGTTAAAGGGATGAAATGTGGTTACACATGATTCTAGACAATGGTATACACTAGACTAAGTATTATAGTATCCTCTATGCTGAGTTCTTACTATTATTACTTAGAGGCTAAATGTAAAACGGCATATTATTAGTGTTTGATAAGAGTTATCATGATAGCACTAATAATGAGAATAGTTCTCAATCAATCATAGTATTTTATGTTCACTCTATGCTGAGAGATATTGAATATGAGATTGGGTTGTCGTTGCATATATTATTTTATGGTTTTATTAAGGTTCCATATTATATGCTTATATGCTAAATTGATAATGTCCAGTTTACTTATTATATTCATGTTTATTATTTTCAAATTTTATCATGGTATCATTTAGCCCACTTGTTTCTATTCTTAACCAAAATAAACTGACTGGATCCAACTATGTTGACTGGAAAAGAAATTTGGATATTGTTCTTACTGCTGAAGAGCACAAATATGTGCTTACTCAACCATGTCCTACTTTTCCTTCATTAGATGCTTCTCTTGAGTAAAAACAGCGATATAATCGTTGGCAGAAATCTAATGAGATGGCCAAGTGCTATATCCTAGCATCTATCTCAAATGTTCTACAGCATCAAATGGAGGATGTAAAACTTGCTTCGGACATAATGCATAGTCTGAAGGAGATGTTTGGTGAGCAAGGCCGTTCTGTAAGGCAAGAAACCATGAGGCAAATTTATAATACCAAAATGGCTGCAGGAAGTTCAGTAAGGGATCATTGTCTTAGGATGATTGCTAATCTGAACACATTAGAAGTTTTAGGTGCTGATATTGATGGAGAATCCCAAGTGGATATAATACTCCAGTCACTACTAGAATCATTCAAGGAATTCAGACTCAATTATAATATGAATAAAAAGATTTATTCTTTGTCTGAATTAATGAATGAGTTAGTGGCGGCGGAAGGCATCCTTGGTACTTCTAGTGTTGAAGCCGATGTTGGTGAAGCTTCTACTTCTCAACCTAAGTCGAAAGGCAAGGGTAAGAAGAAAAAGAAGGACTTCACTAAGAAATATGGTAAACAAATTACCTTAGGGGTTGCCAACAAAGGAAAGAAAACCAAAGGAAAGTGTTTCTATTGTGGTGAGAAAGGACATTGGAAGAGGAATTGTCCAACATTCAAGGCTACCAAGAATAAGGGTATGAAAAGTTCATTTCTTCTTGAAATATGTTTGGTACAGAATCCAACAGATTCCTGGTGTGTGGATTCAGGTTGTACTAATCATATCTGCAATTCTTTGCAGGGGTTCTTGGAGACCAGAAAGTTGAATGAGGGAGAACTATTTCTTACTTTGGCTGATGGGAGCAAGATTCCGGTTGTAGCTATTGGAGTGTTTAATTTATGTTTTAAGTCTAGAGTTTTAATATTGGAAGACTGTTTGTATGTACCTAATGTTTGTAGAAATTTAATTTCTGCAACTTACTTAGGTAAACATGGATATTGTGTTATCTTGAAAGACAATGTTGTAATAAAGAATGATAGAGTGTTTATCTGTTCTGGCAATATTGTGGATGGTCTTTATATTTTAACTCCTGATAAGCATGAATTATACAATTCTGAATTAGATAGTAGCTCTCATGTAAAATCATTAAAGAGAAAGTTTCCTTCTACTAGTGATGCATATCTATAGCACTTGCGTTTAGGTCATATTAATTCAAGTAGGATTCAAAGACTAATCAAAGATGGACTTTTACAGCCCATGGACTTTGATGGTTTTCTAGGTGCGAATCTTGTTTGGAAGGTAAGATGACCAAACGACCTTTTAATGCAAAGGGTAGAAGAGCCCAAAATTTGCTAGAACTAGTACATTCAGATGTATGTGGTCCTATGTCAATCCAAGCAAGAGGTGGCTATGAGTATTTCATTACTTTCACTAATAATTACTCTAGATTTGGTTATGTGTACCTAATGAAACGGAAGTCCGAAGCCTTTGAAAAGTTCAAAAAGTTTAGGGCTGAAGTTAAGAATCAATTGGGTAAACACATAAAGGCCATTCGATCTGATCGAGGTGGCGAATACCTTCTTGGTGATTTCAAGGATTACTTGACTAAAAATAGGATTATATCCCAGTTGACTGCACCTGGAACTCCACAACAAAATGGTGGAGCAAAAGGAAGGAATAGGACTCTTTTAGATATGGTTAGGTCCATGTTGAGTTATTCGACTCTACCAATTTCTTTTTGGAGATATACCTTAAATACTGTAATGTATCTTCTGAATTTAGTACCTTTGAAGTTTATTCCTAAAACACATGTAGAGTTGTGGAATGGGCGTAAGCCTAGCATGAGACATCTCCACATTTGGGGTTGTCCAGCACATGTGTTGAAAGGAAAGTCTAACAAGTTACAGTCTAAAACATAAGTGGTATTTTTTGTAGGGTATCCAAAAGGAATAGTTGGAGGTTTATTCTATGATCATAAGGATAATAAAGTGTTTGTTAGCACAAATGCCAAATTCTTGGAAAATGACTATATGAATAATTTTACTCCTAGAAGTAGAGTTGTCTTGGCTGAAATGAATGAACGTGTAGTTGAACAACCAATGGATGAAATTAGGGATGATGTGGCTGTATTAGATACACCACAAGATACTACTCATGAGATGTCTAGTACATAGGTGCCTCATCGTAGTGGGAGAATTGTTCGGCCTCCTATAAGATTCATAGGTTTGGGAGAAACTTATGAGGCTATCTCAGAAGAGGCTGAATCGGATACTTACACTCATGATAAAGCAATAAATGATATAGATGCACATCATTGGGTCCAAGCTATGAAATCTGAATTGGATTCTATGGATTCCAATCATGTATGGGATCTTGTAAAGGCGTCTAACGGCATTAAACTTGTTGATTGCAAATGGGTTTACAAGAGGAAGAGAGGGATAGATGGAAAGGTTGAAACCTTTAAAACAAGACTAGTGGCGAAAGGGTATACACAAAAATAAGGTATTGATTATGATGAAACTTTTTCGCCTGTAGTCATGCTTAAATCTATCAAAATTCTCTTATCCATTGCTGCTCATTATGATTATAAGATTTGGCAAATGGATGTCAAGACTGGGCAAATGGATGTCAAGACTGCATTTCTTAATGGCAATCTTGAAGAAGAAATATACATGTTGCAACCAGAAGGTTTCATAGCAAAGAACCAAGAGCATATGGTATGCAAGTTGAATAGGTCCATTTATGGACTTAAGCAAGCATCTAGGTTATGGAACATCAGATTTGATCAAGCAGTCAAGTCATTTGGTTTTGAACAAAATCTTGATGAACCATGTGTGTACAAAAGATATCGAGACAAAGTAGTAATGTTCCTAGTGCTTTATGTTGATGATATTCTACTCAAATGGGAATGATGTAGGGGTAATGTCATCGGTTAAAGTTTGGTTGTCAAGCCAATTTGATATGAAGGACTTGGGTGAGGCTAACTTTATTCTAGGGATCAAGCTTTGACGAGATTGCAAGAATAAGATGTTAGGCTTATCACAAGCTGGATATATAGATAAGGTCCTAGAACGGTTTAACATGCAAAACTCCAAGAAATGATTGCTTCCTTTTAGACATGGAGTTCCTTTGTCTGATGACCAAAGGCCTAAGACTCAAGAGGAAGAAAATATGATGAGACAAGTTCCTTATGCTTTTGCAGTGGGAAGTCTCATGTATGCCATGCTTTGTACTAGACTAGATATTTGTTATTCAGTTGGCATGGTCAGCCGATATCAATCAAATCCATGACCAAAACATTGACAAGCTGTAAAGCATATTCTCAAGTATCTTAAGAGAACGAGAGATTATATGCTTGTTTACCGGTGTGAGAATTTAATTCCCATTGGCTATACAGATTCAGATTTTCAATCGAATCTAGATTTCAAAAAATCCACTTTAGGATGTGTTTTCACCTTGGGAGGTGGAGCCATAAGTTGGAGGAGTGTTAAGCAATCTTGTATTGCGGACTTCACCATAAAAGCCGAGTACATTGTTGCTTGTGAAGCAGCAAAGGAGGCTGTTTGGCTCAAGAAATTCCTTTCTGATCTTGGTGTTATGAACATGGAGCAAGTTCCCATCATATTGTTTTGCGACAATAATAGGGCGGTTGCACAATCCAAAGATCCAAGAAATCACAAGAAAGAAAAGCACATTGAGAGGAAGCACCACATCATTCGAGACATTGATGCTTGTGGAGATGTTGTGGTAGCAAAGATTGAAAGTGCAAATAATCTAACACATTCTTTTACCAAAACCTTGCCTCAAAGGACTTTCGAGTCACATTTGGAAGCAATGGGAGTTAGATTAGTGCACAATAGTCTTTAGGGCAAGTGGGAGATTGTTAGGATTAGTGCCCTTAAATCCTATTGTATGATACTATGTATAATATTATGTATGACATTATGTATGAAATGATGTATGACTTAATATTGTGATTGATAAAGTTATTTTATTATTATCTAAAATAATGGTAACATGAATATGGGATATTATCATATAGTCCATGAGATGCATTGTATGTGATTTATGTGAAAAGTCACAGAAAATGTAAATCACAAGTTCTTTGTAAACTCAGAATTTATAGCTCGTAGTCAGTGATGAAATTGGGCATTTCATCTGCAAAGACTATAACGTATCAACTAAGATGATTTGACTTGATCATGGAAGTGGAGACTTCTAGTTGATATGTTGATATGTTTTAAGAGTTAAGACATATTGAACAGGACCGCTGTGAGATTTATTATTCTCCTAACGACTGTCAAATGAATAACAAATCTCACGACTTCTATTTGCATGAACTCTTAATCTTGAGAGAATAATGGACCTGATCGTGAGGTGTAGATTGCTTTGATATATCAGGAGTGAGATCTAAAGTGACGGTCAAAATCTCAGTATGTTGGGCAGCCACATTTAGTGTTGATGGAACATATATTCTCAAAATGGAATTCATAGTCTCTTGATGGAGATATAAAATATTCCCTTGAGATAAGTTTAATGGTTTAGTTATTCAGAGAGTTGGGTCTAACCACTTTAGTAAGAAATTACTAAAGTATATATTTATGAAATTGGATTTCATAAATATATAATGAATAACTTTAAAGAATTAAACCGGGTACTCGAAGATAAGATGTAATAATTTACAAAGTGGCAGTCTACATTTATGATTTTGTGTTACTACAAATATTTTATGAAGGGGTTGCATGTATAATAAAGTCTTGAGATATAATTTATTAATAAGGCCTAGAGTACAATTAAATTTATACAGTGGTATTAAATATAATTAATGGTAACTTTGGACTTGTCAAGAGTTGACGGAAAAGCCCAAGGCCCATTGGAGCTAGTGTCTTATTGGTCCATTTTGGTCTCACTCTAAGCCACACACTAAAGCCCAATTGGAAAGGCCCAATAGGCCAGCCCAATTAGATAATCAGTTAGTTATAAAGGGAGAAACATACAGAATTTTTATAAAAAAATAAGAAACGGTGTGTGAGAAAGTGTGAGACACACTTTCATTCTCCCTTGAAAACTGATTGAGAGACCACACATCTTGGGCGTAAAGTGGAATTGGAGTGAAGATTAAAAGTGTTCCCAAATGTTTTTAATCTTTGTTTTAAATTTCTCCACACCAAGGTACGCTATCTTGTTCTTGAATTTTGAAATTTACATAATGCCCGTTATCAATCATAAATGAAATAGATCCTTGTTTGTTGCTTCCGCTATGTGTTTTGTATGAGATACAAAACCATTTTTTCCTTCATTTTGTGCTTCAAATATAACCTTATTCAAAAAAAAATTATATTTGATTGCAAACATGTTTCTAGAAGATGTGAGAGTTATAGGATGTACCTTAAAGGTGATAATCTCCATCAATGTTTATAATCATAATATGAGTGATTATGATTCCATCATAACATCTTTTCATATCTTGTGACATTTATGCTTGCATGGTTTTGTTTTCACATAGTTCACACAAATCTTTGTTACTTTTGCAACATTGATTCTAAGGTTGTGTGATTTGGCCATCTCAAGTGATACAAGTGTTGGCAAAAACATTCTAGATTGTCTTGATCTAATTTTTAAAATTAACAATTGGATAGAATGCTCTAGAATCTTATTGTTTTAGTTTGCATTGCTTGCCTTAAAGGGTGTTTGAAATTGCCATGCTTACTGTTGTAGATATGTGTTTGAGATTATATCTTGTGTGCATAATTTTTTCTATCGCTTGTTTGAAAAATCATCTTTCTATGCATTTCGATACCTTGTCGATACATCAGTTTCTTTCTCGATACCTAGCCAATTCATCGGGCTTCATAGCTTCTTTCTGGGATTTCTCGATACCTCTTTAACACATCCTCGATCTATCATAAAAATTTTCTAAACTCACTGTCTGGATGATACCCCGTCGATCTATTGAGACTTTTTGCCGTCAACACCTCTCCTCGATACCTCTCGATCCATCAAGATTTAAAACTCAATATCTCCTCAATCTATCAAGACCACAAGTTCTATATATATTCGAGGGTAAACCCGGTTCATTCCAAACTCTCTCCTCGAATTTTCTTCAATCTCTCTCAATTCCTCCCAACCCTTTTCATAAAAATCAAGCTTCCTACCCTGATTTCAACCCTCTCGTTCCTCAATCCTCTTGGTATATGGTTCTAATCTCTTCCATTTATGCATTTTCAATCATTGCATGCATTTTTAGATCTAGGTTTTCAGATTTTGGGGGTTTTGTGAATTTTTACTTGTTTGGGCTTTGGGTTGTGTTGCTTAACTCTAATATTGCCATGCATTGTATTTCATTGATGTTTATGAGTATTTTCATGCATTCTCTAGGTTTGTGTGATTAGTTATGTTTTAGTGCTGTAGTTTGGAATAAGTTTTTGCCCTATTTGTAGATGATATTTTTGCTCATGTCACATGTTTATGCATTACCTTGCATTGTTCATCTTTTTTCCTTTTCTTTTCTCATTTTTGGCTTACCTTCTCTTGTTATCCCTCTCTCTTTAGTCTATCTTCCCATGGCACCCAAAAAGAGCATTCCTAAACGTAATCTCATTTCCCGTTCTGTTTCTACATCTTCTTTTGTTCCTTTTAACATCCAGCTCTTTGATTCAAACTGCCATGAGGCTTTTAAGGAGAACTTTTTTTTGCGTTCTATTCATGTTGAACGTTAGATTCTTCTATCTAAGCTTTTAAACACTATGGTACTCAAGTTGTTTAGATCTCGTGGATGGGACTTTCTCTATGAACACCCAGTTACCTACCCGAGTGTGTTTATATAAGAGTTCTACTCCAACATACACACTATCGATACCTCTATACCCAAGTTCACTATGAGTGTTCATGGTACACGTACCTCTATTACTCTAGAGCTTATCTCTGAAGTACTCTATGTTCCATGGGTAGTTAACACTGGTTACCCTGGCTCACCAATGCTCTCATCTCCTTCTCAAAATGTATTAGCTTCTCATTTTATGAATGTCCATGCCAATCTACTTGGGGTGGAATCCTCAGTATGGTGACACGTGAATTTGCTCAAAATCCTAGAAATTTTGAACATAATCATGACATTCATACTCATTCCTTAATCTCACTATAATACAATCACTGAGACTCATGCTGGGTTTCTTTATTCTCTACTGGAAGGTCTATCCATAGACTTTTCTTCACAAATGATACTATCTATTCTAGATACATATCTTGATACTGCAAATAGTGAAAAGTTCATTTTTCCTTCCTTCATTACTTAACTTCTCACTCACTCTCTTGTCTCTTTCCTTTCTTTTTCTCCCTTCTATGTCATGGGTGCTTTAGAGGAAATGACTCTCTCTAGAAGATCTTCACAGCTAACTATGAAGGTCAAGAGGCCTCAAGATGATCCAAATCTTGCCCAGCGGGAAGAGGTCAAGATCCAAGCTACTAAGGATGCTACTACTCATTCCTGTCCATCACCCTCCTATGCTCCATCTTCTTCTTCCGGGATAGAGGACAACCTAGCTACCATCCATGATCAATTGCAGCTTGTGATAAGGGACATCGACCCCATCTAAGAGATTCAGGCCTCTCACAATGATCATTTAGGATATCTTATTAATGAGATGACTTAGATGAACACTTATATTGGTCGCATTAATCACTGCCAGTCTAGACTTAGAGGTTTTTTTCCCTCTCCAAAGCGTGACTCTTCGGATGCCTCTTTAGATAAGGGAGATGATGGCGATGCTTCTTCTTTTGATGATGAGATGACCATCTCACAGTGATCCAATCCATCGTGACATAAAGGAGTAGTTGTAGAGTAGGTAGGCTAGTTGTTAGGGGGAGAGTGCATTGAACAAACCTTTTTTACCTACATTTGAGCTTATTAATATATATATATATATATGTGTGTATATATATATATATATATATATATATTTGTGTTTGTGTATGTGTATGTGTATGTGTATGTTCTTCTTATCTCCTACATGTGCTTTCTTTTCTTACCTCTTGTTCATGTTATCTCTTTTACATAACTTGCCTATTTTTCACACTCGATGCCTTAATGTATCTTGTTTACTGTTTCAGTTTAGAGAAGGTTTGTAAGGTTATATTCATACTTTGATCTCTCTTCTTGCAATTTCTTTCAAGAGTTCAAGTATTAGAGTAGAATTTTTTTTTGGTTTAATCTTGAGTAGAATGTATTCTAGGACACTTAATGTACTTTAGTGGTTTTGTCATGGATTTCCAAAGGGGGAAATTGTAAGGATCATATTCTTATATAATTGGCATATCTTATGACAAAACACACTCGTAATTTGGTAGTATCTAAATGGTTTCAAGGTTGAATCATCTGGTGGTATTTTGAAGATAAGAAGACTACTCAAGCTATAGTGCAAAAAAGGAAAAACAAAAGATCTCGATACCTAGTTTGACACCTCTCAATCTATTGAGATTTAATGAATCATGATACCTGCCTTAATACCTCTCGATTTATCGAGCCATGCAGATTTCGACTATTTAGACCTATTTACGGCCCATGATGACCAAAGTCTTCTAGGGTTTCGTGCCTAAGGTTTCCAAAGATATAAAAGACATATTTTACAGTTGTCATCAAGAGAGAAGATAGACACAGGGACATATATTATGCTACATGCTCTAGTGAAGTTGCTATGACTCTTGTTTGCCTTAGGCTTTTGTACCAAATTGCTTTCAAATCTACAAGTGTGGATTGAAGAACTTTGCACCCAACAACAACTCTCAAGTTATTGGAGAACTTAGTCACGTACTGAGATCCGTACAAAGGAAGAAGTTTTCTACAAGATCAAGTCTATTTGAGGACTGGAGCAAAGATTCAACTGTGAGTTGGTATTTTGGGATAGGCAGGGTAGTGGTTAAATTTCTTATACTTGTAACCGCTTGTTTTTTATTAATGGATTCTTGGGAGTAATGACCTGAAATACACCTGGTAAGGTTTTTGTCTTGTGAAGGTTTTCCCCATTTGTTAACAAATCACCATGTCAAATACATATAGCTTCAATTCCTTCTTCTTCTTCTTCTTTTTGAATTATAAGTAACAAACTATTTATTTCCAAGGAAAAACACTTTCTTTCTATTCTAAGAAAATTTAATAAAATACCTATGCTAATTTCAGAGAAATTTTAAATAATTTTCAGCAAACCTCTACCTGGATTTAAATGCTATTAAACTATCTTCCTTCTCAGTTGTGATAGCTCTAGCTTCATCCAAGCAAGCTAGAGCCAAGAAGAAGACCATATTTCTTAATTACGATAGCCCTAACTCTATTGCATAATGTACAAAATCATCAACTTCTCGGACCATAAAAGAATGGCTATTTCTTGTTATAACAGAAGCTCTATTTTACTAATTTGTTAGAATTTGGGATAGTGAAAGCAAATCATATAAACAAAAAAGTAGAAATATCCACACTAGCTAGAAAATATGATTTAACATAGTTGAAAATTTTCATCTCTGTGTCCATAGGCAATGTCAACTAAATATCAATTTGACAATGTATTTTTCGTTTAGGTTATTTTATGGCTTATTTGGCTAGGTAATATGTAATTCTTTAGAATTAATTTTTTATGAGTAATTATATTTTTTATCTAGCTTGTTTTTTAAGCAAAATAAGTCTACTCAAATACACACTATATCCATTACAAATATTCAACTAATCACAGACCTCATAATAAACCCGTACAAATCTAATGAAAAAAAATCAACTCAGGTCCTTTTAAGCCTTAATTACAATTAAGTCACACATGACTAGGACATCGATTAGCCCAAAAAGCTATAGACATTAACATTGGGTGTGCTATAACACTTGAAATGCTTTTTAACACACCAAAGTGCAAAAACAATCCTTTTAGCACTAGCATCGGATGTTCTAGAAATATGTCATTTTAACACACCAAAAGTTACTTTAACTATTTTAAGATAGAATTTAACAATACAATTTACACCACATGTTCTATTTTAAGATTACACCACATTAAAATAATATTAAAAAAGCCTCAACTATATTAAAAAATTAACAAAAAGAAAAACAAAAAAACAATCCAAACCCAGCACTGCCCCACATCCCACCCCATAACCGTCCATCACCCCCATAACTGTCCATCACCCCCACAACCCACCATCGGGGCCATCAAAACCACCACATCAGAGCATCACAAAACTCATCTCAAAACCAAAAAATGAAAAGAAAAAATCAAGAATTTTGAACACTAAGAACCAAATCCACTACCATCATTTCCACTATCCACGATCCATAACCCACAACCATTTGTTAATCCTAACCCAGACCCAAACACACCGCTATCAATGATCCGCAATCCAACCTTAAACCCTCCACCAACAATGCATGTTAGGACATATGTGATTCATGTTAGGAACATATGTCAATTTATAATTGACTAATCCTTTGACAAAACGCGTTTTACTTGTAATTTGATAGATTTAGGATGTGTTTAATACTTCAAGGAACAAAGTTTCAAGTTCAAATGTTAAAACCATGCAAGTCTGTCCAAGAATCAAGTGATGAAGTACTAGTTTTTAAAGTTCGACAGCTAGTATCTATCGAGATTTAAAAAACTGCTTCAGTCCGAAGCTCGACAGCTGCTCGATAGATAAGCTATCTATCGAGATTTATGGAAAACAGATTTTCAGTTCTGATTTTCATCTAATCCGTGAATAAATGTTTGGGCTTTCTTTTCTCACAACCCTAAACATATATAAGGATTATTTTAAGGGCCATAAAAGGTTGCACTGTTTCACGAGTGTGAAGCTAAGTGTTGTTCATGCAAATTGTGACCAGAAACCTAATTTGCCCTAGTTCTTCTTTCTCTTGAAGAAGCTACTGCGTTTGTACGTCGTTGGGTTTTGTGACCAAGCAGTTTCGTGATCTTCATCATGTTGATAAACTGAAGAACTTTGTAGCCAACACCCTTCTCAAGTTGGTGATTAAGTCGCTTACTGAGATCTGCGCATCTATTGGTTAGTCACGTATTGGGAGCCGTGCATTAAAAGAAGAGATTGTCACTATAGAACAAGTCCAATTGGGTATTGGGGTAAGGGTTCAACTGTAGGTTGGTATAAGGTACTAGGATTCCTTTACTTGTAATCACTTGTTGTGATAATAGTGAATTCTCGGGAGTGGTGACCTTAATATCACCCGGTGGGGTTTTTGCCTTGGAGGTTTTTTTCATTCGTAAACAAATTACCGTGTCAACTTTAATTTTCGTTGCATATTTAATTAGTTGGTGATTTGTTTCTGCTGCCACGCATATTATATGTTAATTTGATTAATTAATCAACTTGGTTAATTAATTGATTAATTCATCACAAGGGGTCAATACATTCTTAGCATATCAATGCACAACCCAAAACAAAACCCAACACTTAAAAATCTAGAACCAAACCGACCACCATCGGTCCACAAACTCACCACCAACGATCATTGTGTGTGATGGTAAGGAGAGAAAGGAGAGGAACTAGATCTGAAATGGCTTCAAGCAAACCCAAAAATTCAAAGAGAAGAGAGGCGTTGAAGGTAGATTCAAGAGAGGAGAGGGATGAGAGAGTGCGAAAGCTGAGAGTTGATGAGAAAGAGTTGGTGAGATAGAAATAAAGAGTGGGATGAATGAGAGAAAGAGCTGCAGAGTTAAAGAAGAGAGAGAAGAAGCCAATAAAAAATAGTTTTTATTTTTACAATGAGACTGTATACTTCTATTAGAAAATTGGCATCAGGCGTGCCAATTTTTAACATTTGGCACACCAAACATCAAAAATCATACCTCATTAGATGTGCCAAAATCCAATTTTTTTACACATGCTACATTACCCTTCTACTAGTAGAAGGGTATTGTAGCATGTTGTAAAAAGAATTCACTTTTTTATTCTCTGCTCTCTCTCCTCTCTATCACTTTTCTCTCTTCTCTCTCTTCTCTCAGCCTCCTCACTCTCTTTTCTTTTTTCTCTCCTCTCTTCTCTTTGCTATCCTCTCCCTCTCAAGCATCTCTCCCCTCTCTCGAACATCTCTCCTCTTTATTGTCCCTCTCTCGTTGTGTTTATGGCTTTTTTTGGGGTTGAAATCAATTGTTGTGGGTTGAGATCAGCAACTATTGGTGGTTGGGTTTGTTTTTATAGTTGAAATAGTGCTAATGGGTTTGTGATGTGAGTCTTGGGGAGAAGCAAACTGGCAAAGTCATTACCAGTGGTCACTAGCCTCTCTCTCTTCTCTCTTTTGACTTTATTGGGTGAATTGTTTTGATTGGTCTGTAATTGAGTTTGGGGGTTTGAGAAATGAGATTTTTTCTTTGGGTTCATTGTGAGTGTTTTTGTTTTGGTTTTGGGATGGGTTTTGTGGTAGTTTTGGTGTCCCTGGTGGTGGGTTCTGATGGTGTTGGTGGGATGTGGGAGTGATAGCTAGTGATGCTTGGGTTTTGTTTTGTTTTGTTATAGACACCGCATTTTGCACCTCTAACGACTCGAGCCCCCATTCCCCAATGTTGGTAAAATTCTAAAGCTCAAAGTTGGTTTAGGGTCCGGTCAGATTATAAATTGACTTGAGGAATGTTTTATGGAAAATATAAATCTTTTATGAATAAAGTAAAGCTATTTTTGAAAAATAAAGACCACGGAAACCCTAGGGTTGCATATGTATACATGTGTATGCGTACGCAAGTTTGATATATGCGTACTCATACACGGGCCTGTGTATGCAGCTAGGGTTCTAGAAGCTATGAAAGACAAGTTTTGTGTATTAAAGATTGAGGTTTGGAATGAATCTCACATGTCAGGGAGCCATTCCAAACCCCAATTTTCTCAATATAAAAAGCTATATATTGTACCTTTTCAAAACACACAGAAAATCCTAAGGAAAAACCTAAGATTCACTAGAAATAATGAATCAAGGAGGGAATTTTTCACAAAATATCTTCAAGTCAATTTTCTTTTGATTGTGACCTTTTTCTGGTCTTGATCTTCGAGTTTTAAGATTACTAATCACTTTTGTATTTGATTGTGAATAGACTGACGGAGGGGAACGGTTAAAATCAAGCTTGAAAAGCTTCTTGTTTGAGGTATTGAGTTCTAACCGTTTTTCATTTCTTTTTTTTTTAATTCTGTTTTCTTCTTGTTTTCTTGCTTTGTTTATGTTTTAGTATGTTTAAGCAGCCTAGGGTTTGGTAGTTTGCTGTTTTAAAGCATGTTAAGTAATTAGATTTGTTAGATTTAAGTTCTACTCTGTTTTATGTGTTTCTGGGTTAGGGTTCAGGGCGCGTCTACGTGCGCTTGCTTCCTACATGCGTACGCAGGCTCGAAGTATGCGTACGCATACAACAGGCCTGTGTACACTTGCCTATCTATCTGCACGCATACTCGTGCCCAAAAACCCTAATTTGAGTTTTCTGTTTCTATTTCTTCTTTTCTTTCACATAACATGCTTCTATTTTGACCTCCTTTTATGTTTTTGAGTCTCGGTTTCTCTATTTTATTATTTATTTGCCTTTAACATGCTAGATTGGGGTTTCTTTCTATTTCTTTCTTTAATATGCCATGAACACGCATTCAAATGTCCATGCATTGATGTATAGGTGTTGTGATGTAGTAAGGTAAGTGAAGTAAGGCATGCATTCACATATACATGCATTTGATTGGGATATAATATTGTTTAGGTTTGATGAATGTGACATGAACTTGGAATGTGTTCATATTCGTAATGATCTCCTATATTCTTTGATTTTGCCATGATTTGTTTGCTACATTGAATAATTGTCATTATAGATGTATGCTAGGGTGAGAAGCATGATAGATGTACGTTAGGGTTTTGGATGAAATGTCATGTTGTATGCTTAGATGTATGCTAGTGTGTGTGTGTGTGCGCGCGCACGCGCGTGCGTGTGCGTGTGCGTGTGCGTGTGCGTGTGAGTATAGAATGCAATATTAAATGTGTCTTTAATGAGATTAAGACATAAGACACAATAAGTAGAAGTCAACTCACAGGTCGAGCGATTTTGGGTGCCTAATACCCTCCCAAAATTTTACCTAAACTCCAAACTCATACTCAAGTAGTAAGATCAGTCCTTCCACGTAAGGACACTATGTAAATGGTTCCCAAACCTAATCTAGGAGGTGACTTCATCTTTTCTTCGGCTTGATCCACTCAGCTGAGGCATACTCCCTTTTCCTCCCGCAAGGAGGGAATAACCGGTGGCGCCCACATTTGTTTTTGTTTTTTGTTAATTTTTTAATACAATTGAGCTTTTTTAGTTTATTTTAATGTAGTGTAATGTTTACATAGAAGATATGATGTACAGTGTATTATAATTAAAATGTACTAAAATTGATAAAGTAAGTTTTGCTGTGTTAAAATGGTATTTGGTATAGTAACAAATACCAAATTCATTTGGCATTTGAGAGATCTAATGTAAGGGTGTTTTTTTTAAAAAAGTGTGCTAAAAAAATTAGCATTTAACACTACTAGTGCACATAATATGCTAAAGTAGCAAAAATAGCTTTTTAATAGTGTGCTAAAATAAGTTTTTTTTTTCCACACAAAAATGCTAATGCTCTTAGACTCAAAAGAAATTATGCATGCTATGTACACGGAAGAGATCTTCTTAATGTTGAAATCCGTAATTGGGTCAAAGTGGCAGAATCCTTTAAGAGTAATACTTATTTATAAACTCCGTTTTTTTTTTTTTGGGACAGAGTACAAAGAAATGTTTTGGCAATTGGCATAGCAATATTTTATTTTAATCCTAGAAAACTCAAGTAAATATATAAACAAATCTAAATAGGACTTTGAAATAGTTTTCAATAGGAAAGATAAAAATTATACAATAATATAATTGTGTACACATATATAATTATGTACTTAATTATCCATGAAACTATCAAGTGAAAGAACTAGCATTTCTTTCCTGCGCCAATGGAAGTATATTTCAATTATTTTCCTTAGAATGTGACTGAACGAAAATCGTTCATATGCCCCTCTCAAGAGAATTTATTTTAATATCTTTGTTTTTTTTAGAGATAATTACAACATATTTCTAACTTGGAGTTCAAATCTTTTCTCCCTTAGACCCCAAATTAGGAATAAAGCCAGGACTTAAAGTTAGGAGAGGTGACTCTATTACTCACTATTTACGGTAGCTCCGTCTTTTGATTCTATTACTTTACCGCTAAGAATTTTTGCTTAAAACTTTTTTTAAGGGCCAAGTTGATTGTTTTTGGTAAAATAGATTGATTGGGATTAATTTTTTTTAGCTTCATTATAAATAATTTTTGTTGTTGGGCTCATTTTGGGCTTTTATATTTTGTTTTAGATTTAATCTATTAATTTTTTATGGCCCTTAAAAGGTAAAAAAAATGCTAAAACTACAATTTTTTTACAAATTACTAATGTGATAAATGGTTATTGATAAGTAAAAAATGATGCAATGGTGAGAACTAACAAATAATTTGCTACCTCAATAGTTTGTAAAAATGTTGTAAAAAAGTTTGTAACTATAACATTACTCTTAAATGAATTGATGGCATTGTTAAGGAATAGCAATATGTAATTTTATTGAACAAATTTACTAAAATTAGTACTTATTAATATACTAATAATTTTTTAAAAAAAGTTAGGGGGTCATTTCCCCTAGTCCATATATAGCTTCTTCCATGCCACAAACTATTTATATATGAAAAATTATTTATGGATGTAGCTGAAACTGAAAATTGAAAACTAAAAACTAAAAAACACTGTAACAAAATAATTTTTTAATGTGTAAATAATACCATAAGACCCATTTTTAATAAAAAAATTATTAAAAATTAAAATTTATGTGTCCGTAAATAATACACAGTGTGCACTGTTCAAAAAAAATCAAATTTTTCGGCTAAAAAAAAAAAAAAATTTGAAATCCAAAACGTGTGTTTGGGAAGCGCAAAACGCGCTTCCCAAACGCACACTTTAATATCTGAAAAATTAAATGCTCCACGCAAAAAGCAATGAAGTTGCTCAGAAATCAGAATGACATAAATAATTGTCTAAATAATAATTGAAAAACTCTATTAATTGTTTTGAAATCCTTAAATAGTTTCATAACCCTGCATGCATGGTCATTTTTGTAAATTGACATACCCATTAATCCCATTTCCTTTGAAATATATACTTGATTCTTAAGGTAGTGGAACAAATTAAAATTAGTATCGAATTTCAAAACCTCCTTTCCATTTACTTTTGCTGAAGCTTCTTCTACTCCTATCTCTTCTCTCTCCATCTTTTCTCTTTGTCAGTTTGTCGCCTTCTTCTTTAGCCTTGGTGCTGGTTCATGGATTTTGAACCCTTGTGGGATCTTGGGGGGTGGTTTCTTCTTCCAAATTGCATGGCAGTGCCTAAAGCATCATCTTCCATCTCTGAAATCCACACTAAATCCCACCCTTTTCTTTTCTTTCTTGCCATCCTCTTCATTTTCTTCCTGCTCATTAATTTTTCTAACTCAATAAACCCACCATCATCCATGGTGTCGTCCTCGGTGTCCATCAAAAGGCTTCTCTTGGATCCCTCAGCATCGTCTGCTACATCTACCACAAACTTGCACCCAAAGCAAACCAGGAACAAGCATACTACTTCCTCATCATCATCAACATCATCATCAAGTTCCAGTACTAAAAGGGAGTTTGGAGCTGCAGCTCATGAAGTTCCCAGTGGTCCAAATCCCATATCAAACTAAAGTTTTTATTAAAGCATCGTGAAATCCACTACTGCGCAAAAGGACTATCGATCCATCGAGTATGTAATGGCAGAGTTATAATTATTGTCATCTTAAATTATGGCTAGTGTTTGAGTCCACATTAAATAGTGCTTGAACTCTGTGAGAGGTTTGTTTCCTATGTTGTCTTCCTCATATATAATTGTTAGCATTGCCTATCTTTTTTGCTAGATATTATTGTATAGCAAAAGATCATATATATAATCTATTTTACCATGTGCATGTATGTCGATCGCCATATATTGATGCCATGGTTATGGTTTGTATTATTTAGTTAACAGACGAGAATTCAAGACATAATATTTTATGATTTTTGTTTGGTTTAAATTAGTGTTTCTGTAAATGGATTCCTTTTCCGTTACTTTTTTTAATACCATAATACATAGATAATTGGGATGGAAGATTAACTCTTAATTTCTCCCTTGAAAATATTAAGAAACTACAAAACTTATGACTGATCTTTCTCTTAATTGTTGTCAAAGTCCGGTGTGTGGTGTGATTTGCTAGGTACATGTACTTTACGTTGTGTAATTTTTGAGTTTCATGCTCTTCTCTACTTTTCTCCTTGATGAATGAATGAAACCTTCCTATAAAATAAAATAAAGATGTTTCCTATATAGACCTTCGTTAGGTTTCCATAGCTCATCAGGACTGGAAAAGGGGGACGGATAAGAACGGAATCTGAGGCAAATTAAAGGGTTCTCTAAGGTAGCAGTGGTGATGTCCCAGTGCGAGTGAGAGGACATTTTTGTTTTGCCTGAGAAATAATTCAGCTAAAAAAGAGAAATAATTTCAGCGGCCTTTGGACTTTGCTTTTGTCTTGTCAAACACACCATCCAAGAACCAAGAAAAGCTAAGTGATACCTACCAACTAGGATCGTGACTCACGAGGCAACCCTATGATTTGATAATAATAGCTGTATGATTTTCTAGTGTACTGTATATAATATCATAACTATATAAAACCTACCATATTTTTTATATGATTCACTACCATTATAGCAAAAGTTTTTTTTTTTTAACAGTTATAGCAAAAGTTTGTGGTTTAAGTTGTCTCCTATCAATTTTTGGTGTTCAAAATTTGACAACCAATCATATGCTTATGATGGTGCTGTTGTTGAAAAACATAAATTATCTATTCAAACCGGTTCAAAGTATATGGTTTTGACTTGTGTCAGGGACTCAGGTTAGCATGTCAGATTTATCTGCAGCCGGTTGTGGATGTATGCAAGATCATTCACATAAATTCTTCTATTTATTTGAATACAGGAACTAATTTTTCTATTTTATATAATTATTTTAAAAAACTTATATCACATTATTTATTTTAGAATTCCGTTAATGTGTGTTTTTATTAATCATTTATTTTAAAAAAAGTTTTTATAAGAAATTGAAAAAAATTGTCAAAACAGTTAATTGTTTTTTTATTTTTTTATAAAAAAATTTTTAAAATATTTTACTAAAGTATGTTCTCAGGGCAAACATTAGTAAGTCTCTTTATATTAAACTCTATTTCTTTAAAATATGAATTTTGTTTTATTTTTAAAATTGTTTTTCTTTTTTCACATACAATAGCTACTGCCTACTTTCTTTGTTTTTTCTCAAAATACGAAAAAAAAAATTGATACAATATGATTCCACCGGTGTGAATTTCACAATTATTATAACAATTTTAAAAATTTATACGTCTTTAACTTGACTAATGTAGTGATTTTGGAACTTAAATGTGTAAAATTATTATTATTATTTTTTTTTTTTTTTTTTGCATTGTCTTATGCAAATGCTCTAAGATAATATCCATAAAATAAGATAAGATAAGACCATAATGGAACTTACAATCATGGAGAAATTACAGTATTTTGTATTTGTGTTTGATTGGATCCAATGAAATAGAATAGTTACATGATTTTGACCCCAATATAGTATTTTAAGGATTTAAGAGTGATGCAAGAGACATTACAAATTTTCCTTTATAAACTTTACAAACTTATCTATCACTAATAACCAATTTTTTTCAGGCAAAACAAAATGTCCTCTCACTCTCACTGAGACATCACCACTGCAACAAATTCAATATTATCACCGTGGTAATTAAATTGCAACAAATTCAAACATTATATTATATATAAGACATATACGCCTTATGTCTGGATGTATAAATATATCTTTAGTTTACTTGTTTTATTTCTTCTTTTTCTAATAGTATTTTTTAAAAAAACTTGTAGATTATTTTTTCAGTTTACTTGGGCATATTATATACGTGTAAATGAGAGTGCTTGGTTTCTCAGCAGATTTTCTTATAATGAAAATGTAATTATTATTCTTAACAAGGAAAAGTAAGACCAAACTTTTCTTCAGATGTATATGTAAGCATAATTTACTGGTTCTTTTGTGACTATTTTCTAAAAAAGAAAAAGAACAAGATAGTTGCAATCGAATATTGATTTGGATTGATTATCTTACTTTCTTCACTGCCAGAAACCTTCATTAAATTGCTTTTTGAGGTATTGATGTTGGCATTTTTACTTTTAGTTGGCGGATCTAATTCAGCTTGACTAAGATGGATCATAGAGACATTGCTAGCCAAACAAGTAAAGATGCCAAACTAAAAGTCTAAAAGTGAACAAAAAAGAAGCATCAATACTAAAAAGAAAATTAAGTAAAGATAAAGGCATTATCTGATGAGCTTTTACTTGATCATCATTGCCAATGCCCTGGACTCAAAGACCTAATCCCATTTATTTATATATATTTTTTCAGTGTAAACAGGAGATCTAATCCCTAGGTTAAATGGAAAAAAGACGATATATTCTTCTGTTTATGTCCCACATGTCCATTATTTGATTACTTGATAAGCAAATTAAAGGAATGTGTTGAAGGGATTAGGATTCGGTGCAATACCACGGGTGCAACTACTCCCTTCCTCTCTCATAACAAATTTATACTACTCTCACTTTTTAACTTTTCGTCACTTCTTTTATATAATTGTTGAGATTAAAGTTGTATTTTTCAACTCTCAATCTCAATCATTGAGAGCTATTGTATTAGATGTAATTGTGGGCACAGGCACCCTTGATGGCCATCTATCGCCACTTTGGGAGTACGCCTCACCCGAATAGATTGGGACAGAGGATGATAATGGAACCTCCACCTAAATTAGCTATATAAAGGAACCATATTTATAAGTGCCCCTTGCGGATGAATTGATCTTACCAAAGCACATGTCCGAAGTTTAGGTATGGGGATGATAAGGTGTTAGGCAACCAACTCCACTCGACCTATGGGTTGACCTCCACACATTGTGTTCCACATCCTAAATCCATCAAAGTAATAAGCTATCCTATACACACACACACACACTTTAGGTCTATCCTAACATACATCTAACATCAAACCTAGCATTCATCTATAATGGCATAGCATCATATCATCACATCCTAACCTGCATCTAGACATGGCATATCATCATCTCATCATAGCATCTCATATCACATATGCACCTATCATACCCTAACATACATCTAAGCATGGCATTTGCACATGTCCTAACACACATCTAGGCATTTCATGCTTTATCTCATGACATAAGACAACATTAGGCAAAAGGACAACAAGCAAACATGGCATCAAGGAAGCACATACACCAACATCATCCAAAGGCAGTAAACAATCATATGGAAAATAACTAAACACATCATGTTCATAACAATCACTATATTCATCAAGCAAACAAAATTCATCATGTTAAATATGCATGTTCATGCTTATATGCATGTAATTACCCTACTTACCTCACTGCATCACAACACCACAACACTAATGCATAATGCGTGTTTATGTTCTTATGCAAGTTCATATTGTTCATCACACATAAACAATAAGTACCAATCTAACAAATCAAGCATGTGAGACATGTTATGCTACTACTCCCTAATTAAAATATGTGAAAATTAAGTTAAACAGATTCTAAATAAACATTAAAACTAAGCAAAGTAGGAAGAACACATAAAAACATTGAAACTTGGGTTTCTGGGTTTAAACATGCACACACCTACCCTAAACATGGGTACACATGTTCATAGGGATGCATAAGCATGCACAAACATGCACGCACATCAATAAAAAAACACAACAAACAAGAAGATAATCAAAACAAAACATAATCTAACCTAGCATGCTTCTATTCTATAAAGCAAATAAGCCTAAACTAAACAAGAGTTATTAGAGCAAGTAAAACAGCAAGTAAACAACAAAATGAAGGAGACAAAGTTATACCTTTATCTCAAACAAGAGAGCTCTTGAAGCTTTGATTTTGACCGTTCACTTCAGTCAATCTAAAAGACACCAAAAAGCAAGATGTTAGCAAACTTTAACTAGAAGGTCTAGACTAGAAGATGTCCTAACCAAGAAAAATTTAACTAGAGAATGTTTTAAAATAAAAACTCCCTGTGTAAATTCCATGATTCATACCCCCTTTAGACGACACATCGGCATGTCAGTTCCTTCTCGCAAAGGCGAGGTGCATAGTACTTAACCTCCTTGAAAGCAGTTTAGACTCAAAGTCAGCGTGAGCTTAGGAGTACACTGTGCCTCTAAAAAAGAGGCAAAGGAGTTGCCACCTAGTTATAGGTCCTGGAACCAAAAATGACTTCATGAAGGTCCTCCTATTTGACAAGGTCCAAAGTTAGAGTACAGAATAGGAATAGGTTAGGCACCCCAAACCTGCCTAGTAGTAGCTGGCTTTCATATATCTTTACTGGATAGTGGATAAATAGTGTCTATCTAATAAACCTATGTGAACGCACGCATGCATCTAAGCCCTAAAGTTCGTCTGTGAGTCATGTGAGATAGATATAGAAAGTAGAATAGACATGCAAAAGGCAATCAATCATGTAAAGGTTAAAAGGATGTATAAGCATATGAACATCTGATCATGCGAACATGAAAATATGCGAACATCCAAGCATGTGAAGATATGAGCATGCAAGCATGTGAGGATATGAACATCCAAGCATGTGAACATGCAAGCATACAAGCATGTGAACATGTGAGCATACAAGCGTCTAAATATAAGAGCATACCAGCATGTTAGTATACAAGCACATAAACATTTAAGCATCTAACACGTACCTCTTACCGCACAATCACCTTAACATTTAAACATAAACGTCAATGCATGTGAGCATATAAAATTCACTGCATGATCACTTAAGCCTCAAAGCATATAGACATATCATCATTCAGGTTTGCACACATGTGAGCATTTGATAGTCAAAGCAAGTGAACATACAAGCATGTGAGCATGGGAGCAAATAATCATCAAAGCATATGAGTGTGTGATCATCAAAGTATGTAGACATGTGAGCATGTAAGTATGTGAACATGAGAGCATGTGGGTATATACAAGCATAAAATCATGCGAGTGAATAAGTATCTAGGCATGTAAGCAATCAAGCATATGAACATACGAGTGTGGGAGTGAAGGAAAAATTCTGGTTTTGTATCTCATGCAAAACCCACAGCGGAAGCGACGAACTAGGATCTATTTCATTCATGGTTGATAACGTGCACTATGTAAATTTCAGAATTTAAGAACAAGATAGCGTACCTTGGTGTGGAGAAATTCAAAACAAAGATTAGAAGCACTTGGGAACACTTTTAATCTTCACTCCAATTTCACTTTACGCCCAAGATGTGTGGTTTCTCAATCAGTTTTCAAGGGAGAATGAAAGTGTGTCTCACACTCTCTCACACACCGTTTCTTTTTCTTTTCTAATCTCTTCTAATAAAAATTTTGTATGTTTCTCCCTTTATAACTAACTGATTATTTAATTGGGCTGGCCTATTGGGCCTTTCCAATTGGGCTTTAGTGTGTGACTTGGAGTGGGACCAAAAGGGACCAATAAGACACTAGCTCCAATGGGCCTTGGATTTTTCTGTCAACTCTTGACAAGTCCAAAGTTACCATTTATTATATTTAATACCACTATATAAATATAATTGCACTCTAGGCCTTATTAATAAATTATATCCCAAGACTTTATCATACACGTAACCCCTTCATAAAATATTCATAGTAACACAAAGTCATAAATGTAGACTGTCACTTTGTAAATTACTACATCTTATCCTTGAGTACTCGGTTTAATTCTTTAAAATTATTCATCATATATTTATGAAATCAAATTTCATAAATATATACTTTAGTAATTTCTTACTAAAGTGGTTAGGCCTAAATCTTTGAATAACTGAAACCATTAAACTTATCTCAAGGGAATATTTTATATCTCCATCAAGAGACTATGAATTCCATCTTGAGAATATATGTTCCATCAACACTAAATGTGGCTGCCCAACATACTGAGGTTTTGACCGTCACTTCAGATCTCACTCCTGATATATCAAAGCAACCTATACTTCATGATCAGGTCCATTATTCTCTCAGGATTAAGAGTTCATGCAAATAGAAGTCGTGAAATTTATTATTCATTTGACAGTCGTTAGAAGAATAATAAATCTCACAGCGGTCTTGTTCAATATGTTTTAACTCTTTAAACATATCAACATATCAACTAGAAGCTTCCACTTCCATGATCAAGACAAATCATCTTAGTTGACACGTTATAGTCTTCGCAGATGAAATGTCCAATTTCATCACCGACTACAAACTATTAATTCTGAGTTTACAAAGAACTTGTGATTTACATCTTCTGTGACTTTTCACATAAATCACATACAATGCATCTCATGAACTATATGATAATGTCCCATATTCATGTTACCATTATTTTAGATAATAATAAAATAACTTTATTAATCACAATATTAAGTCATACATCATGTCATACATAATATCATACATAGCATCATACAATAGGATTTAAGGGCACTAATCCTAACAGGGAGAATGTGATAATCAAAGCAAGTAGACATGTGAGCATATGATCATCAAAGCATGTTGACATGTGGACATTTAAGCATGTAGACATTGAAGCATGTGATCATGAAAGCATGTGAACGTGGATATTTAAGCATACAAGCATATGGGCAAACAAGCATGTAAGAATATATAGGCATGCAAACAGCAATACCTATGAACATGGAAGCATTAATACATGTGAGTATTTAAACATCCAAGTACACATACATCTTACCGTCCAATCACTTGAGCATTTAAGCACGATCATCAAAAACGTGTAGACAAACATCTAATTGTATGAGCACGTGAGTATCCAGACATATAGAAATAATCATCCAAGTGTGTGCTCATATGGATACAAATAAAGGGTTGTTGCTTAATGAGAATTAATGATTAAGTATTATGAAGGAGTGACACTTAATTGGAGTGGAGTCTTTTTTAAGATTTGAATTTCTTTCCTTTATTAAACCCAACATCAATTATTAAATGTGCTTTTGATCTTTAAATTTGCTATTCCCTTTTAGAGTGTTCTTCAATCAATTGTCTTTTATTGCCCTTAGATATCAAATTAATTTAAATTTAAATATCCAAGTCTTTAAATTGTAAATCCATAAATCTATAACCCCAAAATCAATAGCCCCTAAATTGTAACCCCTACATCACTAGCCCCTAAATCTCTAACCAAGAAATCGCTAACCCCTAAATCTATAACCAATAAATCGCTAACCCCTAAATCCTTAACATTGGAAGTGTAACCCCTAGGCCCTATCCCCTAAATCGCTAACCCCCAAAGTTGCTAACCAATAACTGTAAACCCTAAACCCCAACCCCTAAATTACTAACCCCTAAATCTCTAACCCTTAAATCACTAACCCCTAAATTCCTAAGTCCTGAATTGTAACCCGTAAACCCTAACCCCCAAATGGTAACCTATAAACCCTAACCTCTCAAACCCCTGAATTGTTAACCCCTAAATCTCTAACCTCTAATCACTAACCCTAAATCCGTAAACCCTAAATCACTAACACCTAATATCTAACCCCAAAATCACTAATGCCTAATTCGCTAACCACTAAACTGTAACCAGTAAACCCTAACCCATAAATTGTTAACCCCTAAATCTCAAACCTCTAAATCCATGACCCCTGAATTGTAACCCCTAAACCCCAACCCCTAAATCACTAGCCCCTAAATTGTAACCCCTAAACGCTAACTACTAAATTGCTAACCCTAAATCGCTATCCAATAAATTGTAAACCCTAACACCTAAATCACTAACTCCTAAATCTCTAACCCCAAAATTGCTAACCCCTAAATTCTAACCCCTAGTACAAAAAAAATTAAAAATGTAAAAAAATTGGGTAAAATGTTATTTAAGCTAATATATTGGGTTAATTACATAGTCTAATATTTAGACTTATAAAATACGTGGATTTTAATATGTTGATAATTATAAAATTAGTGACCATGTTAGGATAGAAAGAAAATATTTTCCGACTGTAAAATATTTTAGATGAAAGTTTTTTCCCAAAAAAATAAATTTTCAAGTGTTTGGTTGCTTTCCTGAAAATACTCTAGAAAATATTTTCAGGTGTTTAGTTGTGTTCCTGAAAATGCTATGAAAAACATATTTTTTACTACTTAAATAAAACAAATTAGATATATTTTTTACTACCTAAACAAAATTAGGTGTTTAGCTATGTTCTTGATCATTTTTACTACTTTTTTTCATCTCCCAAACACATATATAATATACAAAATTTTGATAAAAAAATTTTGTGATAGAGGACTTGATGGGCCAAGAATATATTGACCACTTTAGTAATATTAATCAATTAATTAACTAAGTGAATTAATTAGATTTAATTACATGCAACAAGCGTGGTAGCATAAATAATTTACCAAATAACTAAATGTAGCGGAAAGTAAATTTGACACGGTGATTTGTTTACGAATGGAGAAAACCACCGAAGCAAAACCCTACAGGGTAAATTTAAGGTCACCACTCCCGAGAATCCATTATTATCAAAACAAGTGGTAACAAGTAAAAGGAATCATAGTACCTAATACCAACCTACAATTAAATCCTTACCCCAATACCCAATTGGACTTGTAATGTAGTGACAATCTATCATTTCAATGCACAGCTCCGAGTACGTAACTAATCAATTGATGCACGAATTCAAGTACGTGACTAACACACCAACTTGAGGAAAATGTTTGCTGCAAAATTCTTCAGTTCATCTAATAATGAAGATCAAGAAGCTCCTTGGTTACAAAACTCTTGGCGCAAAGACGCAGTAGATTCTATAAAAAATATGATAAACTAGGGCAAATTGTCTCCAGTCACAATATGTGTGTAACAACAATTGCAACAACCTTTGTATCACCTAAGACGACCCTTAAAATAATCCTTATATATGTCTAGGGTTGTGAAAAAAAAAACCATACACAAATACACTTGGACATGCGTGAAATCAGATCTGAAAATCTCGATTTCGTAATTCTCGACAGATACAACTTCTGTCGAGCTGCTGTCAAGCTCCGATATTAAATATCGATAAATGTGATCTGTCGAGCTATCTATCGAGTTTTAATGAAAAACACTTTTTCACTTCTTTCTTGAATAGACTGACTTCAATACTAAACTTGAACTCTTGTTCCTTGAAGTACTAAACTCATCCTAGATCTACCCAATTACAAGTAAAGTGCGTTTTGTTAAACGATTAGCCAATTTACATTACATATGTCTCTAACAATATCCACATATGTCCTAACAGGACTAACAGCCACTAATAGCCGACTGTGCTTGTTAGCTATCGGAGATCGAGGACGTCAGTCGGGGGTGGTGGTTAGGTGTCAAACAGTGAAGGGTAGAGGGTGGAGGTTAGGTTGATGAATTTTGGGTGAAGCAAAAAATGGTTTACGGAAAATGAAAACATAGTCCAATTTTCACCATAAAAACAATTTCTGGTTGACCAATATTTTCAGTTGCTCCAAACATCCGTAAATGCATAAAATATTTTCCAGAAATCAATTTTAGTTGAACCAAACACAACCTAAACTCATACGTTTTTATACAAGAATTACTTAAATAAATACACACACATAAATAGCAATAATTATGAAATAATATACTAGTATCAACGAATACCAAAATATTTCATTTCCCTGTTCAAATAAAAATAACCTTGGTTCAAATATTGACTTCCTTAATATGTGTGTGTTATTAAAGTTTTTTCAAGAGCCATCTAGCTATGCTGGAAAGTTAGGAAATTCAGCTGTTGGTTCAAGACATTAATTATCAGTAATAGCATGAGCTACCCAAATGGGATAAAGTCTTGTCAGTTATTGCTGAATCAAGTTTTTGTGCAAGACAATTTCCTGATCTTTTTGGAATTGCTATTTGCGCTCGATATGAGAAGGCTAATTTTTTTTTTTTTTTTTAAGATTGTTTTTTGTTTGTGCTTTTAGTTATAGTCCTGCATTTGGCACAAAAACGGTGTAAGTTTGGTGCACATTTAAATATGAAATGCAAAACCAGTCTTCCACTGAATACATAAACATTGACGTTGTTGGTGTTATTGTTATTGTTGTTGTTGTTGTTGTTGCTGTTGTTGTTGCCCAACAAAGTGCTAGAAACATGGTAGCCACCATGACTTAATCTCTCTCTTGTTTGATAATATGTTAGATCTCTAACATCTATATTTATCTCGTATAAACTTCAAAAAGAAAAATATTTATTTATTTATCAGTTTTAAGTAACGGAATAATATATGATCTCCACAAACTTTAGCCAATTTGGTTTCCACGTTTTGCTCTCTCTCTTAGGAACCTTCGAGACCACCTTCTTTCCCTCCATGTTTTGTGGGAACAACAAAAAAATAGCAACCCATTTTTGTTGCTCGCATACCTACACCTTTCCCTTTGCCGGGTTCGGGGTGTTCGGTGAATTTGTTGAGTCTTTTAAGTTTCATGGCGATTTTGGCATTAGGATTCTGTAGGGCTTTCATTATTGATTTCATATTTTTATGAAATATTGTTTTGTGGGGTTTATAACCCACTTCACTTTTTTATTGTGTGTCATTTTGTAAATATATACACTACAAACTTGTTCTTTCTTTTTTTCTTGATCAAGAGTTTTTTATATTTAAATTCTAATTTATACTCAGAAATTTATTTTGTCATCGTAAAGTAATTGACAGAAAATTTTGGAATTCTTTTTTATTCATTTGTATATGATTTTTCAGTGAATTTTCAAAGTGGGAAATTTAGAAATAAAGGGATCATAATTCATAACAGAGGAATTTAATTTGTACAAGAAATGAGTTGTTTTTCGTGTTTTTCATCCCATGGGAACAAAGCTAAGAGGACAAATAGTGAAAGTAAGAGAGAGTTGGCTGCCGCTCCCAAAGAACTACCCATTTCATCACAGCCTCGGCCAGGTATGCCAACCCATTTAGAAACCTATGTAATTTTGATTAGATCGAAAATGACTTCTAAAACAAGTAGTCTCATATGTGGTATAACGGATGCATAATATAATCATTGCTTAAGCTATAGGTTTTCTAATTACCAAACATAATCTTCTATTTATATAGATGGGTTCCAATAATTCCCAATAAATGCTGGATAGAATTTTTCATAAGAAGAATTATATATGTGTGTATGTTGATTTGTATTGTTGAGGGGCACATGATGCTTATCTTGTACAGAAAATCCTAAGCCAAAGGTCATACCAGTTGAAACTACAAACAAGGATGCCATTAAAGAGACCGCCAACAAAAACATTGCTGCACAAACTTTCACTTTCCGTGAATTGGCCATGGCAACAAAGAATTTCCGACAAGAATGTCTTATAGGTGAGGGTGGATTTGGAAGAGTTTACAAGGGGAGATTTGAGAAAACCAGCCAGGTAGAACACCAAATTGTTGTTTGACATCTACTCTAGCCTCGATAGTTGATACCTTCCATATATAGTTCATATGAAACTTTTGAAAGCATTTGAGTAGTGATATCGTGTTAGTTTTTATCCAGGTTGTGGCTATCAAGCAACTTGACAGGAATGGATTGCAAGGAAACAGAGAGTTTCTTGTTGAAGTGTTGATGTTGAGCCTTTTACACCATGAAAATCTAGTAAATTTGATTGGTTATTGTGCCGATGGAGAGCAAAGACTTTTAGTGTACGAGTACATGCAATTGGGTTCTTTGGAAGACCATCTACTTGGTACTACTTTATTTATTTATTGCCCTCCTTTTGAATGGATGATAAATTATTAGATAAAAACCACATAGAAAAGAAATAATGTGGTGTAGTATTTGATCACACAAGTAAGAAAACGAATAAGCTCATCAAACTAATATTAAAAAATATTTTTTTTTAATAAATATTAAAAACAAGATTAGATGTTCTAATCATATCTAAACCAGCTAGTCATTATAACCATATGTACCCTGTATCTGTGATGATATTCTCAGAAAATTAAACCACTAATTGATTTTCTCATGAACTAAAAATTTGATTTTCAGATGTGCCACCAGAGCAAAAGCCATTAGATTGGTTCACAAGAATGAAAATAGCTTTAGAAGCTGCCAAAGGTCTAGAATATTTGCATGATAAGGCCAATCCCCCGGTCATATATCGTGATTTGAAATCCTCAAACATCTTGCTAGACAAGGATTTCAATGCCAAACTTTCTGATTTCGGATTAGCCAAGCTTGGACCTGTTGGGGACAAGACACATGTATCTTCGAGGGTAATGGGAACATATGGATATTGTGCTCCTGAGTATCAAAGAACAGGTCAACTCACAGTAAAGTCAGATGTGTACAGTTTTGGAGTTGTTTTGTTGGAGTTAATCACTGGAAGGAGAGCCATTGACACCACAAGATATACTGAGGAGCAAAATCTAGTTACTTGGGTAAGTCTTTATTAGATTTTGTTATCTTGTCAATTGAGTGTTAACCAAATACTTTTTATTGAGGCTAAAAGATCGTGCTGATTTTTTTTCCTCTCTAATCTAATTAATAGGCACAACCAATATTTAAGGATCCTCAGAGGTTCCCAGAATTAGCTGATCCACTTCTTCATGGAGATTTTCCCCTCAGAGCATTACATCAAGCAGTAGCAGTTGCAGCAATGTGTCTCCAAGAGGAACCATCAGTTCGCCCCCTGATCAGTGATGTTGTGACTGCTCTCAGTTTCCTTGGGACCAGTCCTAGTGCAAATACCACATCTTTTGCTGATCCTTCTCCACCATCTGATCATAATATGATGTCTGAAAATCAGAATCTTCGTGATGAAGAATCCATAAGGGAACGGCAACGAGCTGTGGCAGAAGCCATAGAATGGGGTTCAAATTCAAGGCATACTGCATCACGCTGTGGCAGTGCATCTTCTTTGTAAAACTTGAGGCAAATGGTGTTGTTAATTTCCAAATATATATCTCTATACTAAGACGATTCTCTATGTGGTTTTTCATGGCTTTCTTTGAATTCTTTCTTACTTTTTATTCAAACTGCAACAATGACATTGGATTGTGACTAAGCACTGAGTTCTATAGAAAATGGCAAAATTTTCTAAATGAGAAGATTACAAGTAAGATTATTAAAATTATGGGCCTTCTACAATCTTTATCTCTCTCTGTTTCCGCCATATACATTTATGTGAAGAATTGCTGCTATTATATACTTTTACCTAGTTTCAGAATCACCAGTTCCTTGCTATTTTAGATTTCTCATGATTTTGGTCATATTGTTTCTTTGCAGTTTGCATGAACCTTTGTCTATGAATGTGTAGCAACCAGCTGGCAGCCCGGATTGGTTGTAATTTCCTTGCTCAATTTTGATTTCTTGCTTGAAGGACAATTTTGTTTTAGACTATTAAACTTCATTTAATCATTTCCTAGCAATATACTGAGCCAAGTGATCATAAAAGTTGTTTTCAACTGTGTATATTGAACATTGATTATTATCTTCCTAGGTTCTTATTCCAAATTCAAATCAAGCAAGCATGTATGTTTTAGTGGAATCTCCAAGCTTGATAATATCAACACCTACGCTATTACCATATAATGAATGGAACATTTTGAAGAATTCAGATAATCATATTGTTTACCCGCCTTTTAGCTAAACTTACACCACCTGAACATCAAGGACCATTTTCAAAATCTCTCAGCTATCAAGCAGCAGCAAGACATTTCATATTCCATACGGCAACTTCAAGAGTGATGGACGCCAAATGCCAAATATTTGGCATTTGGCACACCAAACACCAATATTCATGCTTCATGAGATGTTCCAAATTTCAAAATTTTTTGCAACATGCTACTATGAGGTTCCATAAATGGAACCACACTATAGTATATGTTGCAAATTTTTATTATTTGTTTATTCACTCCGGTATCTCTCTCATTTCTTCTCTCTCTCTCTCTCTCTCTCTCTCTCTCTCTCTCTCTCTCTCTCTCAAGATCTTTGCTTGCCTCTCTTCACTTCCTACTCCAACCAAACCTAGACTGGAGCCATATTCTTTTGAAGCTATGTCGTCCTCCATAGCTCTCGCCACTGATCTCGCTGCCTCATTCTCCATAACTCACTGCTGACCTCAAAGTGTCATCCCTCATGAAACGCCAACAACCTTTTTGCATCTTCCGACCTCCTACCTTCAAATTTCTCTTAATCAAGTTGTGGGTGTGAGATTTGGGATAGGTTCTAATGTGTTGTGTTTGTGGTTATGGGTGGTGGTCCTATGGTTGTGGTGGCAGTTTTGGGCTATGGATTGTTGTGGTCGTATGATTTGATGGTGGATTCAGCAATGGTGGTGTGATTTGTTGGGAGTTTATGTGGTGTTTGATGTTGTGGTGGGTTTTTGTTTTATGATTATATATTTATATATATATGATGGTGGATTCGGCAGTAGTTGTGTGGGTTGTGGATTCAGCGTTTTGGATTGTGCGGGTTATGGGTCGAGGTTTTGGATCGGTTGGGCTGGGTTTTTAGGCCGATGGTAGGTTGAGTTTGGTCATTGATTGATCAATTGGGTTAGGGTTTTGGGCCAATGGTTGGTTGAGTTTTGGGCCGGTAGTGTTTGTGGCTGTAGTTGGTTGAGTTTTATTCTCTGTTTTATTGAAGATTTTGAGTTTTTTTTTTTTTCCTCTTTTGTTAAGGTTTTTGGATTTGGAATTTTTTGAGGATCTGGTGATTGTGGTTGTAATTTGTGGCGGTTGATTTGCTGTTGGTGGTGGTTTAGTAATGGGTTTGTGGTAAGTATTTTGTTGTGTTTGTTTTGAGTTGTATTTTGGGTGGTAGAGGAAGCTCTTGGTTGTGGCGGTGGTTGTAGTGGTGGTTCTTGGTTCTTGGTTCTTGGTTCTTGGTTGGTAGCGACTACCACTAGGTTGTGTGTTTGTATGTTGGCTGGGTTTTGAGTTAATATATTATTTAATGTGTTGTATATATTATTTTAATGTTTAAAATCAAAGAATAGAACATGTGATGTAAGGTGTATTGTAAAATGATATGGTAAAATAATAAAGTAGGCTTTTTGATGTGTTAAAATGGCATAATTTTGCAACGTCTGATGAGAATGCTCTAACAATGTTGATGATAGCATATATTAGCTAACCGCTACATATGGAGCCTGAAACAAATCAATCAAGCCTTCAGAGGTTTCTCTCTAAAAGACAAAGGGAAAATGAATAATTAAAAAAAGTGTGGCATACAGTTTTTAAAACAGAATTCCAAAGGGAACATGGAATTCTTTTTTTTATGGTCATGTGATTTGCACATGACTATTAATTTTAACAGTCAACTAACTTATACTCCCTGCATATGCATGTGGACACACACACACACACACAAATATATATACATGAATATATGATTAAACTATGGAGTTCAATGTGCAAGATTTGGTGCAATATAGGTGGTGATTACAAGCTTTCCTAGTTTGGAATGTAAAGTACAGATTGTTGGGGAGATAAACACATTGAGGAGTTTACTTAAATAACTAATATAACATATAGAGACAAATTTTAACCCAAAAGGCCTAAGCTCAATGGATATGTGCTCAATTATGTTATATTAACCTCTCATTCTTTTCATCATTATTCAATATGGAACTTTACTCACACGTGTACACTCAACAATCTCCCCCTCACATGTGAGTCTCTGCCTCTGTGGGATTAAGACCAATTTGTGCGTCATGAACAAGTCCTACTCGCTTTTCCTTGCCTAATGGGCTTTTTTAATCACTAATGCATCATCCATGGGCCTCCACATGTCAATCTCGCACGTCTTTCGTCCTCTATGGAAATCTCACACCTCACCATTGTCTAGCACCATTGGTAGTAATACTCCTTTGTTGGGCCTTTTTCCAAGCTCATTTGTGTGAGCTTTATGAGCTTGCTTGGGTCAATGTAACGTCCCTACTCCAATAACAAAACGGACCCATCCCAACTCCATTTGCAAAAGGCTCCAAGTACATCCACTTGTTCCCACCACTCGTTCCCACTCCAATTGTGAAAGGAATCTTGATAACCTAGCCACCTTTGCACCAAACCACTATTGATAACCTTGCCACCTTTGCCCCACAACACCATGGACTCTAATACCACTTGATGGGGAGATAAACACATTGAGGAGCTTTATTGAATAATTAATATAACATATAGAAACACATTTCAACCCAAAAAGCCTAAGCTTAATGGATATGTGCTCAATTATTTTCAATTAACCACTCATTCTTCTCGTCATTATTCCATATGGCACTTTACTCCCACATGTACACCCAACACAAATTTCCTATAGTTTAGGGTAAATTTGTGCAATTATTATAATTATTTTTAATACCACCGTCTTATAGACTTTAATTTTGATGTACCCAATCTAATCTAAGCCCAATATTATAAAGTGCTTTGTAAGTTCACCAATGAAATTAGTTTTTTTTTTTTCTTAATATATTCTTGTCCCAAAAAAAAATCACCATCACGTTGCAGATACCAGTTAGATGTCCTTTTAGATTCAACAAACATCATGCTTAAAAAAAAGGTGAAAAATACTATTTTGCTTCATATATTTTGGGGGTTATAGTTGATTTAGTCTTTAGATTTTAGTAACAGTCAATTTAATCCAAGTTACTTTTAATTTGCAGTTAATTTGATCACTACCATTAACTCACTAACGGAAAATACTTACGTGACTAGCGAATTGCACAATTGGCACTCTTAAGCTTACATGACTAATAAAATATTTTAATTGCTATTTAAAATACCACATCATCATTTTTTTTTTTTTTAAAGAAACTAATTTCTTAATTTTTAAAATAGAAAAAAAAATGTAGGAACATTCCCATCCCATTTTTTGGCAACTAAACGCAGACTAAAACACAACCCAGATTTTGAACCCATATCTGACCATAACCCCAATTGGCTTTAATGAATTCTTTAGTTTTGATTATGTGGGGGTTCCTGCTCAAAAAACAAATACAACCACACATTTTATATTCACCCACTACCGCATATTCTCTTGAGCACCTACGAATCTATGATCACACGTCTTTATATAAAAGGAGGGAAGGTTTTTTTTGGTGAACGGGGTTCTCTCCCTCTCTCTCTCTCTCTCTCTCTCTGTGATTCTCCTAGGGCTTTGACCCTCTTAGGGAATATCTCTTACTTGCCCTCTCTCCTTTGATTCTCCTTGGGCTCTGACCCTCTTAATGAATATCTCTTACTTGCTCGAGGACACTTTCCCAAGAACTCTCTCTAACCCTCTCAAGGACACTCTAACTCACCCAAAGACACTTTTTCAAAGATTCTATCTAACTCTCTCAGAGACACTCTCTGACTCACCCAGGAGACTCTACCAAGGGCTTGAGGAAACTTGCCCTAGCACTCTCTCTGACCTTTTAGGGACACTTTCTGACTCTCATAAGCACTCCCGCTGACCCTTTCAAGGACACTCTTTGACTCTTTCAAGGACAATCTCTAGAGGGCTTGTGTAATACCTAGCTTCAATAGAGTCTCCTTCAATATCAAACTCATTATAGAAAAATCAACCAAACCATATTAGGACCCACTACATATTCCAAGAATAATTCAAGAGCTAAGAGAAAACCCGTATCCAATTTTTCATTTAGATCGCTAAAATATTAAATAAATAAAAAATAGACAAGAATAAAGAGTCAAGAGACAAGAATAAAGAGACCGAGGGAGGTCGGATTAAGGTGAAATCCCCAAAATACAAACCAAACACATGGAGTTGTTCTTATTGTAGAGATCTGACAACCTTTCACAGCCTTTCCGATGGAGGATTATGCTACATGTTAAAGACCTCCTCAATCGCTCAATGATGATAAGAGAGTGAAAATTATTTATAAAAAAACCTTTATTTATTTATTTTAATATTCTTTTACAAATCCAGTTGGGGTGGTTGTTGTGTTTTAGTTTGCATTTCTTTTTTTCTTTTTTTTAGAAACAAGTGGTAACTTTTATAAAGTAAGAGAAGTTAAATTGGCTAAGATTACAACATTAAGGTGGGAGGAACATCTTTCATCCATACTGAAAAATCACTAACATATCTAGTAAGATTATGAGTTACAAAATTTCCTTGTATACAAATATGGGCTAAAAACAATGGAGGAACTCAATAAAGATTTTGCCTCCTCAACCAAATGACTATAAGAAGCAAAAGATTCATCGTCACTAACCAAAGCTTTAATAATGACTTCTGAATCACCTTCAAGTATGATGGAAGATATGCCAATATCTTGAGCAAAACCCAGTGCTTTTATTGCTGCTAAGACTCCAACTTCATCAACTGAATGAGGAAGGATAAACTTTTTAGATACGGAAGCAATGACCAAACCTTGCTCATTCCGAATAACTACCCCAATACCTGCCATACCTTCCTCTTTAAAAATTGATCCATCAAAATTGAATCCGGAAATATAACCATGGTAAAACAAGCAAATGGTTAACGTTAGTAAGTTTTAAAAAAATGACTGTGAGAGTTTTCTGCCAAAGGAGAAGGAACCCACATCATATTCATATGGTTAGTTTCATTATTTTTGCGTTCCATTTGTTTGATAATGTCCCAAGGAATAACAATTTGTGATATTTTAGAATTTGGGTATAGACCCTTCATGAAACTTGCTTCTTTTCATGAGAAAATTTTAACTCTATCATCAAGATTCATTCTTAGACATTAATATTATGAATTTTTACCTGTCTTGAACAAGACATGAATTTAAAACCCCGTGCAACATTCATTATAAATTTAAGAACTAAGAGACACTATATTTATGGTTGTGTAGCTGAGTTTAGGTATGACATGGAATCAAAATATTGTGTTTCTTCTTGTCAAAAAAATTGGCGTTAGTATTAAATAATTTGGAAATATTATGTCGAAAAAAATGATACAGGTGCTGGTTTTTGGAGGTAGATTAATGAAGTGAAAACTTGGGGTTTGTAATGAGATTTTGGTAGTAGAAGTTTTGCTTTTCAAGCATTTCTTTCCTGCTTATACTTCCTTTGTTTTTTGCATTTTGCATTTTGCTTTCAAGGAACTACTTTTTCAGTGCAGCCAATACAATATGCGCTTTCCGACAAACAAAGGCTTGGAGCAAGGGAACTCAAGTCTTGAGGAGGGAGTGAGGGTAAGAATAGACATCAACGCAGCATCAATGTTATTGACTTGCAGCAACAGAAGGATGCTAATTTGGATGAGCTGAAGGAACCGGTAGTGATGGTAGAGCAGTATTGGAGTTTAGATTCGTACTTTCAGGGACAGTTATCAAGTTATTTAGATTGTTTCTTATTTGCTAAAGTTATAGTATTTTATTGTACTCGGTTATATCAACTTGTAAACTGCACTGTATTTAAGCAGTGAGACTTGAATAACAAGAGCAAGCAGATAAAATCCCAAAATTCTCTTTTCATTCTCTTGTTCTTGGAGGTTAGCCACTTTGAATCCCATTAACTTAATTCAATACACACCCGGTACATACCATACATAAGAATCACTATCACTTACACAAAAGTTGCAAAATATTTCCAACATGAAGCCATTCAAGGTTCAAGTTTACATTTACTTAGTAATATTTTTCAAATGTCACGTATATAGTACAAGCACATTCATTACTTTTTTTAAAATAAAGAAATCAATTCTCATGAAAAGAAGCAAGTCTCATGAAGGGTCTATACCCAAATTCTTAAGATATCACAAATTTTATTCATTGGGACAATATATGAAACATATGGAATGCAAAAATAATGAACCTAAGTTGCAAACACAATTGAGCATGAATCCCGAAGACCCAATACAAAAGTCCCTTAATCTAATCATTCCATCAGAATCTAACAAAAATCATCACAGAAATCGACATCACATAAGTATCGAAGGAACTATAAAAATAAAAAATAAAAAAAAAAGAGTGGGAAAAATATCACACGACCGAAATTCAATGGGCCAAAATATTTGAAAATTTTATCTTCAAAGATAAAGAGAAAAGAAAAGTGGACTTTCATTCATTCCTTGAAAAGATTTGTCAATATTTGGTTTTTGGAGCAAAACTTGATCGTCCTTTGTTGGGGGAACACCACACTTGTTATTCTTTCTCTGGTGGGTATATGAGGTTAGCTTTCAGAGGAAGAGACCATCACAGCCGCAGAAGTCCACCACCATACCATACCCAATAGCATGATGACTGATGAGCAGCAAGATGCCTGATACGACCCCCGCCTCGGCCGCATGTTGCACCTCTTTTCCCACGTGGGGCTATGGTTAGATAAAGGAAATTCTGGTAATTAACATAAAAGAAAGAAGGATAAATTTCTAGTTATGCTTCAAGGGATAACCGAGACCTCCTTAACAAGCAAAAGCTTGATTGTTTTAGTGGAATATTCAGATGCTTTCTTATTAATAAACGTAGACTATAAATAGCCTGCAACTGAGCATACAATGCATTCCTAATGATAAAGATAAAATAACATCAAGGCCTATCCTATTTCCAACTCCTATCTCTGTTGGACACACCCAAGCAGAGTCCTTATTTGAAATGCAACCCTATAAACATAAATAAGATAACCATTATTAACTCCTAAACAAATCCTAAACAGTCAGATAACTTCAACAAGATAGAACCAATCTTGTGCAGCAGATAACACTCATCCAAAGCAGCCAAGAGATAGTAACAACTGTGCTGCATAAACTGAATTGTGCTGCTGAATCTGAACTGTGCTGCTATCCAAATTTACTTCAACAAGCTGGTTCGTAACACTCCCTTCCCCTTAAAGAATTCCCTTGTCCTCAAGGGACAGATTGGGAAATCGGATGCGTAAACCTTCAACTTCTTCCCATGTGGCATCTGCTGGTGATAACCCTTGCCAATGTACCAAAACCTCTTCTTTCCTTCGCCTGGTTCGCCTATCCAAAATTTCTTGTGGAGTGGAATTGATACTGTCAGTGACATCCAAGTTAGGCAACTCAAGATTCATTTTATCTTGTTCACCTAACTTCTCCTTGAGGTTTGAAACATGAAACACCGGATGAATTTTTGACCCTTCAGGTAACTTTAGTTTATAAGACACAACTCCTACCCGCTCAATGATGTTGAAAGGACCATAATAGCGGGGTGACAGCTTGAGATTCTTACGAAAAGCTACTGAGTTTTGTTTGTAAGGTTGGAGCCTTAAATACACCCAATCACCAACCTTGAACTCCTTTTCCCTACGATGTTTGTCTGCATTTTGCTTCATCCATGCTTGGGCAGCCTTGATATTCTGACGGAGCTCCTGCAAAACTTCATCTCAAGTTTGCAATTCCTTTTCCACAGCTTCAATCTTTGCTGTACCAGGAACATATGACAGCAGGGTAGGTGGCTTCCTTCCATAGACTACTTCGAACAGGGTCATTTTTGTTGATGAGTGAACACTTGAGTTATAGCAAAACTCAACCCATGGAATCCATAGTACCCATTCTTTGGGTCTTGTACCTGTAAAACAACGCAGATACATCTCCAAGGTTCGATTGACAACCTTAGTTTGTCCATCAGTTTATGGGTGATATGAAGAGCTGAAATTAAAATGAGTTCCCTACAATCGAAATAATTCCTTCCAGAAGGCACTGGTAAAAGCTACATCTCTATCACAAACAATAGATTGTGGCATGCCATGCAATCGAAAATTTTGTTCAAAAAATACTTGTGCCACACCAACTGTAGTGTAAGGGTGAGAGATAGGTACAAAATGTGCATACTTTGATAGTCTATCCACAACCACAAAAATAGTAGTCTTACCTTGTGAAATAGGAAGACCATCAATGAAATCCATGGATATATCTGACCAAACTTGAGTGGGAATTGGTAACGATTGAAGTAGGCCAGCCGGAGAGAGATTCTCAACCTTATTGTGTTGGCAGACATCACATTGCTAAATAAACTTTTTTACATGTTTCTTCATCCCCTTCCAATAAAAAATCGATCGGACCCGTTGTAATGTTTTCAAATAACCTTCATGAGTGCTGGAATGAAATTCTTCAATTATGGATGTTATTAATGGGGATTGCTCCCATAAATAGATCATGTTCTTGAAGAAAAGAATTCCTCCTTGAAACAACCATGGACCCACTGCCTCATCCTCTTCACATAGCTTGACTAACCGTTGTAACTGTGGTTGTGATTGGACCTCCTGCTTAATGGGTTCCAACCATGATGGCTTAGGTTGAGACAATGCTGGGAGTTCTCCATTTTCTACACAACGTGACAAAGCATCAACAACAACATTTTCACTTCCACACTTATACTCAATGACAAAGTCATAGCCCATCAATTTTGTGAGCCATTTTTGCTATGCTGCTGTGTTGATTTTCTACTCCTAGAGATATTTCAAGCTTTTTTTATCTGTCCTTACTATGAACCGATGCCCCGTGAGATACAGTCGCCACTTCTTCACTGCTAACACCAAGGCCAACATTTCTTTGTCATAAGTTGATAATGCCAAATTCTTTCCATGTAGAGCTTGACTTAGAAATGCAATTAGTTTCTTATTTTGCATGAGAACCTCTCCAATACCCGTGCCTGATGCATCACATTCAACTATGAATGGTTGAGTGAAATCCAGAAGAGCTAGCACTGGCGCTTGAGTCATAGCATGTTTGAGGTGTTCGAAAGCCTACTCTGCCTCTTGGTTCCAGGCAAATGAATCTTTTTTTAACATGGATGTGAGAGGACCAGCAATCTTCCCATAACCTTGAATAAATTTCCTGTAGTATCCAGTTAACCCCAGAAATCCTCTAAGAGCCTTAAGTGTCTTTGGCTTTGGCCATTTCAACATGGCCTGCACCTTCTCTGGGTCTACCGCTACTCCTTCCCTTGAAATCACATGACCAAGGTAATGAATACATTCTTGGCCAAACTGACATTTTTCCTTCTTGACAAACAACTTATGATCTCTTAAAATGGACAGTACCTTCTCAACATGAATCCAGTGCTCATCCCAATTTTTATTGTAAATTAGAATATCATCAAAAAATACTAAGACGAACTTTCGTAAGTACTTCTTGAAAATTTCATTCATAAGGGATTGGAATGTAGATGGGGCATTGGTGAGACCAAATGGCATTACTAGAAACTCGTAGTGGCCTTGATGAGTTAGAAATGCGGTTTTTGGGATATCCTCCGGGTGCATTCGGATTTGATGGTATCCGGATCTCAAATCTAGTTTGGAGAAGCAGCAAGCTCCATGCAACTCGTCAAGCAACTCGTCGATCACTGGTATGGGAAATTTATCCTTAACCGTGATTTGATTCAAGGCCCTATAATCAATGCAAAGCCTCCAAGACCCATCGTGTTTCTTCACAAGAATGACACGAAAGGAGTAAGGACTGTGGCTTAGCCAGATTACTCTTGATTCCAACATCTCTGAAATTAATTTTTCAAATTTAGCTTTTTGAAAATGAGGATAACGATATGGTCTCACCGAAACCGGTTGACTTCCTGGTGTTAAGGGAATCCGGTGATCATGAGTCCTTGAAGGTGGAAGCCCTTTAGGTTCAACAAAGAGATCTTGGAATGAAGAAAGCACCTGCTGTGAGAGTGATCCTATATCTGCAAAACTACTAACCTGTGTGGTTGGTGCACTTGCACAAAGAGAGAACAATTGCAGCAAAATTCCCCGCTTCTCTTTCTTGATCTCTTGTTTAATTTCCTTTTCATTAACCAATCTATTAGTTGGTTTTGTTAGACCCTGCAACTCTATTGTCTTTCCTTCCATCCTAAACTTCATGTTCATTCTTGAGAAATCCCATAGTATAGGGCCTAAAGTGATTAACCACAGTGCTCCCAGAACTGCATCATACCCCTCCAATGGTAATAAATAGAAATCAGAGACAAATGCATTACCTTTCATTTCTACCTTCACCCCTAGACATCTTCCCCCACTCATCAACTTCTCTCCATTTGTTACTGTCACATCCAATCTGCCCACTTTACAGGGTTGTAGCTTTAATCTATCTGCCATGCCTTCACTCAAGAAATTATGGGTGCTCCCCGAATCTATCAAAATTGTGAGTAACCTTCCCTTCATTAGAGCCTTGACCCGCATAGTTTGAGGAGCAAGTGTCCCTGCTATGGCATATAGAGAAATGCCAAGTGCTTCCTCGGTAGACCTTGTTTGCTCCTCTTCATCATCTTGATCCTCTACTTTTGCTTCTTCGTCAGGCCAACATGCTTCAATGGAAAAGAGACGTTTACAACGATGACCAAGCCCAAACTTCTCATCACAATAAAACCACATACCTTTGTCTCGCCATTCCTTGATTTCCGTCGGATTGAGCCTCCGGATGGTCGTGTTAGCAGCCATCGATTGGTGCGGGCTTAAATTAGATGCTGCAACTGGCTTCTTATTATCTAATGTATTGAATACCCTTCGCTGGTTTTGATTTTTGGCCTCGTATAACCAAGCCAACCCCACTGCAGATGTTAAAGTTGTAGGCTTGAGTGCTTGAACGTTAACTCTCAGGTAGTCTTTAAGGCCGCTAATAAAACACCCAACTTGTTAAGGTCCTGGTAATTTGCCTACTCTACTAAGTAGTCTCTCAAATTGACTCTGATACTCCCGTACTATTCTAGTTTGCTTGAGTTTAGTCAAATCACCAAAGAAATCTACATATTCAGTTGGCCCATACCTTGTGTACAACCCTTCCTTGAGTGTAGCCCATGTGAGTTCCTCCCCTCCGTCCTTAAGTAATTGATACCACAGCTAAGCTTCTCCCTCCAGGTGGTAAGTAGCCAAAGGTAACTGCTCTTCCGTGGGAATTTTTTGAAACTCAAAAAATTGTTCGGCTCTACACACCCAACTGGTGGGATCTTCCATGCCGTTAAAGCGTGGAAAGTCAAGTTTGGTTACCCTTGGGATAACCGAACCATTTGAGCCCCACTATCTTGAGTGGACTCTACCTGAAAATCTTTCTCCCTCACCATGCTGATGAGAACTCTCTACCCTTCCGCTGCTATGAGTACTCGTATGCCTTTCAGAACGAGTATGCATTGCAGCAAGCATCTCTTGTATCTCCTTCATCACCTTCTATTGTTCCAAAACCACGGAAGTCAGGTTGTTAACCTCACCTTCCAATCTACCCACACGATCCTCAGCCATATCCTACTCTGATACCAAGCTGATACGACCCCCACCTCAACCGCGTATTGCACCTCTTTTCCCGCGTGGGGCTATGGTTAGATTAAGGAAATTCTGACAATTAACAGAAAAGAAGAAGGATAAATTTCTGGTTATGCTTCGAGGGATAACCGGGACCTCCTTAACAAGCAAAAGCTTGATTGTTTTAGTGGAATATTCCAATGCTTTCTTATTAATAAACGTAGACTATAAATAGCCTCCAACTGAGCATACAATGCATTCCTAATGATAAAGATAAAATAACATCAAGTCCTATCCTATTTCCAACTCCTATCTTTGTTGGACACACCCAAGCAGAGTCCTTATTTGAAAAGCAACCCTATAAACATAAATAAGATAACCATTATTAACTCCTAAACAAATTCTAAACAATCAAATAACTTCAACAAGATAGAACCAATCTTGTGCAGCAGATAACACTCATCCAAAGCAGCCAAGAGATAGTAACAACTGTGCCGCATAATCTGAACTGTGCTGCTGTCCAAATTTACTTCAACAAGCTGGTTCGTAACAAAGCCACTGTACCAGTGATAGTAACTCCAAACAATACCACTCTCTCCCAACTCAATCTCACTAATAGTAATAATCCACCGGTAGCTACACATCAAAACTGATTTCCTCTGTCGCTTCAGCCAAAGTCAACAACTCCACAATCAGTTCTTGTTGATTTTATCTGGGTTTTGGTTGATTTTTTATATTATGATTTGGAATCAGAAAACAGAATGATGCAACATGCTTATTTGGATATTATTAATCATTGCCATCAGATTATATACATTAACACAGTGCTTAACAAACTTAACTGAAAAATAACCAACTCTACTTACTGACTAATTTCAAAGTCACTTGTACATCACATGCTCACTTAAAAGACTAAAGACTACATGCAGCATATCTGCCTAACATTAAACTATGGGCTTATTTAGGATTCACTTATTTTACTAAAACTGAAAACTTTTTGCTAAAAGTACAATAGATAAAGGTAAAAATTAACTGAAATAATACAGTGAGACTCATGAATAGTACCAAAAAATTCAATAGAGCCCATGAATAGTAGTAAAAATAAACTGAATGGTAACATAAGCTAGTTTTTTTAATTTGGAACCAAACGCACACTATATGTAACATAGCACCCTACTTATAACTCTTCAACAGCAAACAAGGATGGACCCAGGATTTTAAACTAATGGAGACTGGAATATAAAGGAAAAAAAAAACTCCAAGTAGACATCCATATAATATTTAAAAATTAAAAATACACAAAATCGTTGTTTTCAAATACATTAAAATACAATCATCTACCAGTAAAGACAAAAACAAAAACAAAATAATGTTTTTTTTTAATACTAGACTAGTTAGAATTTTTTTTTTTTTTTTTTTTTTGAAATTAGAGCATTCACAGTGGTAGTATTAAAAATTTTAGCTTTTAGTACCTTAAAAAAGTACTCTATCTATTTTACCGTCTCACTTTACAATACATCAATATCAATATGTGTGTGTGTGTGTATATATATATATATATATATAAATAAAAGCATAGATCTCATGCTAGAGAGTATGAGGTTAAGCCATGTGGCGCATTCAGCGCATTCCTTGAAATTTTCATTAAATAGTTTTCCACTTCAACAAAGTTTGCATTTATATTAAAGTATTAGTTTATTGAATTAGCCAATAGAGTAAAAGCATATATTAATTATCTATTGTTGTGCATTAATTATTTCTACTAAATGAATTTATATGATTATTTTTATAAACTCTATATAGAAAATAATTTTCAATTGGAATTGTGGAATGAAACTTAGTCTCAGACCCCAAGAAGGAATTGTCCTCTTCAAAAATGGCGTTGAGCCTTAATCCTCAACACACATGTCTTAGGCTCAGGCTCATAAGGCATGAGTGGGAGGTGTCTCTCCCCGATGTGGGATTGAGTAAAATCTTGAGGATTAAGGCTCAATGCCATTTCCGAAGAGGGCAATTCCTTCTTGGGGTCTGAAACTAAGTTTCCTCCCACAAGAATAATAATAATAAATTTAGAATATGACATTCTTACTCATGTTCAGTTGTTTTGACAACATGTGTAGTAGTGGTACACTCATGTCTTAGGCTCCGGCTTATAAGGCATGAGTGGGAGACGTCTCTCACCGATGTGGGATTGAGCAAAACCTTGAGGATTAAGGCTCAACGCCATTTCCGAAGAGGACAATTTCTTCTTGGGGTCTGAGAATAAGTTTCCTCCCACAAGAATAATAATAATAAATTTAGAATATGACATTCTTACTCATGTTCAGTTGTTTTGACAACAATTGTCACAAAAGCCATAAAAAAAATATTTGTGAATTCACTAAAATTAATCTTAATCATTTAAATTTCCTAACTCCTTTGTGTGTGTGAGCCCGCACATGTATGTATGTATGTGGAAATAACATTGTAGCATGTATTCTATGTAATTAGAAAGATTACTAATATAATAAATAAGTTTATTTTGTTATATTAATTATTTTAAGCATAATGAAATTTGAATATCATTTTTCTAAGATTTATATGAGAAACAATTGGGTTTTTTATATAAGAAACAATTGATTTGAAATATGGCATTTCTACTCAAATTTAGTTTTTTTTTTTTTTTTTTTTTGCAACAATTGAAACCATGTCCAAAAAAAATGGGAAAAATTTTTTAGTAACACACAATCAAGAATGTAAAAAAAATAATTAAAATAATAAAAAATAATAAAATAAATATAATAATAATTATTATTATTATTATTATTATTATTATTATTATTATTATTATTGTAGGGTCATTGGGCTCAGGAATATATATGGGGTGGCCCAAAAGTATTTTTCGGGATAGAAGCCCTGTCCGAGGACACAGAATGGTCCGAGGATATATGAATGTTAACTCATAAGAAAATACTAAATAAAGAAAAGATAATGTCTGAATAAAATATGTCCAAAGGGTTAGTCCGAGAAAGATTATGTCCTCGGCTATGTGAAACTGAGGTAGGAGAAGGGTTGGTTAACATCCACAGGCTATGTTCTAGAAAATCCAACAAATAAGGGTAGATACGGTAAACGTGGAGGATAAGAAGATGGGCGGTGGAATATCTGAAATAAAGCTGTTACCACCGCCCCCGCATTAAATACTCTACAGCAGCCATTCTAGCAGCATTAATGGGGAAGTGAGACCTGAACATCAGGGTGGAATTTTGCTTCTATCTCCAAAGACTTCAGGGGAGATAGATGGGACAAGTATCTAAATCAACAATCTAACCCTAGCGTGGAGGATGAAGAGGAAAGGAAGTGGGGATTATAAAAGGGAGAAGAGACCTTAAGCAAAGGGGGGAGAAAAAAAAAAAGGTGAAAGAGAAAATAGACGGTAGACCTCACTGCCCATAATTGTAATTTATCTCAGGAGAAAGTAATATAAGTCATCCTCGGCTTGTGTCAGAGGAGAATATTTCTTTCGTATTCATATAAACAGTTCCTTATTTATACTATTGTGGTCTAAGCCCATCATTTTTATATTATCTAAACATCATAAAACCTAGATTACAAGCCCACTCTTTACAAATTTTATTGTAAAAAGGTCTTTCAAGCCCATCGCATTCTAACTATGGGTTCGGGCTCAAATTGTGTCCTTACAATAATTATAATAATAATTGGAGGATATATGCATTTTTTAATGAGCATGAAACATGCCTATCTATATTAGCTACTATATCATACAATTTTCAATTTGTAAACACACACACACACACACATATATGTATATATATAGTATGATCAAATAACTATGCTACTCTTAGTATATTTCTATTTTGTCTATATATAAAATAACTAAATATAACAATTTTTTACAATGAAATTTATGAAATATCTTTTTTTTATATTAATAGTTGTGGGGTGGGGATCTGAATCTTGAATATTTCTATTGGAAATTGAAGTGTCAATTAGTTAAGTTACAAGATTTTTGGTACAACTAATCGAAATATTGGAGAAAACTAATAATAAGTTGCACCGCACTTCGTGCGGGAACTCAACTAGTTCAATATCAAATGTTCTATTTTTTTAATCATCTCATTTTAAATAATATAAACAACTCATTAAAATAATAAGAAAGAGAGAGAATCTGAGATTTTTAATTGAATGATGAGATATAATCTTATTAAAATATTGTATTTTATTTTTAACAACTTGCTATAGTCAACTAGTATTTATACCAGTTTACTATAGTTGCAAAAAATATAGTTTTAACTTCTCCAATAATATATGATTTTTTTGTTCTTTAGTAGTAAAATAGTTTTTTTTTACTAATATACAATCACCATTGTGAATATTTTTATTGTTTTTGTTAAGTTTTTAAGTTGGATAGTTGTTATTTGAGTTAGGCTAGTTAGATTGTTTGGCGAGAAGGGAGGCCAACTACAAAAATGAAATATAGAATGACTAAACAAATTGGACCCAGGGGGGCCTGCGTCCATCCTTAACAACAACATCAGTCTTCGCATTAGCAACACCTGCAAAATTCCTTCTTCAACACTCCCCCTCAAGGTGAAGCATAAATGTTGTTTAGGCCCATCTTGTAAAAAAGGTTATTGAACTGCTGATGTCCAAGTGGTTTTGTTAGAATGTCTGCAAGCTGATGTCTAGTTGAAACATGAAATGTTTTCACTGTGCTGTCTTGGATCTTCTCCCTAACAAAATGGCAGTCTAATTCAATGTGTTTTGTCCTCTCATGATACACAGGGTTAGTTGCTATGTGAATTGCAGCTTGGCTGTCACAATAGAGGAGGGCGAGGTGATCATGATTAATGGTTAAATCCTTCAGCAAACCAATTAACCACACAAATTCATTGACTAAAGCTATCATGGCTCTGTATTCAGACTCAGCAAAAAACCTAGAGACTGTATGTTGTTTCTTATACTTCCAAGAAATTAGTGATTCACCCAAAAACACACAATACCCTGTAATTGACCTCGTGGTATCTGGGCAGCTTGCCCAATCTGAGTCACAGTAACCCTTTAGATGCAGATTTGAGTTAGTGGAGAACAGCAGGCCTTGTCCTGGTGATCCTTTCAAGTATTTCAACTCCCTATATGCTGCCTACAAATGTGGTTGCCTTGGCCATGAAAGAAATTAATTGAGCTAGTATACACTGAAGGCTATATCAAGCCTTGTTAAGGTTAAGTATAGCAGTTTGCCAATCAGTCTTCTGTACTAAGCAGGATCTAGTAACAACTCTCCATGATAATTTGAGAGCTAGGCATGTTGTTCCATAGAGAGTTAACTAGTCTTGATGCCAATTGACCTGCTTCTGCAAGAAGTTCTACACCTGTGCTAGACCTTGCCACTTCCAACCCTAGAAAGTATTTCAAAGATCCAAGATCTTTTAATTTGAATTGATCATGAAGGAAAGTTTTGAATTCTAAAACTACCTCCAAATTGTTACTGGCCACCAAAATGTCATCAACATAGATCAAGAGTATGATAATCACTCAATCTCGAACCCTAGTGAATATAGAATTATTTGATTTTGACTGATTAAAGCCATGATTAATAATGGTAGTGGACAATTTAGAGAACCACTGCCTGCTAGCTTGCTTGAGCCCATATAAAGACTTGGTGAGTTTGCAAACCTTCTCCCCTTGCTACTAAAACTAGGTTGTGGTAGCATGTATACCTCTTCATCTAAGTCACCATGAAGAAAAGTATTATTGACATCAAGCTGCACCAGGTGCCAATTAAGGGCAAGAGCAATAGCCAACAAGGTTCTGACATTGATAAATTTTACCACAGGGCTGAAAGTCTTGTAATAGTCAAGCCCTTCCAGTTGGGTATAGCCTTTGGCCACAAATCTGGCCTTAAAACTTTCAATGCTGCCATTAGCTCTATGTTTTATCTTATACGCCCATTTACATCCTATTGGAACTTTGCCAACTAGTAAATCAGTGAGCACCCAAGTGTGATTGGCTTCAAGAGCTTGGATTTCAGCATCCATAGCAGCTTGCCATCTTGGATCACTATAAGCCTCAGAGTAGGAAGTAAGCTTAGTAGCAAGAGACAAAGCAATAGTAAAGGCTCTGTGAGGTAAAGATAAATGATAATAGCATAGAGTTGATTCAATAGGAAACAACTGAGCAAATGAAGGTGAGGGATTAGTGACAACAAGTTTGCAGTGACAGCAAGTTTGCAATGAAAGTCTTTCAAATATGCAGGAGCTTTATGTTGCCTAATGGAATGTCTAGGTGGTTGAATTTGAGAGTGAGTAACAGGAACAGATGGGACAATGGCACTAGGTTGGAATTTGTAAGTTGGATGTCAATGTGGGATGAAGAAAATGGGATTATGGGAGAGGAATCAGTGACAGGAACAGTATCAGTATTGGGGTTTGTGTCTAAAACAACATCAAGAATGGAACTGGAAGGAAAAGATGGAGCAAGTGCATGTGAATTAGAAACAAAATCAATAGAAGGAAGGGATGGAAAGAGAGAACCAAATGATGAGGATGTACAAGGATTATGAAAGGTTAAGTGATGATTTATGGAATAAAAAGGGAAAATAGATTCATGAAAGACAACATCTCTTGAAAGAAACACAGTTTAGGATTATGGTTGTCAAAATCGTGATCTGGATCGTAAGCTCACACAATTTTACGATCCCACTTCACCAAAAAGTTTAGGATCACACTAGGATCATAAAAATGGTAGGATCATGTAGGATCGTATAGGATCGTAGGATCGTATAGGATCCTACCAAAAACAAAAAAAATTTGTTTTTTTTTTTTTTATGGGATAAATTTTTGTTTTGATGAAGCTTTAAGGGTTTTTATATTTTCATGTTGTGATGGTATGACTTTTGATTTTATTTTTATAAAATTATGTTAAACTAAGCAAATGTTTTCTAGTTTCTAGTTCACTTGTAATCAAAATGAATGAATGCTTCAACAATTCTAAATGAAAAATTTGATGTTAGCTTTACTGCCTTTTAAACTATAATGTTGTTAAATTTGTTTGATCAATATACTAATTTGTGTTCTAATATTACTAAAATATTTTTTATATATAATTTTAACAGTTATGCTTGTATTTTTATATTGATTGATTGATTTTTTTGAGCATGCTCTTTAATTGTTGTTGAGTGATATAACTTGAATAGTTGAGTGTGAAATTGTATCTTGATGTCTTTTGCAACTCTAGTATACAAATGTATAATGTCTACACTCTACATAGATGATGAAATGGATGATGATGATTAGGAATTTAGGACGATGGTTATAAGATGGGAATAATTAAATGTTCACTTCACCTTAATATTCATCTTGCTTTTAGATTTCATATTGTAGTTAGCTAGTTTCCATTTTCTAAATTTTTTTGGATTTCAAACTTGAAACTTAGAACTTGGAAAATATTTTCCATATGTATGTTTTGATAAATATTTTGGTATTTCGTTGCTAATTAAACATTTATTGAACTTTTTAAATGCATTAGGTCAAAACTAAAATATATTTGTGTCGTTAGTATAGACTTGGTGATGTATGACATGCAAATTACATCGTTTGACATGCAAATTACATCATATGATGCAAATCTTAGTTTTTTTATGGATGAATTTATAATTTATCTGATTATTCAACATACAAAGTCATTATCAATGTTTTTTGTTTTAAATCTGAAAATACGTAAAATCTTACGATTCACAATCTAATTCTACGATCTACGATCCCACCTACCTTTAACGATCCTACATAGGATCCCGATTTTAACAACCTTGATTCTAAGTCAAAAGGCTTGTAACCTTTTACACCATACGGATAGCCAAAAAATATGCATGGTTTAGCTCTAAGATCAAACTTAGACCTATTCCTAGATAGTGTAGAAGCATAGCATAGACAACCTAGAACCCTGAGATGAGAAAAGGATGGAGTTGAACCAAGTAACACTTTATAAGAAGACTTATTATGCAAAAGGGGACTAGGCAATCTATTAATCAAGTAGACTGTAGTGAGGATACAATCAGCCCAGAATTTTAAGGGAAGATTGGCTTGAAAACATAATGCTCTAGCAACACTAAGTATGTGTTGATGATTTCTCTTAACAAACAGAGTATTGTTGAGGAGTATCAACACAGCTCAGTTGATGTAGGACACCTTTGTTAGTGAAAAATTTAGACATGGAGAACTCAAGACCATTATCTGATTTTAGGGATTTGGTTTTTTTTTGAAATTGAGTTTCAACAAAGGTAAAAAAAGGATTGTAAGATACTTTGGGTATCAGATTTAAACTTCATCAAGTAAACCCAAGTACACCTATTGCAATCATCAACAATAGTGATAAAATACTTGAAACCATTCAAAGAAGGTATAGAGAAGGGACCCTAAATATCACAGTGAATAAGATCAAACATTGAGGAATAAACATGATTTTCATTAGGAAAAGGGAGTCTCTTTTGTTTTGCAATAGGACAAACAGTACACATTGGAAAATCTGAAATAGAAAAAGATACATCAATGCACTAGTAGTAATACTATGCATTCTTGACAAAGAAGGATGACATAATCTATTATGCCAAAGAACTGACTTATTAGTGTCATCAACATTATTACAAGATGCAAAAGACAAACATTTAGCTAAAGAAGGTTGAGAAGAGTAAACACCAGGATAAGATAGAAACAGTAGGCAAGAAAGTGGAAAGCTGAAATGGGACTGAAAGTTTATCAAAATTGAATTGTTGTAGGATGTATAAACCTCCATGCATTTTACCCAATCCAATCGTCTTCATTGCACTAAGTCCTAGACAAAATAGCAACTAGATAGGAATGTGCAACAACACCTTAAATGATGTGTCAATTTGCCAATGGAAATGAGATTGAAAGAGAATGAGGGTACACATAACTCATTATCAAGAACTAAATCAATGGAAAGTTGGACTTGACCAATGTGAGTAACTAAGACAGATTCACCATTAGGAAGTTTAATTGATATATGAGCAAATGAGGTAATTCTTGTGAGTAAGGAAATTGAATGAACCATGTGATTTGTAGCATCACTATCAATGATCCAATCATGTGGGGAAATATTAGAAGGGATAATGAGATTGGATGAGAAAAGTGAATGGTCTAGAGTGATTGATGCTTGTAAACATAAAGAATCGACTTTATCTAAATCTTTATCCTTAGTCACAAAAACAATACCTGCTATGTTGATAGAACTAGAAAGTTGAGATGCTTTAGGCTGAGTGATGAGAGTGGCTGCTTGATGAGTCCCAAGAGATGGCTCTAGAGTAGGATGTTGTGAACCCAAAGAATGGGATTGATCATTGATCATTGCAAAATAGAATGATGCAAAATGCTTATCTGGATACCATATTAAGATTTGGAATTAGAAAACAGAATGATGCAAAATGCTTATTTGGATATTATTGATCATTGCCATCAGATTATATATGTCAACACAGTGCTTAACAATCAAACTGAAAAATAAGCAACTTTACTAACTAACTAATTTCAAAGTCATGTGTACATCACATGCTCACTTAATAGACTAAAAACTACTTATAGCATATCTGCCTAACATTAAACTACATGTAGCACAACACCCTGCTTATAACTCTTCAATAGCAACATTAGTCTATGCATTAGTAGCACTTGTAGAATTCATTCTTCAACATTTTAGTTTTCAAGGGAAAAAGTCAATTTTGGGAATTTCACTTCTTTGAAAATTTTTTGTGGATATTCAAATGAGCCTATGAATTCCTGCACTTTACACAATGCATAATGAATAAGTATTGGAGATTCTACATTTCATGAGTTGTGTTTATTTTTTTAATGAAAAAAATAGATAGCGGGGGCGATGTGAGTCACTCTACTCACCCATAATTAGATAGTCAACCACATTAAAAAAATTTCTTCTCTCTTTTTTTTTTTCCTATTTATTTACCAAAAAAGTTTGCTAATTTTTTTTGGGTGCTCTTCTGTTAATTTGAAAGAAATTTTCAAATAGTTTTTGTAATTGTACGGGAATCAAGTATGGGCCCAACCCATTAATCTCTGTATGCCCAAGAATTATGGGCCCAATGGCAGATTAGGGACCATATCAATTTGAGGATCAACAGCAAATTGGGGTCCATTTCAACTTGGGGGTCAATACTAGGTCAGGGCCCGCACATGAAGGTAACAATAGTGATTTGGGGGAAATCACCTACCAAGCACTGTTTGGCAACAGGTGCAAGTTTCAAGATAGTCACATCTGTCGCGAAAAGTGGGTCCCATCTAGTCAGTAATATATCCCAAAAGGGCCCCACTAGCATAAACAGCACCTCGCATCATCATAACAACCCCATTAAGAGAAGTTTATAAATAGGGGCTGAAGAAGTGAGAGAGGGGGTTGGAAAAAATTGGAGAGAGAGAGAGAAAGAGAGAGAAACAACTAAAGAGGAGCTCAATTCTTAGCTTGAGACTTCTCGAGAAGTATTTACCAGAGAAGAGAATCCTTATTGAGACTAAGATTCTATCACTTGGGACGTCAGGCTGGCTCAAAAAGGTTTTTCCCACTACAAGAAACTCATTTCCCATCTTAAACAAGTAAATTGGGAGCCAATCCTTGAAGCCTTTTAAGCATTTTTGGGCCTAGCTGCCACACCAATTATTCCTTTTTTTTAAAGGGATAGTCAAAACAAACTATAGTATTTAATGGGAAGTGTTATAAGGCTTAAATTGAATAGACTTGAAAGTTAAAAGGACTGAAATTAATTAGGGTTAAGCTTAAATGATAAGTTTTGCATTTTTGTCAATAAAAACACAATTTTATAAAATATTTAAAAATGAAAACCAAAAAATTAAAAAAAAAAAATTGTAGACCAATAAAAAAGATATATATATATATTAGAAACGTAGAAGAAAAAAAGAAGTGAGAAGATCGGAATCAAGTGTTGTGTCGGAGCAGGAAAGGAAACCCTCTTCCTGTCTTTCTCTTAAATGACATGTAAGTCATTGTAATCTTCCATTTATTGGTTTCTAATTCTGTTTAATTTCATGTATAATATTGAACTCGGATCTTTTTTCAATCCTATGTATTGCAATTTGAGTTTCTGGGTTTGATGTTGCACTTAGATTTGCAAGGCCAGAATAATTATTTATATATTTTTTTTCAAGGTATATTTGGTGTGAATTATGACATGGGTATTAAGAATTTACCCTACTGATTGGTGGGTGTTGTAGAATTTTAGTTTTTGATTGGATATTGGGTTTGGAAAGCATGAAAAGTCAAGTTTGGAGATGGAGTTTGGGTTTGATATACATTGTTGCTGTTGCCTCTATCTGGATAGCTGCTAGTTTCGTAGTTCAGTCTGTTGTAGATGCGGGTGTTTCACCGTTTCTTATCACCTACATTTGCAATTCATTGTTTGTGGTTTACATTCCCTTAGTTGAAATCGGGCGTTTTTTGGAGGATACTTATGGAGGTTTATGGTTTTGGAAAAACAAAAAGAGTAGCGTTTCTCAAGACTTGGGAGACTCAGATCAGGTTGTTCTTCTTGGGGAGAGTGATTTAGGTGCAAAAGGCAATGCTTCGACTTCATCTGTGCTTGTGGAAGAAGGGCGAGTCAGCCAGCATATAGAAGGTATTAGTCATGAAGCAAAATTTGGATCACATGAGCTTCAAGGGATTTTACCAGATCAGGATAAAGCCATTGGCAATGTTAATAAACAAGTTGATGCCAAAGGGCGTTGGACTCGCACTAGAGTGGCAAAAGTTAGCTTACTCATATGCCCATTTTGGTTTTTGGCACAACTCACATTTAATCTCTCATTGAAATATACTACAGTCACGGTAAGCATTTTGCAATTTGTATTGCACATTTCACATCAGATTTGTGCAGATGTTTCCCCATTCTGGTCTAATTGATTACTCTCTTCTTGTTGCATGCAGTCAAATACCATCTTAAGCAGTGCATCCAGCCTTTTTACATTTTTGGTCTCTCTAGCATTCTTGTCTGAGAAGTTTACTTGGTTGAAGCTCATTAGCGTTCTTCTTTGTATGGTTGGAACAATAATTGTCAGCTTAGGGGACTCTCAAACTGGTTTAACTGTGGCTTCAAACCCCCTTCTTGGAGACATTCTTGCGCTTGCCTCAGCGGCATTATATGCTGTGTATATTACACTTATTCGCAAGAAGCTACTTGATGATGATGGAAAGAGTGGACAAGCCAGTATGGCACAGTTCCTTGGATTTCTAGGGCTTTTCAACCTCCTCATTTTCCTTCCTGTTGCCCTGATACTCAATTTCACAAAGCTAGAACCTTTTAATCTGCTTACCTGGGAGCAATTTGGTCTAATTATTGGTAAAGGTTTGTATCTAAGTTTTCATTTTTATTATTATTTTTTATTTTTTAGTAGGTGATATCTTTGTGTGTCTACGCGTGTGTGGGTGCGTGTGGATGTTATTATTACTATTATTCTTGTCTTTCAGTTACTTTCTTTAAATGAGTTGTCTTGAACAAGAGGTTGATACCTTTGTGTGTGTATGTGTGTGTGTACAACAAAACATTTTTATCAACCATATCTTGGGCTCCTTGTTACATATCATTTATAAGACAAAGTCTAGCTACAACTCCACTTAATATCTTTTTATTGGATGAGAAATTTGGCAAATCCATCATTGAATTATATTTTCTTCTTATATTTTCCATGCTTGAAAATTTTCCAAAAGATCAAAGATCCATCGTTATGTCATCAATCAAATGCTTAAATTTCAAGTTTTTGCGGTCTAAAATTATGCATAAAAATAAGTTTATGGATTGAATAGTAAATAACATTTTATTGGCACAAAATTTGACAAGTATGTTAAAAACAAAAGAACATGCAATTCAACAGTTAGATTTTCAAAATCTGTAATCATATTAATTTTTTTGTGGGAGTTGTATCCAAATTTTGTCCATGTTTATTTGCACATAATTACACGTGAACACGGGACATCTCTCTGCTGCTATCATGTTATTTTACCATTAGTTTAATCTCCAGTTGCTTTCCTTATACTTTGTGGTGTATATTACATTTGGAAAATGATGAGGTGACAGGAGAATTTTATACATTATTGGGGATGTGAATGTTTTGGACTTCTGAAGTATATAATTTTTCAAAGTTGCAGTGAGTTCATTGCTTCAAGCATCCATTTAGGGAACCACATTTCTCTTGATCTTTATGGATTTTCTGTTGAATACTAGAAGCGTGATAGGCCTAGAGGTATATTAGTATAGGATATTTCCCTTGGCAAAGCTATGTAACTCGCCAAAAAAAAAAAATCCTGTACCAAACAGATGTTGCAAGGTCTTGAAATCTATCCTTCAATATGATCTTATATCTTACCTTTGTGAAGCAAAATTGCAACCAGTACCTGTTTTCTTTTGTATAAAGTCAGCTTGATACCACTATTGCTGTAAACAGGGAAACTAAAAGCTGACTTTATACAAAAGAAAACAATTCTCTACTATTCATGCTGCATTAAGCCAAGATGATGGATAGTTACTACAACCTGGCTCTTGCCATCCTCTATTATTCTTGTTTTTTGAATCCTAAAGCTTATGGTCCGTTTGGATTGAGGGGGACAGAAGGGAAGTAGAATAAAGTAGAGTGGAATTGGCCCAAAATTAGCCTATTTTTAGCCAACTCTACTCTACTCCCCTCCAGTCCCCCACCCTCCCCCCTCAATCCAAACTGGCCTTTAGGTTGTTTTCTTGGGCTTATATACTTGGGTTTTTCTATATACTTCTAGTTTTTCTAGGATGGATTGGCAGAGTAAGCTTGTCTCTTCTCTTTCCTAAGTTGCTGTAGGGTATCAATTTTTAAAGCTACTCCCAAGACCTGATGTTAAAGCACCCATCATTTCATGTTTATCACTTTTAGTTTTGCTGTAGTTTAGACGTGATGTATGATCATGATATATGAGTATCATATATAAGGGAGGTAGTTTTATTAATGAGCCATAATATCTTAATGGTTAAATGACAGAACTTCATGGTAAGAAGCATCTCCAGTGTAATGCGCTTTATTGTCTGTTAGCCATAATGCTTTGCTAGATATAAAATTAAATAGTAAAAATAAATGCATTTGGGGAACCTAAATCTTGTACTAATGAGTAGAAACTGCGATATTAAACCGTAATGGCATTCTTATCTCTTTTTCTCTTTTTTAAGAAACGCATTCTTATCTCTTAAGAAGTGGTATGGTGTAGGCATGATGTGAGATTGGGAGGCCACATTGTATTTGTCATTTTGAGTCCACTTGTACTGATCACTTGTACTAGGAAAATAATTTCCATTGTATGGAGAGCTAAAGAACAGAGGCCTTTTTTGCCAATGGCCTTAGAGCTAAATGGCACTTTGACTCTCACAAGAAAGAGGTTTTGGAAAAGGTTCCTCTGTCTTGCAGAATTGTAGAATATGTGATTAATGATTTTCTTTTTTCTTTAACTAATATTAGCTGCACAAAGTTTTCAGTAGCATATTCAATGTATACTGAAAATGTATATTTTTTACTTCATTTATAGGTTTGTTAGATAATGTGCTGAGTGATTATTTATGGGCCAAGGCCATTCTCTTGACAACCACAACAGTAGCAACAGCTGGTCTTACAATTCAGGTCCCATTAGCAGCTATGGTCGATTCAGTAATGGGCAATGCCCCTCATCTCATGGATTACCTTGGAGCTCTGGCCGTCTTGATTGGATTTGCTGGCATCAACATTCCTTCAGATGCTTTTAGCAGATCAAAAGAAGCCAGTGTTGAGTTAGAAAACGACACTCTCATTCCATCCAGTGATCAAGGTCAGGTGTCATCAATCAGTCAATCTGCAGCCACCATTTCATAGCACGTCGTTGCTGCTTCTCTTTGGTTTTTACACTGGTGTAGATTACATTGAAGGTAATCTTGTAAGTGCTTATACAATATATTGTACCATTTAACACAAGTCTATACTAACATTTTTAAGGGTGAAAATATAGAATAATGAGCAGTAGTATCAGGTGAAAATTTATATCACTCCATTTTATTTGTCATGTTATTCTTATTAGAGGTAATCGCTAGTGTTGATCGCTCTCATCTAGTCTAAAAATCTGAGCCCTAGGATTTTGGCATAAAAATGTACGTATCTGTGCCTGTTGTAAACAATTATGTCAAATTATATGTTATATACTATTTACTTCATAAACTTATTTTTTATGCATAATTTCAAGCTACAAAAATTTGAAATTTTAACATTTTATCAATAACATAATTATTGATCTTTGATCTTCTAGAAATTTGATATAAGAAGAAAATTTAATCCTATAGTGGATTTGTCAAAATTTATATCAAATAAAAAAATATATATTAAGTGGAGTTGTAGTCATTGACTACAACTAAGTTTGTAGCCAAACTTTGCCCATAAGTTTATATGCACAAGTATGCATACAAGTTGAACATGTCCTCAAACTACAAGTTGAATATTTTGTGTGTTATTGGGTAATTACCGGACGACAAACAAGGTTTTTCTCCAAATTAGTTTCGAGAAAAACCTTCTAAACTTATCCTTTATCTTTTTATTAAATGTGAATTTTGAAAATTTTATCATTAGATTACATTTTTTTTTTTTATGTTCTTAATATGAATGTCAACTTTCGTTCAAATTGGATTTTATTTACTATTCGATCAATAAACTTATTTTTGTACATTATTTTTTACCACAAAAACAAATTTAAACATTAGCTATTTGATATTTAATCTTTTTTAAATTTTGTAGACATGAAGAATATAATAAGAATGTACATCCAATGAAAAGATTAAAAAAAAAAAAATGCGAGTTTGGAAGGTTTAAAATTTTTCTGGCTGTTAACTATCTTCTTTCTTTTATATTTATTTAACTTTTTTTTCTTTTTGTTAGAAATGATTTGGTTGTGAATCTTGACTTTCAAATATGATTATTTGACTTACCCATGTGCTTGACTAAGATTCTTTGAAGGTTAGATCAATGTTTCATCAAATTACACAATGGATAGTTTCCTTGTAAAAAGGAAATGTACATGTTTGTTTACTTTCACAGGAAATTAAACAAAACAAGCTAATTATTGACCTCATCAGCTAGAATTGCTAACCTCACTAAAAGTAACCAGTTCTCATCTTATTGCTCTCATATTTTCTTCTTCAAAATAAGACAGTTTTATGAGTCTTCTCTCACAAAATATGAAATACGTACATAGTGGAAGTGAGTGATCTCATAAAACCATCTCATCAGACAATTTTTCCTTCATCTAACAATAGGACTTACTTAGTTTTCCCATAAACCTTAGCAAAAGCAAAAATTCTCCATGCCTACTGCTTGCTCCTCATTCACCTCTTTTCTTTTCTTTATACAACGCGACTATTGGATGTGTGGTTGGGTTTGAGGCTGATGGTCGTTGGTTGGGTGGGCCAATGGTCATGGGTTAGACGAAATGGCTAACGACTCGCTGTCCATGTTGTTGAGTTCAATGCTGGGTAACGTGACTGATAGCTAGAGTGATGGGCTTTGCTATCAGTGGACAACCCTGTGTTATTCATTATTTTCACTGAGATACAAGTTGAAGATAACATGGAGTAAACCGGAAGAACCAAATTGATTGAAAGTTAAAAATAATAAAAACCAAATTAATTGTTATCAAAATGTAAGGACCAGTGATTCCAAAATGGTATTTTTACCTTGGTTGAATTGAGGATTAATTAGATTGGATTTCTCCAATGCTTGACCTGTGTTTGTTTGGGTTTGAGACAAAACAGTGACAATGATTTTGGGATATTAACTATATTGTTTTGATTATTAAAAAAAATTATGTTGATTTTTTTTATTTGAACTTTTGATAATTCTACTATCTATCATTATACCAATACATCTATCAGTTTTGGTGTAAGCAAAATTAAATCCTAAATCTTTTATTCAATTATCAAAAACTTTACCAATTGAATTAAATCTAAACCACAACTATATTGGTTTGGTTGTGCCTGCCACCGCAATTAAACATAGAAAAATGGGAAAAGGGAATTCTAATATGCCCAAAACAATGTAATTTTGTTCGTATGAAAATTACATTATTTTAAGCTTTTAAGTGACATTTAATGGAATCAAAACACCATATAACGTCAGAATCCATAATTAAATTTATTTTAAAGAGCAAATCAATATGGTCCATCATTGAGGGGTTCAATCTACAATTTTAATAATAAAAAATCAATATCCCCTCAAGCTTACTAGTGTCGTATGCCAGTGCCCAGTGGGTCAGTAAAAGCAAGCTTTAATTAAAGCCCCACAGTTACATTATAAATCATCAATCCAGATAATGGGTCTACCTAAAAAACCCACACTCGACAAATAACAGCTAAAAGTTGCAACCACCCTGAAAAGAACCACCCTGAAAAGAATCACCTCTCATTATTCTAAACTTTTTAACTCTGTGGCATTGCAGAACTTGTATTCCCATATCTCTGCATAACTCTTCTTGTTGCAAGAGCTGCAGCCTCACTTGCACGCAATGACCCAGTAGCCATGATTGCAGCAAATTCATTGCTGATCTCCTCCTGCACCTTGCTCCGAGCATTCCCGAGAGGGTCTCCTACAACCCCATTGACTACTGATTTCTGTTGTTCTCCTGCAGGATTGACAGCAGCTGGGACTGCATTTTTCGTTGTCTTTGGATCCTCAGACTTGCTTGGTGCTTCAGATTTTGCAGTGGTCACGGGTTGCAAAGGCTGGGCCATTGCAGGTCTAAATTGTGGAACTTGAGGGACAGCACCAACTTTCAATGTTGTCTCCAGATTTTGTATCATGGGCACTGCAACACAAATTTCGGATAATGGAGCACATCACACAACAGAGAGTCCCAATTACTGACCAATTATACAATAACTTATAGTCCTCAAATTTTGGAAATGCAATACATATCTCTTTATCTGCAAACTTAGATTTTGAGATCCACTCATGTTCCACAATATCATTCCCTAAATTCTCAATGCCTATTATACACACAGCAAACCAATCAAGCTAAATAATGAAGTTAGGGACACAACAAAAATTCACTAATATTGGATGCTGATTGAGATGGACCCATGTGTGAGGTGGTAGGCTATTTTGGGAATGTTGTAAAATTGTAGTGAATTTTTGTTATGCATTTAGAAGGACTCAAAGCTAAAACTCCATCCACCCTACATGCAAAAGAGGAAGGCAGATGGACATTTTTTTTAATATTCAAAATCTCTTTTATGGAATTTAGAAGTTATCCACCCAGAAAGAAACAAAACCACTATATGGTTGATTAGATTTAGAGCTTTTGCAATAAAGAGTTTTAACTGAAAAACTCCTTAACATTAGTGTTTGATAATAAAGCGCTTTAAAGATACTTGTTTGGTAACCAAATTGATAAAGAGGTTTTAAAGTGAGAAATGACAAAAGAAGACATTGTACAATTTATAATTGTTTGGCATAATTTATTTTATAAGTTCTTATTTTCATATTTAAAATCCAAATAATTCAATTAATAGCCAATTTTTATTATATTATAATAATTACTTTTATATTTTAGCATGTCCTTGGCATTTCATGCGATTTACTTATTATTTCTCCTCTTTTTCCTTTTTCTTCCCTGTTCTGTTCTTTTCTTTTTCTCCTTTTTTCTTTTCTGTGAAATACTATCATTTTGTCTACTTTCTTTCTTACCTTTTTTTGCTTTTGTTTCTTCTTCTCTACTTTTGTTCTCCACTACCCAGCCCCCCTCACTTCTTCATGGACCACACATGATGCAGGAGGCAATGGGAAGACAGATTTGTTATATTTTATATTTGATTTTATGTATCAACAGCAATTTTGTAATTCGCAATATTCTGGAATGGGCTGTACTAACAATCCGTTAGATCTTCTTTTGGGTTTTATTTAAGTTTGGTTATTTAGTTGGGCTTAGTAGTAAAAGCCTAAGGAGTCTAAGTCCAAGTCTTGTTAGGGTTTTAAGAAATCCGTTCAACTAATAATAGGTATTAGACTAATATTTAAAAGGGTTGTAACGCTTTCTATTGAGAGGATTAATATTTTTAGAATTTAAAGAGCTATGATGCTTTCTTTATGGTTTGTGCGGTGCAGCTTAGGAAGTCTAGGTGCGATGCCTACAATTTATCTTTCCTTTTTTTTTTTAATTTTAGCATTCATGGTTACTGTTCGCAACACTGTTCACAGCAACACAAATCTTGATTTTCACTTTGTTTGATCCCCAAACCCTACTAATCCCTTTCCCCTTTGGAAACCCTATAATCTCTTTCATTTTCTAGCCTATTCCCCACCAAAACCCAACTCTAATTCCTCAAAACTGAAGCTACACCAGATCTCCAAGAGCTCTAAATCAGGTTTTGTTTGTTCCCCCTTGCCCTACGACAACACACCACTTGCTACCAGATTCATCATAAACTATCCCAACCAAAACCCTTTTCATTTCCAAACCTACTGAAAATCTCAATTTCCCACCTTAGATTAGGATCCAATTCTAATGGAGCAAAAAAATAATCATTAGAAATTGGGATTCCAAAATTCTCTACCAAATAAAGATAAAATTATGGAGCCCTCCCTATCAAAAGCCCTCCCTATCAAAACCCTGAAGTCCCCATCACCAGTGGCTTATTTCGCATCGATATCACGCACTGACACAATGAATAGGTCCCACAAGTTCAAGACCAATGGGTAATTGCTACCCAAGGGCTCATCTCCTTCTACCCAGATAGTAAGAGCAGTGAACACAACAGTTGAGAAAGAAAACTCACCAACAGGGGGGCTTGACATAGTGATGGGCTCGAGAGATAAGAGATCCTTTTTTGTTTCAGATTTAGGAAAGAGGGAGTATCAGGGTGTCTTAATGTAAAATCAGCCAGCATTTTTGTCTCACTTAAATCTCCTAAAAGCTGAAACAATGCCTAAAAAGAGCTTGAGCATGAAGTTCAGATTTTGGATTTTTTTTTTAATCAGATTTTGGCCTTTAAACAAGAGCAGATTTTTGGCTTTTGTGGAGCACATAAAGCACTTTAAGAAAATTACCAGACCCCCTCCCCCCAAATTCCTTCCTAAAGAGCTTTATTCGGGTGCCTGACCCTCTACAAGACACCCTCAATGACAAGGGAATAGTCAGATCCCACTGCCTAAGTTACTTGGGACTAGTGAAAACCATAACAGATTTCTTTTCAAAAAATTAATTAATGAAGATAAGAACAATGAAGAAAACAAAAAAAACAGAATTAATGTGGTTTCAACATCTCACAGAAAAAGATATTAACAAATGAGGTAGATAACAACTTACGTATAAGAGCGCCCATTGGACTACTCATAACTTCATTAGGAAGCTGCAGAATGTAGTCTGGAATGGTTGTACCCACCAAAAACTGAGCAACCTCGTTGCTGAAGTTGTTGCAATTGTGTGTGAGCAAGCTATATGTTTCAGCTGTATACCGAGGGCTAATTTCCTGCAGATACATTTCAAAGACATCCTTTGGGACATGCGTGACTCCCAAATCTACCACCCGAATAGGAGTACCATATGGTGTCGATCCAGCAGGAGCATGTTGAATGCCTCCTCCAAAGTAATATTCATTACCAAAAACAACGACTCCTGTGTGCCTGTTGTGCAAAGAATAAATGAAAATCATTCTTCCATACGACCGTAGTAAATCATGCCCTCCCAAGAAAACATTCATGGAAAAATAAATCAATATGCACACACTGAAAAGCAAATTAATATGATCGCACATTTTTCCTTGTAAGCAAAAACAATCAATTTCTAAAGACTAAAACAATATGACTTCGACAAAAAAAGGAAATGTTTCAAGACCTAGTTAACACCCATCAGCTTGTCTGCATAACAATCACATGCTACATAAGAGTTTACAAACCAACAGAAAACATATCTCAAGCTTATCAACGAGATGACATATAAATACTACGACAAAAAATCAATATGCACACACTGGAAAAGCAAATCTTTTTTTTTTCTCTTTTTTTTTTTGAATAGGTACACTGAGAAGCAAATCATCCAAAATACAAATGAAACGCAAACATCAATTACACATACTTTGCATATACAAAATCATAAACCCAACTAAAACTCAAGTTGCAACAAACTAGGCTCCCAAAAAAAGGTCACATGTAAAAGAGAATGCTCAAGTAATCCCAATGAAACGCTTGGCACACATTGTATGTGAATAAAACATAATACATAACAACACGAGGTACACCCTTAAAATTCAAATTCAGGCATGCAGCACCATCAATGAGAAGCAAACAAAATCAACATCACAATAAAAAATAAAAAAAATTCTTCGCAAAGATGCAAACTTCATCACGCTTGGTTATATTCCATTTTTCCAAGCAACAATTTGTAACCCACACTCATGCTCCAATAATTCATCAATTTCATACATGGTAAGTGTTTTATAGACGTTAATTGTGAAAGAAGAAAAAGAAAATGACATACTCCAACAGTTTTATCAAGCAAAGGAAAGGGGAAGTCAATTGACTGTTGTTAAATAATGTTATGGTTATCAGTTAGGGGTAAAATAGTAATATAATTACATACTCCTTTATATATAAATAATATTTTATGTGTTAGGGTTAAGTAAACAAGCCCTAAACGCTTTGAATCCAGTCAACAAATAGTAAACTCTTCATGTGTAATTGGAAATTCAGGTTGATTGCTGCTAGCGCATGTAGAGACCAGCCAAAATTTTAGATTTAAGATAAAGTGGTAAAAACCCAATCATTCAATGAAAGATATACACTCCTCAACTGAATAAGATTTGCACTTGATTCTAATCATTTAGTTCAAAAATGTATGTCATTCATCCAAATCTGATGATTACATTAATGAGCTCTAACTCAAATGACACTTGCTATAAGTGAAGAATGAGGTAACAGATTCAAAACCCACTGGGTGGGTGTGTAAATTAATCAACAAAAAATTATCCTACTATTGCATCCTTGGCTTAGTGTGCATTTAGATGAGCATATTTTCATTATCTTATTTTGGTTATTTTATTCAACTCCACCTTTGTCTTAGTGTCATATATTTTGTTCGTAACTAGACCAAGCTCAAAAAGAGGAGAAGGGTTAAGTTAGGTTAACGATCATCATAAAATTTAGTGACTTTATTGTGAATGGATCCGCTATAGATACACATTGGTGTCCCCTAATAGGAAGTGGTAGGAACGCGCTACATTAGAGATTAAAGTTTTTATTTTATTTTATGTTGTTGCTAAAATTAGAGATTAAAGTAGAATGACCGAAAAGAAGACATGTATGAATGTGATCATCCTAGATCCCAAAAAAATAAAAAATAAAAATTGGGACTAAGTGTTTGTTTAGCAAAAATTAAAAAGCCAGTTTATTTTACTATTCAATTTATTTTTGTTACTATGCATGGGCCACTACACTTTTTAATACTATTTATGGGTCAATTTCAACTAACTTAAAAAAAAATATATATTAATTTCAACAAAAATAAGTAGATCCAAACAGACCCTAAGATTTGGTTGTATATTGCTTATTGTGTAAAGGTAAAAGCTAAATAGGCTTCCATATAATGATGATATGAAATAAGGTGTAGCAAACTTACCATATACCCTCAATAGGCTTCCCCAAAAAAGACGTTGAAAGCTGCCTGGCTAGTCCTTGACTTAGGTCGTACACATTCAAATTAACCTTATGACCCTCCTGCATCAATCAATCAATCAATTAATAATCACTTTCACAAACAACTGACTTTGCCAAACAGGAAAATAGCATACCTCGGCCATCCCCAGAATCCAATAATATATGTGTGTGTATATATATATGTCAAATCAAATAATGAATGAAGTTGACCGACCTACACAAATACAATTGAATAACAATAATTAGGGCGGGCGGGCTATCTCAATTTTTGCGGAGAAGTGGTGCCTCCGTTAGTTTTTGAATTTGCAGGCTGCAAGCATAATCTTACAGATCCACCAAAATTTTTAATTTTATTTGTAATTTTAGAGACGAGAGAAATATATATATATCATCAAATTTCAGATATAAATTAACTTACATTGACGAAATAAAGAACTAAAAATACACAAAATCAATACAAATTTAACAAAGAAAAAAAAACAATTGAATCGAGAGAGAGAGAGAGTAATGTACCTGAGCTGAGAGAGAGAGAGAGAGAGAGAGAGAGAAAGAGAGAGAGAGGGAAAAAGAGGAGGAAATAAAGAGCGATAGGAGATGAGAGAGTTGGCGTGAAAACAATTTGCTATAAGGTAGGTAGGGAGCGGTGGTGGGAGGGGGTCCCTATTTATAGCGATATGGAAAGGGAAAGGGAAAGGGGAAGGGAAGGCGCTGGCTCCAGATTCTCTTCCCCGCTTGCGCTTTGGATTCGCATTTTCTATTCTCTTCTAGAATCTACTACTCTCCACTCGTTTCCCGACACGTGGCGTCGAGTACTCATTTATTGACCTTTTTTTATTTTATTTTTTTCTTCTTTTAAAAGGTGAGATGTGAGAAAAGAGCTCAATACACACCGCGTTTTTATTATTGCGGTAAACAACCGTTTCTTAAAGGCTCAACTCACCGCGTATTTATTAGTGCGGTAAGCAACCGTTTCTTAAAAACTCAACTCTTTTTTCTTTTTAATAATAAATATTGCCCCCTTTTTCTTTTTCTTTTTCTTTTTCTTAAGATTAGAATTGCCTTCTTGTTCTTCTTTTTTTTTTTTTTTTATCCACCATGCACTTCTGGTGCGATAGTCACTTCATAAGTATAAGAGCACGTTTAGTACACTGTAATAATTATTACATGAGAATAGGAATAAGTATTACAAGGAATACATTAAATTGAAATATAATAAATATTACTATTCATTAGTTTGGTGACCATTTAGGAATTGAATTCTGAATATGCATCTACAATTTAGTAGAGTATAAAAAAGAATGTGTAATTAAATCATTTTTAAATCAAATAGAGCTAATAATTAACAACAATAAAAATTTATTTTCTTTCCTTTTGAAAATGTGGCAACTAATGGCTTTTTTAGGAAATTAAAAAAAAAAGTTATTACATAAAGTGAAAAAATAGATATTCCATACTTTTGATAAGGAATAATTATTCATCATTTTGAAGAATAGCTATTTATAAGGAATAACTATTCATTGTAATAAAAACATAACCAAACAACCGAATAATTATGCCATAATAATATCTATTACATTACAGTATTTATTACAGTCTACCAAACATGTCCTAAGTGTTTATGAAGTGCATGGGATAAGAGTTGGGGTGCAAATCTCCAGAGGAAGTTTCACGCACATATACACCTAGAGGGAATTTCACACACATATATACCTAGATTATATTATAATAAGATTTTTATCTTATATAAAAAAATAAAAATAAAAATTGCCTTTTTTCAAAAAACTTTTGTGTACTAAAAAGCTAAATTCTTAGACCATTCATAGCAGTGATGCTAAAAAAAACTAAAAATTTAACTTTTAGCACCAAAAAATCTATTTTATCTATTTTAACTCATTATTTCACAACTTACCTTACATCAATACTCTCATTTTTCACATCACAGCCAAACATAATTCATTTATTTATATCTAAAATCTATTTTCTCTCTCTTTTTCTCTGTCTCTCTTCCCCACCTCTCAGTCTCTCTTCCTCAATCCACAACACAATAAAAACAAAACCCATAAGAACAACCCAGGGCACAACTAGCCACAAAACATTAACTAATAGCAACCAAGCAACTACCACCCACTGCCTAGCAAAGCCGATCCACAACCAATTCCAAAATCAACTCAACCACAAAACACATGAACTCACCATGACTGTATGTTGGGCTTGGTATTTGGGCTCACAATTTACTTTTTTGGTGGGTTTTGAGTATCCTACAATGGGTAGCTCCTTGGCGGGTTCACTGAAATGCCTGATACAGAAGCTAGTCTCTCCCTCTCTCTTTCTCTCTCTGAGAGCTTTCCCTCGTATGTTCGGCTACTCTCTTAGTCTCACCTCTCAAAAAAATGTCTATCCCCTTTTCTTCACATATTTATAGCTTGAAGATAGTGGATTAAGTCATGATTGCCCTCTGATATCACTCGTGTGAGTGGGGTCTAATTTGATTATTCCTGACAGAAATATGCTTCGTTGGGAATAGGAGCTGAGAGATTGGGACCAATACTAGCCACCGAAAGTTGCTTGGCAGTGGAGTCCCCCAAAGCACTCCCGATTTGCTGAGGTATAACCGAGCAGCATCGGTGCATCTATTGATTACGAAGACCACCCTGCCATGCACTGAACTCCCAAATGATGGGCTAACGCTTTAGGACTACTTAATGGTTAAACATGAGAAATGGTGGGCCCATGGCCAAGTATTGTTTATAGGCCTATTCAAGTTTGGGCCGGGGGGAAATAGGTCCCTTGCCGTATACCGTACACACACACACACATGTGTGTGTGTGTGTATATATATATTGTATTTATATTAAGTCAAGGATAATTATCTGTTGAATTTCATATTTTAACAAAATATAAAAGAAAGAAAGAAAAAAATAAAAAATGAGCGTAATTACTATTTTAGTTCCCAATGTTTAGGAGTGGCAACAAGGTGGATAAGTGTAATTACTGTCTTGCAATTTATTTCCTTATGTCTTGCATTTACATTCCTTTATTTTCTCGCCCTTTACTTTCTAGCACCTATTTATTATTGTTACTCTTTATTCTTTCTCATATACATTGTTGCCATAAATTAATAGTTTGGCTGCTACTGCACTTCCTTTGTACGATAGTCACTCCACAAGTCTTAAGTATTTATAGGGTGCTGGGGGCAAGGGTTAGGGTTTAAGTCTCTACAATGGAGCTTCACACACTTATATACTTAGATTAAGTTAAAATAGAATTTCTATTTTGAATAAAAAAATTTTGGGTAAACAAATCTCTAAAGTGTGCTTTTCTAAAAGAAAATTGATTTTCAAAAACTTTACTCCTTTTCAAAATCATTTTCAAAAATAAAATATTTTTCTTAAAAACCATTAAAAAGGCCTTTAACTTTTTCTTTCATTTTTTTTTTGATGAAATGCTTTCAAAAAAAAAATTCTTTCTCCCTCAAAACCCCCCAAAAAAAGTATTTTTCTAAAAAAAAAAAGGAATCCTTCTTCTTTCGAAAAATAAAATAATTGTTTTGTATCGCGTTAAAATTTTTTTAATAGTAAAAAGAAACATTTTGAATGAGCAAAGTTTCTAAAAGTGTCACTTTTAATCCCTAACTTTTTGATATTGTATCAAAATAGCCCATGTTAATAAAAGATGGCTACTAAAATTGATATGGATAATGATAATCATAAAATTTTATTTTTATGTTAGTTTAGTTGTTGCATGTCCTTAACTATAAATTTTTTATTAAAAAAAAATCACTAAAGTGAATCTCAATCTCACCTATGACCATAAACAAGCCTAGCCAAGTTTTAAAAATTCAAACTTATTTATTTAATTTTATTTCGAACATGAGTTAAGCTTGAGCTCATTACCAAATAGGTTTAAATGTTCAAAATTGGTTTATTTTCTTGTCAAACAAGTTTGAGTTTGTTAATAAACTACTTGATATAGTAAAATCATGATTAAATTTTTTACCTCTTCATAAATCTATGAAGTCTTACTACAAATGGATTGTCTCTAATATATGATTTGATATCATATAAACATATTTACAAATTTACACGATCCAAACTCAAGTCTATATAAGTATATTTTTAGACAAATATGCATATAAAAAAAATAATACTATATACATTTAAATCAAGACTCATGTTCACTATCTTATTCACGAACACAATATTATATTTGAGCTTGGCTTGTTTGCTAAACAAATTAATATAAACAATTTTTTATAGAGTCAAGCTTGAGATATTCATAAACAATTTGATTTATTTACAACCCTATTCTCACCTAATTGTATAAATGATCGAGGAAGGCTTGGAATCGGACATCTGATGATTGAAAGAGGGTCTTGATTGACTTCTTGTTGGAGAATATGTGGGTTACAACATCTAGATTATATTTTATAGTTTCTTTTTCCTTGAGAATTGAAATATTTTGCATCTTGGAAAAAATATATATAAATTTTTTAAAATTTATTATACTTATACATAATCCTATAAATGTGTATATTTTATTACTTATTCGGTAAAAATATTTTATTATGTTTGTGTGTATGCACAGATTATAAGCTAGCAAAAAACATGTCAACATCTAAGACTAGATTATATTTTATAGTTTCTTTCTCCTTGAGAATTGAAATATTTTGCATCTAACTTGGAAAAAATATATTTAATTTTTTTTTAATTTGTTATGCTTATACATAATACTATAAATGTGTATATTTTATTACTTATTCAGTAAAAATATTTTATTATATCCGTGTGTATGTATAGGTTACAAGCTAGTAATAATAATGTGTGTGAGAAACCAAATTAGTGTTAGTACTCTCTTTGAAGATAAAGTTCAAAAGAGAAATTTCTAAAAATAAAAGTTAAAAGTAAGGAGCACAATAAAATCTCACAACATTTTCATGATATATTTTTTTGAGTTGTCATAAATTATGGTATAATATATATATTTTTTAATTTTATTTCGTTTTATTTTGATCTATGGTGGGCTGATACCTTTAGCTTATTGTAAAAGTTTTGTGAAACTTTTTTTTTTGGTCTATAGAAGAATTAAACTTAAAATAAATTTTAATTTTTAGATGAAAAACATGTGACAACCCAGGTGATATAACAAATAATTTTTTTAATATCATAGTTACCATATCAATTTTTTCATTCATCACTTAATGACAATGACTATTTTTACCCAAATACCAAGAAATTAGAGACGAAATTGATACATTTAAAACATTTGTTACCATCTTGACACATAGGGCCAATGTTGGAGACTAAAATAATTAGCCTAATTATATTTGAGCTTTTTTTTTAATAGATAAGATATAATTTTAATACCAAATAAGCTAATCGAAACCCAACTATTATGTTTGAGATTGATTCATTTAATATTCGAACTTCAAGTTGGGTTTGAGCCGAACTTATTTTTTATATAAACGAATACAAGTAACCATCTTTTAGTTACAGGTTTATTTACGGTTCTAGTTTTTTAATTTTTTTTTTTTTGGATGGGAACTGTACTAGTAGTAACTAGAGTTTTTGTATAGCCACGACAAAATATCGTAATATTTTAACATTAAGTTGTTAAGACTTAAGAGTTTTGTACTTGTAGTCAAATTCTTAGATGTTATGTGTGAGATTTTATTGGGTAGAATAACTAAATAAACAACACATGTTTGGTTTGGTTACAAGTCCGAAGCTGAGGTTCGGCAATGTCACCTGATTCTTATAGTTATAAAAGTAGTAGAAGTAGATACTTTTCTTTGCCTCTTCTCTTGTTATTATTATTAAAAATGGCGTGGAAGCTGTAGCGGTGCTACTTCAACTTCATCAATGAACTTTCGTCACTTTCCCGAGAACAAATTGCCGAAATCATTATAATAATAATAGTGCACGCAAATTCTTTACTCTTATATCACCATGTAAGGATTTCAGATCGCAAAATTCATTACTCTACTCTGCCGAATTAACCATTTCTTTTTCTCTTTTGGGTTTGAATTTCTGGTTTCAAGATTTAGTACAAGTTAGGGTTTTATGAGGTATAGTTTTTATTTATTTATTTATTTTTTTATTGTTAACAGTTCAAAAGAATCATGTGATTCAGTTAATTGGTTTCACTCCGTTTGGTTCCCAAGAAACCACTACAAAAGAAGTTCAAGGTGGCAAACTGAAAACCACACACACAAATGAAAAGAAAAAAAAAAAAAAGTTTCAGCAAAATAATTGTCTCAAGACTCAATTGAATTGACCTGATAATAGGGTTTTAGAATTTCTTTTATTGTGGTTTCTTGGGAACCAAACAGGTTTGTATTATACTGTTTTTATGAGGGATCTGATGCAGAGGATGGCTTACTTTACTTGCAGGCAGTAACAGTTATTGATTCTTAATTCTTTGGTTTTGGTGTTCCAACTTGGAAATAACATGGCACAGAGTAATTGGGAAGCGGATAAGATGTATGTACACTCTGAATTTTGTTTTAGTGGGTTCCAACTCATTTTTGCTGTGCTAAATTTACTGAATTTATGTTTTTTTGGTTGGGTTTCCTTTTCTTGTGGTAGGCTTGATGTTTACATTCATGATTATTTGTTGAAAAGAAAATTGCATGCTTCTGCAAAAGCCTTTATGACTGAAGGGAAAGTTGCCACAGATCCAGTAGGTAAATGTTGCAAGCTTAATTCTTTTCCTATACTTTACATTTGCATTTAGCCATGTTGCTTGCTAATAAATCACAAAATTCTAGTTCAGTTTATGGTTTGCATAATTAAGGGTTTACATTCTTTTCTCGAGAAAGTAAATTATGGTTTGCTTTATTAAGGAAGAGAGTGAGATGAGTTTGTTAAGCTTTAGTTTGGATGTGCAGCAATTGATGCACCTGGAGGATTTCTCTTTGAATGGTGGTCTGTTTTTTGGGACATATTCATTTCTAGGACAAATGAGAAGCATTCCGAGCCTGCCGCTGCTTACATTGAGGTGCTTGCATTATGTCAATTGATTTGCTTTGGTGATTTTTGTAATAACAAAATGAACAAAACATGTCCAATCTTTATTTTTGTTTTTATATTTTTCGTTCTCATTGAGACTAGGCTCAGCAAATTAAGGCGAGGGAGCAACAGCTGCAAATGCAGCAATTACTCATGCAGCAGCGCAATGCACAAGTGCAACGCAGGGATCCTAATCATGCTGCTCTTGGTGGTTCTATGAATGCTATTAACTCTGAAGGAATGATGGGGCAGTCATCAGCCAGTGTGTTGGCCATGAAAATGTATGAAGAACGTATGAAACACCCTCATTCAATGGATTCAGAGACATCCCCACCTATAATTGATGCAAATAGGATAGCCCTTCTCAAATCAGCAACCAATCATCCAGGGTAAATTGGCTTTAATTTCTATATATATGCAATTACCATTAAGTGATTTATACAAATCATTAATTTTTCTTTCATTTAGTTTGTCCATTATTCATATGGTTCCATATATAAAATATTTTTAAAATAAAATAAAAACCATTTAAGCGCAATAACCGCGCCAATTTTTATTTTAACCCTAGGCTTTGCTACTTCTGGTTTTTAAGCAAAATACATCAATCCGTAATATTAGAACCTGCTCTCCAGTCTCATTGGTTAATGATGCATGTAAGTATGATCTCTTATTTACCTATCTTTTCCATGGTTGGACTGGATCTTATGTCTTTGATTGTTGTTGATTCAGTCAGTTGGTACAAGGGAATTCTGGGAACATGTCTGCAGCTTTGCAACAAATCCAGGCACGAAGTCCTTTGACAACTGTAATTACTTGGACCATATGCTATGGTTGCACTTGCCATTTCTTTCTTTTTCTCCCTACAAGACCATGCTGAACGTTTTCTATATGGAGTTTGTAGGACATCAAAAGCGAGGTTAACTTGGGTGCAACTCAAAAAAGTTTGCCTATGGATCCTTCATCAATATATGGACAAGCTATTTTTCAGTCTAAATCTGGACTAGGTGGTGCAGGTAGCATTTCCTGACCTTCCCTAACTGGAACAATTTACCCTATAATCGTATTTCATCTTTTTTAGAGTAAGGGTGGTATATGAAAAGTTGTTCTCATTGCCCCCTTCCCCCTCTTCTCTAAAGAACATAGGGGTCATGGATTATGACATCCCTCTTCTCTAAAGAACATAGGGGTCATGGATTATGACATCATTCGGTAATTCCTTACCAGAATTGCCTGGCTGCTGTACTTTCTATTCCAAAACAGTAAATGTCAAGACCCCAATTACACCTTTGAAAGAATGATTGATAAAACATGAATTAACCTTAACAGGATACGGAGTCTTAAGGCTATATTGTCACCAAGGCTTAATAAAAATTTTATTTCATTCAAGGACACTAGATTATATTTGGAGAAGAATATATATCACTTATAAAGACTCAAGGAAAAGCGCTAGCTATATTTAGGTTATGCCCCAAAGTGACTAGTTCAGTAGTTTAGTTACAATTGAAACTCCTTATAGTTGTTAATGAAGTCCAAATCAAGCCCAATATATGCTTGATATGGGACTCGGCACACACCCACACAATATGTAGTTACGCAATCAATATCCAATCAATTTGGGGCATCACAATCTCCTCAACTTAAATACTTGACGATCGCATCTAGGCCCACTTTATGGGTCATTATCTCTGAGCTCATATGGGATTACAAGGTTGGTTTTGATACCATTTGTAACACCCCAAGGAAAAACACTAGCAATAACTATGCTATACCCTAAGGATCTGTTTGGTTTGGTTGGGGTGAAACAGGGAGGATAGAAAATGGAGAAGAGAAAAGTGGAGAGAAAATTGATTTTATGGGTGTTTGGTTGGAGAGACCGAGAAAAGGGGAGGATGAAAAATTGGTGGGGCCCGGTTGTTTTCTCTCCTAACCCACCAAAATTCTATCTCTTCAAATTGGGGAGAAAATAGAGGGGAAGGAATAGTTGCCGTTAATGACTGAACTACCCTTTCTCTGACATGCTAGACCTACTAGTTTTTTTTTTCCAATATTTTCTAGAGTGTCTTCTTCTTCTTCTTTTCTCTCTCTCTCTCTCTCTCTCACATGCTAGACCTGCCAGTCTTTTTTTTTGGCAATATTTTCTTGAGCATCAGGTTCTTTGTTTTTCTTCTTTTCTTTTATGGGTTTAACTAGATGTGATTTTTTTTTCTAGGCATGATTTATCTTTTTTACCAAATTTGGGTATTGCCTTTTTTTTTGGGTTGGTTGTTTGCCACTTTTTTTGTTTAATTGGGCATCATTTTTATATAAGGATCTATGAGTAAATTTATACAAACTCATTTTTTCCATCCTCAACCGAACACAAATGAAGGAAACTAAAATTTTTTCTATCCTCTCACTTTTCTATCTCCTTAACTAAATAGACCCTAAAAGGACTAGTCTAGTAACAATTAAGACTCATTATAAGTGTCAATAAAGCCTAGATTAACACAGTGTATTCTCAATGTAGGACTTAGCACACACCCACACAACACACACTCAATCAATTTTGGGAATCACATCACTCATGGTAATAGCAAATTGCACATGGCTAGGCTAAACTATTAATGTCCCCATTGTTGGATGTTGTTATAAGATTTATGGACTATGTTTTGTGGATTTCAATCATATCACTATTTTAGATGGGATGTTATTTCATTCTAACTTCTAGCAGAAGCCTTTACCTAAAAAATCTATGTAAGATCTATTAGCCTAGCCTCATTGTAACATGTTTGAAGATAAATAAAAATCTTTAGTGCTTCTTATAGTGTTCCGGTTTATGCTCCACCAACTGTAGTATGTCATGTGTCTAATATATTTTTCCATTTTAAACTTTGGCTTTATAAGGGGAAAAAAAAAAGGGATGTGTGGCAAGCTGCAATTGATGGAGCATAAAGTGGAATACTAAGAGTGGGACAGAGGATTTTTGTTCATTCTGAGATAATTGGTATACCACGTCCTAATTTGTAATTTGCATATTGTAGTAATCCTCGTTTAAGGTAATAATTGTTCAGATATATATGTTTTGAGATTGATAGTTTGACTGAGAAAGCTGCATACAAACATCTTGTTTCAGCATGAATGTTCATATGGTAGCTTCTATTTTAATTGTTTAACATGGATTTTTTTTAGCTTAAGATGGTGGGTCTAGAGAGCCCTATTCAAAGTTTCTCATATTTAAGGAAAACTATTAATGAAAGAGTGAAACATCTCTGAGTGGATAAACTAGCATCTATCTGTGCTGGTATTAATGAAGCGCAATTGTGGAGATGAGATTCAAATATGACACAAAATGGATATGAAATATGAACATTTTGGGTCAAGGTCGGCCTTGGGTGGTTTTTTAACTTCTGTGGTTGTGTCTTTGGCCGCGTGTGCTCAGTTTGTTGGATGGGTGGATTTGTGTGGTGGTTCTTGGTTGCTGGAGTTGGTGGTTGTTTGACAGCAGGTGATAGAGGAAGAAGAAAAAGAAAAAGAAATTGAATTTTAAAATTCACTTTCACTTAGGCCAGGGCCAAGTCAGTGGGGGGACCCTGTCGGGCTCCTTCCCAAATGAAATTCTTATTACAAGAAATCATGTGTTCTGCATGCGATAGTATTTTCCATCCACTGAGGCAACTGAAATTTGAAGGAAGGAGCAATTGGTCATTTCTCGAACATTAGGGGCTTCTAATTTTAAACTAGAAGTTCAAGAGGTGTTTTTTCCATTTTTCCCTTAAGGAATTCTCACAAATTTTCTGTTCATGTACACCCAAATTTTGTTTCTGGTATCGATAAAGTTTCTGAACTAGGAATTACGAGATCTTTGTATATTTCTACCCCTTTTTTTTAACACCGTACTATAATTTTACTAATAAAATAAAAGAATAGAAAATATATTGGAATAGGGGAAGGGGGAGGATTTTGGAGCTTATTTTGTTGTAATGGAATACTTCGCTGCTTATTCTTTGCACTTAGAAAGGGCCTTAAACTATATTTGCAGGGCTTATATCTTCTTAGGTTCTTATGTTTTAGTTTATTCGATCCTAGAGATGAAATAATTGCTCCCAGCCATATATAGGTTACAAGTTCTTTGAAGGGATTGTATCTGTTACAAATGTTTGACAAAGAAGAGACTGTGCTTTATAGGAGTTTGTGATGATGAATTGCAATCCTTAGATGCAAAGTAGTATTGGTACTATGAAAGAAACCATTCATCAGAAAAGCCAATTCTTGCAAATATTACTGGGTAAAACAAGTTTTCTTTGTCCATATTGCTTTGGGAGTATCTTCAATATTGCTCACACATGGATTAACTTTATGAATTTCTTAAGAGAAGGCTTACTTTACTGTCATTTTAATTGAAACAATCATCATTTTTAGTGTAAAGACTCTGTATGTAATTCTTTCCCTGCTTCCTTCAGGATTGAATCAAGGCGTTACTAGTCTTCCATTAAAGGGTTGGCCTTTAACTGTAAGTTGGATATTTCTATATTCTGCACATTCTTCTCTTCTATTTAGTATGAATTTAGGCAATTCCTTTGACTGTTGCCAATCTGTACAGGGAATTGAGCAACTACGACCAAGTTTAGGTGTACAAGTACAGAAGCCTAATCTGCCAACCCAAAATCAGTTTCTTTTAGCATCTCAACAACAGATATTGGCACAGGCTCAGGCACAAAGCAATCTTGGAAATTCAACTAACTATGGTGATATGGATCCACGTCGATTTTGTGGGCTGCCTAGGGGTAGCTTGAGTGCAAAAGATGGTCTTTCCACCAGAAATGATGGATCTATATGCTCTCCTGTGCAATCAAGTTCACCAAAGGTTAGAATACCTTTCCAATGTCAGAAGACACTTAACAAAGATTAGCCTTCACAATGCACGTGCGCATGCACAAACACATGAGAAGGATATCTGTACAGTTGGCATTAAAAATTTATCTTTTTAAAGTGTATCTAGGAATAATTATTATCTTTTTCGTTTTGGGATATCTTCTTTTGGGCAGTTTGCTTTCCAGATTTTTTTAAAAACATTCATAATAACAAAAGGAACATGTGTAAGAATCAAAGACCTTTAAGGCTTTAACAGAAGGAGGTTTGTTGTATAGACTCGTCACCCATTAATGGTATTTGAAGGCTTAGGAGTGTAGAAAAATACTTTCTTTGGGAATGGATAAAATAGACAAAATAATTTTTGGAAGTTGGAATCTACATCTAGGCATGGTAATTTATTTGTCTTGTTTTTTATTTACATTGTATATATTTCTTTATCATAATTTCAATATTTTTTAAAATTTGGCATGTTATGATATTCGTCTCTCTCTCTTTTTAAATTTTTTTATTTTTAAATATGCCACTTGATAATTATGGTAGTTCCTTAGTTATGAACTTATTAATAAGTATTTATTATGATTATGTTTTTAAATTGAACTATCTATTGATTGGGGAATATTCTAATGGACGATGTAAGTATAGGAGGTTTTAGAGGAAATCTTTATAGAATTTAATCTCAATATATATATAATTTAGAATAATGAAGTGAAAAATTGTGAGGCAATAAAAGTTTATGTGACGAAATTTCATTAGGTCACCCAAAACTCAAACTACTTTCATTTTATATATGTGCAAGCTTTGTATGGGAGGATGGGACCAGATGGAAAATTTCCAAGCTGATCAGTAATCTAATTGAGTGCATATGTATAAAAGGCACTTCCATCCATGTTTCTTGTTCAGATGATCATGCAAATATAGAACAGAGTGTATGTGCCCAACTTTCCCATTCAAGAAAAATAAGTATGCATGTATGCATAAATATGCCAGCTTTCTTTCATATGGATTGTGTGGTATTCTCAAAATTTGTTAATTGCAGATGGAACTTCCATTAAACAACTTATTAGCAGATTAATAGATCACTTAGGAATGGCATATACATCACACATCCTATCATCAATGTTTTATGTAGGAAATTGTTAGTTTTCTCGGTGTGCAATGTCAGATGGTGATTTATTTATTTATCAAAAAAAAAAAAAAGATTCAGTGAACATAGTTTTTTTAAGGCCAGTGACTTCTTTCTGAATCTTTGGTGGTTTTTAACAGATGAAAATGGGTCAGATGCAACACTCTTCATCTCAACAACAGGACCAATTGCAGCAACAACAATTGCAACAGGTTGTGCTTGGTTATCCAAATGGATTTGAAACTTAGGTATAGTATATTAGATTCCTCAATTGAATTTGAACACCTGGTTGCATTGCATTTCTTGTCCTTGGAAAAGATAACTCAATTTGTGTTTTATTGATCGATGCAACCTAGTGTTTGAATTTAATTGGGGAACGTACTACAACATCTAAGGTACTATACCTAAGTTTTGCCCTTTCCAAATAACTAGATATCTATATGGGCTAATTAGTGAACTGTAAACTGTATACCGTCTCACAGAAATATGCCATTACATTTCATACAATTCTTACTGCCACATTTGCAATAAGAAGATGTATGTTGTTTTTTCAATTTTGGATTAAGCTAATTAACATTCATTCACGGAAATATGCTTCCCATTGCCACATTTCAACTAGATGTTATTTTTTTCAATTACGCTAATTAACATTTTTTTTTTAATAATCTGCAGAATAACAGGAAAAGAAAACAGCATTCTTCTTCTGGAGCTGCTAACAGCACTGGTACAGGAACTACTGTGGGGCCCTCACCTAGTTCACCAGCATCAACCCACACACCTGGTGATGGAATAACAACAGCAAGTAGTATGCAGCATGTCAACAGTGTGCCCAAAAGCTTGATGTTGTATGGTCCCGAGGGGATGGGAGGCCTTGCATCATCTTCTAATCTGCTTGTATGTCAATAGTCAGCTTATGGTTGAACATCAGCAGAGACATCATGAATTTAATTCATCAATTGTTGTTAAAGAATATGATCGATATTGCACATTGACCTGCTAATGTATTAGTAACTTATCATTTATTGTTTCCCAATAAATGTATGCAACACATGGAGTCAGTTGTTTGGGGGATGTATTAAACACTCATTTAAAAATACGGACTTGTGTATTGAGCTTGTAGGGATATATCTTCCTTTTAGATGCTGTAACGTTAAAGCTAAATAGATTGGAATATTACTATGGTTCTGAAACATCATTTTTAACTTTCAGGAAGACATGGAACGATTTGGAGATGTTAGTGCATTAGATGATAATGTGGAATCGTTGCTGTCTCATGATGGAGGTGATGGAGGGAACTTATATGGAGCCTTGAAACAAAGTCCTACTGAGAACCAAAAGGAGTCTTCCAAAGGTAACCCTATCATCATTTTGCATCTATGAAGATCGACAATTTATTTGTTCTTCGATGTACTATTTCTACAATCTCCATTTTCAGGTTTCACCTTCAGTGAAGTTGGTTGCATACGGACAAGAAACAGCAAAGTTACTTGCTGTCATTTTTCATCAGATGGGAAGTTGCTAGCTAGTGCAGGACATGACAAGAAGGTATATATCCTCTTAGAGTAATGAGAAAATGCCATATTTTGAGGAACATATTTGTTTATGTGGTATATCTCCTTACTAATACGTATTCATAACAATATTTAGTTGTTTAAAAATTATGTTTTCCGTCTGACTCTTTTTCACACTCAATTTAGTAACAAATTGTATCACTCCTGTAACCTCTCTTTTTTCAAGCGGGGTGGCGTGAACTTCTGACCTCAGACTTTGAGGTCACATGGGAAGAACTACTTTACGCCATTAAACCAAAATGGCTTTGGTTATGATGGCTACATGATTGTGTTGTGATAATGATTTTATTGTTTTAGAATTTTTTCTCTAACATTGTCGACGTAAGTGTGATGGAAATCTTTGATAATGCTTTACTTCTGAAATTTATACATTTTGTTCTCCAATCTAGTTCATTTACTTTTTTCACATCAAGACCAAGTAATTAATGGTAGGTAATTTTTTGTATGTATTAGGTTGTCCTCTGGAACATGGATACCTTGCAAACAGAGAGCACTCCTGAAGAACACAAATTAGTGATTACAGATGTTCGTTTTAGGCCGAATTCATCTCAGTTGGCAACAGCTTCAGTTGACAAATCTGTGCGATTATGGGATGCAGCCAATGTAAGTGCATTCTTCCTCTTTCTAAAATCTTGGGTGTTAGTTAAATGTATGAAGTTAAGACTACCCAAGAATGATTTTCATCATTCTAGACTTTGGAGGCATTGTTTCCCTTGTGCTTCATGAGATGCATTCATTAAATTTTATATTCCTGTTTTACTATACTGCCAAGATTAACTTAATTAAGATACTGTGGCAGCCAAATTACTGTGTGCAAGCATATACTACACACAATTCAGCAGTGATGTCCCTTGATTTTCACCCTAAGAAGACTGATCTATTCTGTTTCTGTGACAATGACAATGAAATTCGTTATTGGAATATCAATCCTTTTTCCTGTACCCGTATTTCTAAGGTTGGTTCTTTCTTTCTGCTTTTAGTCTTGGTCCGTCTTTCAATTACTAAAGCTGAAATGAACAATTAATTCTAATCTTCTTTTGTCTGGCATAGGGAGGTATGGCACAAGTGAGATTTCAACCAAGAATTGGACAACTATTGGCAGCAGCTTCTGATAAAGTGGTGTCCATTGTTGATGTCGAAACCGACAGGAAAACCCTCTCATTCCAGGTATGAAATGTGGTAATTGTATTTTGTTAATAATTATAGGCTGAGGTTGAGTAACTGACACAACCCTGTCTTTAAATGTTATCTGTGTTTGACTTCCATTTTTAGCATCTGCTCTAGTGGTTTTTGTAATGAAATCCTCCACCTCATATATAGGGACACTCTGAAATGGTAAATTATATCTGCTGGGATGCAAATGGAGATTACTTGGCATCTGTGAGTCAGAATTTGGTGAAGATTTGGTCATTAGCCTCAGGGGAATGCATTCAGGAGCTCGGCTCTAATGGGAATCAGTTTCATTCTTGTGTATTTCACCCAAGTTATTCAACTCTCTTGGTCATTGGAGGAATCTCGGTAATTCCTTTTACTCTTCATGGGGAAAATTTTTAGATAAGAAATTATACTGTCACAATATTTGATGACTAGTGTCTAGTATTAAGTTCTGTCCATAGTTGTGTTTTTCTTTTTCTTTTTTTCTTTTCTAAGAGTGACCTAGCTCAATCCCATTCTACCCTTTTTCCACCTAACAGGGAGTGATAGTTGAATTATTTGGTGGAAATATATTTTTATCCGTGTTTGACCTTCACACAACTAGCTATGGGGAGTCAGTTGAATTATTTGGTGGAAATATGTATTGTATAGTTTGTGTTGGATGTTACTTAAATTTTTAGTTTATATCCCTAAAGATGAACTTTTGGGTTTCAAGTCTTTTGTTTTGAATCTTTTCAAATTTTTTTTTTTTTTTGGGGGGGGGGGTGGGGGGTGGGTGTGTGTGGGGGTGGGGGAGGGGTGTAAAATTAAGACCCAAGCTAGCCTTATGTGACACTCTTACTACTAAAGTTTTGAACCATTAAATCAAGCAAAAGTGATGTAAAATAGTGGGATTAATTATTTTTATTCCTATTCAACCTTATGGCAGCTATTTGGGGGGTGTTTGAACACCCCTTGGAAATAGAATCATATGAAACTAGTTGGATTTTTTGCATGTCATCTAATTAGTTGACAGTTTTTTTGGTTAAATCTTTGAATTTCATGGAATCACTGTTTAGGATAAGCTATGATGGTGCCACACCTAATCCTCACCATTTTTTCATGTATTGATGAGATTGTTTATAGATCAAATTTGTTCAAATAATTACATTTTTTTTTATAATTTGGATGGTGATTAATGGTGCATATAAGGGAAAAGGTAGAGCATCTATTTTTTTATAGAGAAAAATCATTTAATTAATATCTTTACTTTGCTATAACATTAAAAACCCTTAACCTATATAATATCGTAGTGTTAGAAATATTTCTTTATAGTCGAAATTTGATGACGCATTGTCCTATCATAGTTTATCTAGAACACACACACACCCACACTGAATTGTCACTTGCTAGCTTACTCCTAGTCTGTAATTACTCCACTCTGAAGAATGGATTTTGTAATGGACCTCATGTTAGTGGGAATTCAAACGTTGTGTTAGCCTTCTTGTTTGCTTGTTTTTACAATGGAACATTATTTTAGCCTTCTAGTTGTGTCAATACATACATAGCATATAGAATTTAGCTTTCAAAATTATGGTCTCGTAAAGGTTGATTTTAATGAGCTGACTTATTGCTAATTGTTGTTTATTAAATCATGGGCTGCAGTCTTTGGAGTTATGGAACATGGCTGAGAATAAAAGCATGACAATTGCGGCACATGAGAATATAATTTCTGCTTTGGCACAATCACCTGTCACTGGAATGGTTGCCTCTGCAAGTCATGACAGCTCTGTGAAGTTATGGAAATAAATAGAGCTCTGTTATGGCAGTGTCCAATATTTTTGGAGCTCTTGGCATTTGCTTTCAATCCTCACTAATCTTGGGAAAAGAAATAGCATGTTGTTTGGAGTCTGTTTGTAATAATTTTGTGTTACAATTTCAAATGTGGTGTTTTTTTTTTCCGCTTGCTTACAACAAATGGGGAAGGGGGGTTCAAATGCTCCTAATATAAAGAATTGGGCAGTATCACTGAGCCAGAAGGCTCTTAGCAATGCAAATTTTTTTTTTTGGTGGGTAATTATGTTTCAAGGTGAAAAATGAGTAGCCTGTATAGCAAACTTGTTTGATGGAAGGTGGGAGGAAGAGTGTGTTCTTCATTTGCTAATTCCATGCCTAGGGAAGACTGTTACTAAATTTTTTCAATTCCATAGCTTTTTGGGCCTCTTTGCCTTGTAATTTGACCAATCACAACTATAAGTGAGAGTGCTCTCTTTTTCATCCTGCTTGCCTTCCCTTTTCTTCTTTGTTTTTTTTTTTTTCTCCTTCAAATCTTGTGTGATCTCCTCTTCGTTGGAAGAATTGCCTCCTGCATCATTGGATATTTGGATAACCTATTAGTGTATTCACATCAATCTCAACAAACTGGTCTAAGGTTAAAAATATAGCTAAAAGCCCACAAATAAAAAAGAAAATTAAAAAAACCCCACACATCAGACTCAATAAACTAACTAAAAAATTCTACCGATCAACTGTGATCACCACTTGTTGTGAGATAGTCTTCCTTGCTAGTCCTAAAAAAATGTTTCTTTATTCTCAAAACTCTCTCTCTCTCTCTCCACCTAACCTCCATCCCGTGATAGATAAAACATACCCTTTAAATTAGGAGACCCAGTGGATGGCTTCTTCAAATCAATGTCTCAAACACACGACATCCAAGAGTTTGAATCATTTCTTAATTTTGATTTGTGTATTTCGTATCCAGTGGATGGCCACAATAGAACAAAAATTTCTTTCATTTTGGGTTCTTAGTTAAACAAGTTTAGTATTTTGATTCGGATTTTGGGGTTTCGGGATCTTATTTAAACGATTTTGGGTTTTCCATTCAACAATTTTGGTAGTGAGGAGTACGAGCTCAAATGGGGTGGTGAGATTAGGGATTTAAGGTTCAATAGAATTGGGATTTTATTTTTGACCTCCCATATGTGTGGGTAGTTGATGATTGGGTCACGTTGGACTTCATTTGAGGTGGGAAGTTGGCTTAATTTTTAGGGACAGATTTATTAGGGAATTTTTAATGGAGTGATGCTATGACTTAGAACATTATTATTGGTGGTGCTAAAAAGTCATATTGCTATTTTTAACACCACTAGTTACAAAATTAGGGCTCTATTGGTGGAGCCAAAACCAAAGATTTTCATAAGTCTTTCAAAGTAACGTGTGAATTAGAAATCCTTTACTTCTCTCTTACGATAGTTACAAGTTTTTTGTTGAGTCTTTCAAAGTAATGTGTGAATTAGAAATCCTCTATTTCTCTCTTAGTACTTTACTTTATGCTCAATTAACTGCAATATTATATATATTTAATTTTAAGCTTTCATTACTTTAAAAGAAAAAAAAAGGGACATTGGTAACTAGTCTATGATATTGTGAATCTATTCATGCCATGCATTAGTGATGCTAAGTCATTGGTGGATATTTTGTTTTATTTTTATTTTTATTTTCCTTACAAAAAGTAAGAGAGGATTTAAACCCAAATTATCTTTATTAAAATAATTAAGTAAACCATTAAACTATAAAGCTCTTGATGTGGCTTCTTTATTAATTAATGTATAATTCTGATTGCATATTCATGAGTAAGTTTTCTTAATGAAACAAGAGTACTATTAGAGCATCACCATTAGGTCTTTCATAAAAAATGCCATTTTGCCACACGTAAATCCTACTTTATTATTTTACCACATCATTTTCCAATATCTCATTCATCAGATATTTTATTCTTCAATTATATACATTAAAATAATATTTACAACACATTAAAATAATATATTAACTTCTCCCATCATCATCATCATCATCATTAACAACAACAACAACAACAGCAACAATGCACAACCACCGCTAGCGCAACAAGCCAACAACGGCCACCAATAACCACTGCCGCAACAACACTAACAACCACCACCAACAAAAACCCACATCCACCAACGCAAACTTAAAAAAAAAAAAAAACACAACCGAAAAAAAAATCCACAACAACCTGCCACATTCACAAACCTCAAAATCCATCCCAAATCAAACAAACCCACAATCACCACTGCCGCAACAACACCGACAGCCACCACTGGCACAAACCCACATCCACCAACACCACGTTAAAAAAAAACCACAACTAGAAAAAAAATTCCACAACAACCCAAAAAATAACTCCACCACCACCCACAATCACATGAAACCCACAACTAGGAAAAAAAAAAAAAAAGCCCAAATTTGCATGCGATCTTCACTAGTCGACCTCATTGGTGAGGCCAAACTCCACGGCAATGGCCGATCTTAATGGCAACGGTTTAGGTGGAGAAAAAAGAAGAAAGAGAGAGAGAATGACCAGGAAAAAAAGAAGAAGAAAGAGACAGAGAGGTGCAGAGAAAGTGGTAGAAAAAATAAAAAAGGAAAAAAAGAGAGAAAAAAAGAGAGGTGAAGCTTCTGGAGAAAGAAGAAGAAAAGAGGAAGGAGAAAAGAGGAAAAGAGAGTGACAGAGATGGAGTGGCGGAGAAAGAAAGAAGAAAAAGAAAAAGAAAGAGAGAGAAAAGAGAAAGTCAAAAAGGATGAGAGAGAAATAAATAAAAAACTCTTTTTTTAGCATTCTCATCCGTACCGTTTCAAAGATTGAACGGTACTATTCACATGTGATAAAAATTATGAGATTTGGAACACTTCATGAGAGAGGTTTTTTGGTGTTTGGTGTGTCAAATGCCAAATTGGCATTTGACACACCTGATGGTGATGCTTTAAGGATGTTTAAACTAGTTAATACGTTCTTGTATTAAGAGTGTAGGTATATTGATTAATTTTATATATTTGGTTAGCGGTAACTTCTTTAAACATTTTTTTTTCTAACTATAGTTGTATTTTTATTTTTATTTTTAAACAAATGTAAACATACGAAAATCCTTCTTTGATTTATCTGGTTTGTACTTAAGCAGGCGCGGCCTGTAAATACCTTGGTTGTTTAGTTCTTTTTAATGCAGTATCCTTTTTACCCAAAAAAAAAAAAAATCTGATGAAATATTGATGCTAGGGAGAAGTTCAATATGCGATGTTGATTGTTGAAGACTAGTTAATGGTACTTCTTTTAATAATTTTTATTGACAGAACAACCAAGAGTGGAGAAAACTTCATAGAACAAACTCTTTCTACTAGTCTGCAGACAAATCATAAGAAATTACAAAGTACATAAGAACCCAATTGGTGACAAAGTGGTCAATTATTATGCAGTAATAATGCACCAACTGTGAGTGGCGAGTATAAGTTCATCTATTTGGAAGCATTAACCATCCCAAAGCGTTTTCGCATATAGGCAACATGTTTGTCTCTAGGAGGTAGATTTTCCTTGATGACACTTACACGTACAAACTCATTAGCCCAATTGAAAAGTCTGGGAAATTTCTCCCTTGTCAACAACTCTGATACCCCTGCAGCTTCTTCAAAAACTCCAAGCAAGTAGCCTATCGTGTTAGCAGCAATGTCTAGCAGTCCAATAGTCTCTCCACCAAAAAACCTCTTTCCCTTGAGCTCATTTTCTAGAAATTGTAGAAGCTTAGATAACTCTTCCGCAGCCTTCTCGCGCTCTTTCTGATCTTCACCCCAGCAAGCTTTAAGTATTGCAGGCAAGCACTAAAAAAAGAAAGAGAGAAAACAAAAAAACAAAATATTGGCACAAATACAATTTTAGTCCAATATAGAAAATACATTGTTGGTTTATTACAATTGAAAGAAGCTTATATTTTACCTTTTCGTCTATGAACTTGGCCCAGAATCGTGTATTGGCTCTCTCATAAGGATGTTTGGGCAAGATGGGATGATTTTTCCAAGTCTCATCAATGTATTCGAGAATAACAAGTGACTCGGCCACAGGCTTTCCATTGTGTACAAGCACGGGAATCTTTTTGTGAACTGGGTTGTATTTGAGGAGGGAAGGGCTCTTGTTAGTTAGATCTTCTTCAATGTATTTGTACTCTATTCCCTTCAGCTTCAAAGCCATCTCTACTCTGCGCCCATAAATGCTTGCCCACGTACTAAACAGCAATACTTCTTCTTCAGCCATAGCCATAATAACACTCGCAGTTTACAGAGTTTGTAATGAGATTCAAATTTCAAAGGGCTTGTCTCTACCTTCAGGGTTTGATGCCCTTGTATAGAGCCTATGCATGATTTTTATATTTAATTTAAAGCTTGAATTCGTCCATTAGTTTGAATTTTGATGCTAAAGCAGTTGTGGTAAGTGCTAGAATGGCAAATCCAGGCCATAGCTCATTGATGATCTCAGCAATGGCTGAGCTGAAGGATGACCTCAGCCAGAAACGGAATATAGTCTTTCGGAAGGCACATCCAACCCGGACACTTAATTTATATGGGGTGGTGGGCTACTAAGCCCCACTTCCCCTCATAGTCTTTACCTAACATGGGAAAATTTTTGGTAAAGAAACTTGTGCGTTTTGTCACCAAACACATCACCATTACTATGAAGAATTGCATTAGCTATGGAGACGGAGTCAGTTGAATTATTTGGTGGAAATATGTATTGTATAATTTGTGTTGGATGCTACTTAAATTTTTAGTTTATATCCCTAAAGATGAACTGTTGGGTTTCAAGTCTTTGGTGATGACTTGTTTTCAAATTTTTTTCCTCGTTTTTTTTTTGTTGGGGGGGGGGGGGGGGGTGTAAAATTAAGACCTAAACCAGCCTTATGTGACACTTTACTACTAAAGTTTTGAACCATTAAATCAAGCAAAAGTGATGTAAAATAGTGGGATTAATTATTTTTTATTCCTATTCAACCTTATGGCGGCTATTAGGGGGTGTTTGAACACCCCTTGGAAATCGAATCATATAAAACTAGTTGGATTTTTTGCATCTAATTAGTTGACATTTTTTTGGTTAAATCTTTGAATTTCATGGAATCACTGTTTAGGATAAGCTATGATGGTGCCACACCTAATCCTCACCATTTTTTCATGTATTGATGTTTATAGATCAAATTTGTTCAAATAAATACTTTTTTTTTTAAATTTGGATGGTGATTAATGGTGCATATAAGGGAAAAGGTAGAGCATCTATTTTTTTTATAGAGAAAAATCATTTAATTAATATCTTTACTTTGTTATAACATTAAAAACCCTTAACCTATATAATATCGTAGTGTTAGAAATATTTCTTTATTGTTGAAATTTGATGACGCATTGTCCTATCATAGTTTATCTAGAACACACACACACCCACACTTAATTGTCACTTGCTAGCTTACTATTAGTCTGTAATTACTCCACTCTGAAGGATGGATTTTGTAATGGACCTCATGTTAGTGGGAATTCAAACGTTGTGTTAGCCTTCTTGTTTTCTTGTTATTACAATGGAACATTATTTTAGCCTTCTAGTTGTGTCAATACATACATAGCATATAGAATTTAGCTTTCAAAATTATGGTCTTGTAAAGGTTGATTTTAATGAGCTGACTTATTGCTAATTGTTGTTTATTAAATCATGGGCTGCAGTCTTTGGAGTTATGGAACATGGCTGAGAATAAAAGCATGACAATTGCAGCACATGAGAATATAATTTCTGCTTTGGCACAATCACCTGTCACTGGAATGGTTGCCTTTGCAAGTCATGACAGCTCTGTGAAGTTATGGAAATAAATAGAGCTCTGTTATGGCAGTGTCCAATATTTTTGGAGCTCTTGGCATTTGCTTTCAATCCTCACTAATCTTGGGAAAAGAAATAGCATGCTGTTTGGAGTCTGTTTGTAATAATTTTGTGTTACAATTTCAAATGTGGTGTTTTTTTTCCGCTTGCTTACAACAAATAGGGAAGGGGGATTCAAATGCTCCTAATATAAAGAATTGGGTAGTATCATTGAGCCACAAGGCTCTAAGTGTCATGTGCTAATTAGCAATTCAAATTTTTTTTTTGGTGGGTAATTATGTTTCAAGGTGAAAAATGAGTAGCCTGTATAGCAAACTTGTTTGATGGAAGGTGGGAGGAAGAGTGTGTTCTTCATTCGCTAATTCCATGCCTAGGGAAGACTGTTACTAAATCTATTCAATTCCATAGCTTTTTGGGCCTCTTTGCTTTGTAATTTGACCAATCACAACTGTAAGTGAGAGTGCTCTCTTTTTTGTCCTGCCTGCCTTCCTTTTTCTTCTTTGTTTTTTTTTTCTCCTTCAAATCTTGTGTGATCTCCTCTTCGTTGGAAGAATTGTCTCCTACATCATTGGATATTTGGATAACCTGTTAGACCATTCACATCAATCTCAACAAAGAGGTCTAAAGTTAAAAATATAGTGAAAAACCCACAAAAAAAAAAAAAAAACCCCACACATCAAACTCAATAAACTAACTAAAAATTTTTACCGATCAACATTGATCACCACTTGTTGTGAGATAGTCTTCCTTGCTAGTCCTAAAAAAATGTTTTTTTATTCTCAAAACTCTCTCTCTCTCTCTCTCTCTCTCTCTCTCTCTCCACCTAACCTCCATCCCGTGATAGATAAAACATACCCTTTAAATTGGGAGATCCAGTGGATGGCTTCTTCAAATCAATGTCTCAAACACACGAGGTCCAAGAGTTTGAATCATTTCTTCATTTTGATTTGTGTATTTTGTATCCAGTGGATGGCCACAATAAAACAAAAATTTCTTTCATTTTGGGTTCTTAGTTAAACAAGTTTAGTATTTCGATTAGGACTTTGGGGTTTCGGGATCTTATTTAAACAATTTTGGGTTTTCCATTCAACAATTTTGGTAGTGAGGAGTACGAGCTCAAATGGGGTGGTAAGATTAGGGATTTAAGGTTCAATAGAATTGAGATTTTATTTCTGACCTCCCATATGTGTGGGTAGTTGATGATTGGGTCACGTTGGACTTAATTTGAGGTGGGAAGTTGGCTTAATTTTTAGGGACAGATTTATTAGGAAATTTTTAATGGAGTGATGCTACGACTTAGAACATTATTATTGCTGGTGTTAAAAAGTCATATTGCTATTTTTAGCGCCACTAATTACAAAATTAGGGTTCCATTGGTGGAGGCAAAGCCAAAGTTTTTCATAAGTCTTCAAAGTAACGTGTGAATTAGAAATCCTCTACTTCTCTCTTACGATAGTTACAAGTTTTTTGTTGAGTCTTTCAAAGTAATGTGTCAATTAGAAATCCTCTATTTCTCTCTTAGTATTTTACTTTATGCTCAATTAACTGTAATATTATATATATTTAATTTTAAGCTTTCGTTACTTTAAAAGAAAAAAAAAAGGGACATTGGTAACTAGTCTATGATATTGTGAATCTATTCGTGTCATGCATTAGTGATGCTAAGTCATCGGTGGATATTTTGTTTTATTTTTTTTTTCTTTACAAAAAGTAAGAGAGAGGATTTGAACCCAAATTATCTTTGTTAGAATAATTAAGTAAACCATTAAACTATAAAGCTTTTGACGCTGGCTTCTTTATTAATTAATGTATAATTCTGATTGCATATTGACGAGTAAGTTTTCTTAATGAGATTAGAGTACTATTAGAGCATCACCATCAGGTCTTTCATAAAAAATGTCATTTTGACACACGAAAAACCTATTTTATTATTTTACCTCATCATTTTTTAATATCTCATTCATCAAATGTTTTATTCTTCAATTATATTCATCTATATCTATTTCTATATAATACTAAAAGCTGAAGCGTAGCAATTAATGTTGAGCCACATCAACAATCACGTCATTTCTATCATATTTTACTAAATTTATCCTATAATTTTAAAAGAGTTTTTATTAATTTTAAAATACTAATAAATCTAAAATAATTCCCAGCCCTATCTCTATCCTAAAGCCCACTTCTTACGTATTTAATTCCACCATAAATCACAAACCCAAAGCCTTTTCAATCAAAACCTTTGTGAAACCTTTTGTTTTCTTCCTTTCCTTTTGTTGCAAGCATGTCACTTTTTTTTTTATTTTTTTTTTAATAATCTTTATTGATTGTTTATTTCAAAATTAATTCTTAGTGGAAAAATGTGATGTAAACGTTTGAGTTTCACCGTCGGCTAACCATTTGGCACAGGATATATACTAAAAAAAAAACACTGCTAGAGAAAGAGATATAATCGACAATTGTTTGAGTTTCACTGTCTGTTAAACGTTTTTTTTTTTTGTTGTTGATAAATGAACATATATCGATAGAGATTAGGGAGCACCCGTGAGTCACAGAGAGAGAAATCTGATATGATGCAGAGAGAGTTGGAGAGAGATCTGAGGGAGGCCTCTTCACTTCTGTCAGTCCAGTCTCCCTCCATCTTCCGGTTCCACACAGTTGTCAGTAAGTTTTAATTTCTTGAAAACTTGAGGATGGTGCTAGGGTACGACCATGGGTGCAACTTTTTCAATCTCCGACCCAGGCTCGATATCAGAACATTTTTCTCGGTAATTTTCAACTAATCTCTCATCCAATTGTCTTCATATAGGTTTGCTGTCAATTTAGGGACTTGTTGAAATCAGGGAAACAACCTAAATGATCAAATTCTACCTGAATTGTTATTAGGATTTTTTTTCAGTTTCTGGGTTTTGTTCCTTTGCTTTCATGAGTTTCAGTTTCATGTTCTTTGTTTTTTTTTGTTTTTTTAAAACTTTTCTGGTTTAGTATTTGGGTTGTTAGAGAAGAAGAGAGAGAAGGCAGTGGAGCAAACATAGGCCAAGAAGGGATAAGATTTTTCAAATCCACAATGATTACAAGGTTGCCCATGACTCATTCCCCAACAGGTATTTCCCAAAAATAAAAAATTTTGCTTGTATTTTCACACTATGAGAAGTCCTTGCTTTTACAAATACAGGTACATGATGTTTAGTGCTTCCTATAACTTTATAGAGCCCACATATAAAACACATATGATATCACCATTCACCAACTGAACACTTCTCTTAACTTGTGTCAAATCCACATTTTAAGGGCTTGAGTGAGTTTGGTTGATAGTTGATATCATGATGTTATATTAATCTACAACAGATTTGAAACAATAACCTTGATTTTGACGCTGAGAAGAGATGCAGCCTTTTGTTGTAAAATTAGTCTCTGTCACATTCCAGAGTTGGTAATGATAAGTACCTATAAGCCATTACTTTTAGTTGTAGAGAAATTATGAATCTATCAACTATCGAACTATTTGGCTAAGGCAAATAACATTTGAGCTGATAATGGATTTTTCTTTGCATGTTTCCCTCATTAGGCATATCTCTTTGGCCTGTTTAGTTGCCCATGAATCAAAACCATTTATATTTTGTATAATCTATACTACTATTTAAGGGGCTTCTCCTGTTTAGATTCCACATTTTTTAGTTCAAAAATACTCCTACAATCCTATGTTTAAGTAGAGACAAAATTAAAGGACAATCGGGTAAAAATGTAACTTTAACCCCACTAAAACGTTGCCTATAAAATAGGACCACACCCTCAATACACTCACGTTAGTTTTCAAACTCAAATTACTTTTTCTTCAGTTCTCTAATTCTCTCAATTCTATGTTTTCAAACTCCTTTCACTCAGCTCTTCGCTTCAAATTTCACTACAAACAACAACAACAGCAGATAGATTTGAGGTAAGCTCTTTCTTAGATCAAATTTCAGCCCTCTCTCTCTGATCAAATTTGGCCATGTTTTGCTTATTATTATTTCAAAACTTACTGGATATTTCTCTCAATTCTGTGTTATTCTTCTTTTCACCATTATCATCATTGTTAAGAAACTCCTCTCACCCACCTTTTTACTTCAGATTTCACTACAAACAACAACAACAACAATAGTAGATAGATTTGAGGTAAGCTCTTTCTCACTTCAATTTCTCTCTCTATTTGGCCATGTTTTGCTTATTGTTTTCCTTAATCTCATCTCACGAGGGATTTTTTTTTTTTTTTTTTCCTTTAGTCTTATATCTAAATAAAAGTGCTGTACGTTTGTGTTTTTCCTCTTGAGAAGAACACACATGTATAATCGAACAATTAGGGTTAAAACAGAGAACAGATCTGGACTGTTGATTTCAGAGGTTTGAAAACCTGTAAAACATAAAAAAGAAAATAAAAATAAAAGATTTATTTGGGGTTAAAGCTATTTAGAGGCGAGTTAATAGTTGATTTTACAGATTTTTTTTTTCTTTAGTCTTATATCTTTTCTTTCTGTAGTCTTTTACTTTTTTGAGGGATTTCTTTCTTTAGTTTTTTTTTTTTTTTTTTTTGATGGAAACGTTATGTGAATGTTTTGTTGAGCACTTCTTCACTTCTTCATATATTCTTAACTTTAATTTTGTTAACTTAAAGTGCATAAAGTGAGTGGACGTGTAATGAATTGATGATAAATTAATTGGTGATTTTAGCACAGTTTTTCTTCGGAAAGGTTATGAAAACTTAAAGAATTATGAGGTTATTTTTTGTCTTTTAGAGTTCTTATGGAGTTATTCTCTACATTATTTGGCCATGTTTTGCTTATTGTTATTTAGAGACTTATTGGATATTTTATGGACTATTGTTTTACAGGTCTTCACAAGACACTGTTAAAAGATGTTTTATTTTTTTATGACTCTTCACTGATGTGTAGGCTTTGAGGTCAGTACTATTCGAACGAACGTATCTTCTATTTCCCTTAGGGTCACATTGAATAGGTTCGTTTTTAACTCTAAAGCTAGCATTTTTCACCTTAGCTTAAATTGTGTTGGCTTGCAAGTCTGATTTTGAGCATGACAGTTGTGAAAGCTTGAGTTTTATTTTTATTTTTATATATATATATATATATATTTTATATATATATATATATAGTTTTATATATATATATATATATATATATATATATATATATATATATATAGTTTTGGTTCGTTTTTAACTATAAAGCTAGCATTTTTCACCTTAGCTTAAATTGTTATGGTTTGCAAGTCTGATTTTGGGCGTGGCAGCTGTGAAAGCTTGAGTTTTTTTGGATAGTTATGGTTCGTTTTTAACTCTAAAGCTAGCATTTTTCACCTTAGCTTAAATTGTTATGGTTTGCAAGTCTGATTTTAGGCATGACAGCTGTGAAAGCTTCAGTTTTTTATTTTTTATTTATTATAGTTTTGAGCTTTTGTTTTTGGGTTTTGTTGTTCAAACTTCAAAGTGGCTAATAAGTAATGATTTTTTTTTAAGTCTTGGATTATCGTTTAGCAAAAAAAAGTCTTGGATTATCAGATTATGTGTTAATTTTCTTCTCCATGTGTTGGTTTACCAATGAGAAATTAAATTTATGCAGTAGAATTTAGGTCATATGAGGTTCTCAATCTCAAATGCTAGGATAATTATTACTTAATTTTTTTAAAAATGGTTGTTTTATCTCCAACAAAAACTTATTATTTTATCATGATTTACAATCTAAAAGGACTAAACTTTTTTATCATTATCCTTTCCATATCATTATCTTATCTTATCTTATCTTTCTTTTATTTTCTTTTCTTTTATCTGGTCAGTTTGATGGGTGTTTAAATATTTTCTCTAATTAATGACTATTTTTTAAAGAATAGGAATGATATATATTGATGTGTCTTTTTTTTTTTTGTGGTTATCGGGTTTGACTCATTATTTTATTGTATGTGTTCTAAGTGGTGCCCTCTCTTCCTCTTATTATTTTTGTTTGTTGTTTTTCTTACATTTAAGCCTTACTCTCTATTTTTTTTTGTATGTTTTTTTAAATTGAGATATCAACGATTTGGTTAGATTGCACAGCAGACACATTGGATGAATTCGGGTGAGTGAAATGGTAGTCAATCTATCAAGTAGTTGTTAAAAAACATTTTTTGTAAATATCCTACCTTATGAAATTTAATATTTTCCTTTTTTGTGCCTTTCATTGCACATTTGATGATTTTTAATATTGTCATTTCACAAGTCTATGCTTCATGTTTATTGTACTTATCATTATTGTGTACATTTTAAAGTCTTTATTAATACAAACACACACATTTTGATCATAGGTTCATGGCAAATGCTGCTGGAAAGCAATTAAAATGTGGAACAAATAACATTTCTCCACCAACTTCTCCACTGTAGCCGGCATAATATTAATAAGTTCACATATTCCATTTTTCAGATGTAGTGAATTATTTTATAGTTTTACTTGATGTAAATATTTCACTTTTCTATATTGATCTATCAACTTTTCATAATAGCTTTTGTAAAGGTCACCACATAATACTCATAATCTCATCACACCCTTAAGGTTTTTTTTTTTTTTGTGGTAATTGAAAAATGTAGTAATTCGAAATTATAATAGATGCTCTAAATTAACCCTTACCCAAAAAAAAGAAGAGCCTCTGAGCACGCCCATGAGCGCGTGCTCAGAGGCTAGTACTACATTAAAAAATTGTCACTATATTGGATAGAATGACTTATTTGTGCAAATTCATGAAATGCCACTCCAATTTTTTTCATTGAAATAAGTTATATGGTTTCACGTTTGGGCTATGTTTTATGCTACATCATTTGTTGTTTGAAATAAGTTAACGGTTTTGTGTTTTACACTTTTACTATAATGTGGATTTTAGCAAAAGATTTTTTTTTTTTTGTTGTTGAGAAAACTGGTTTGAATTCAAAATGGCTTAAGTGAGGTTATGATTAGTTGAAAAACGCATTTATGATTGTCCTGCCCTGTATGCATATAAGCATGCAAGGTTGTGTGTGTATTTTTCTCATTGGGAATAATTAATTTCATTAAATGTCTTTCTTATATTTGGAGGGTATTTTTTAAATTGTAGGTTTGGAGAAATGATGGGTTTTTACTTGAGTTCTTCTATGATTCAGAAGGTACGTTTTTTGATGTGTCACAGTATGCATTCTTTGGCAAAGATGTTGTTGAGTTGGGGGGTTGCCATTCTTCATCGCTTGGAGTTTTTAAAATGATTAGTGATGTTATTACTTTAATTTTAGGAGTATCCCTCTTACCTATTTTCTTTATTTGGCCCTTTGTTTTACTAATCTACTTAAATTTTGTTCTTTTAATTCAAGGTTTTTTAGTTAGGTTTGATCTTATTGAAATAAAAAAAAAAAATTTGAGCAAGGTATGCTTCTTTAGTTTTAGATATTAATTTTTGTGTGTCAATGTCTTTTACTTACTGTTTTATTTGTATATTTAGCTACTATAGTTTCTTTTTTCTTTTTCTTTTTTTTGGGTTTCTTCATTGCATTTTATATAATTTATTTAGAGTTTGACATTAGAATTCATGTTTATTTTATGAAATTTTAACTTTATGTTAGAATTTTTTTTCCTGAAGCCTAATTAATTTAGTTTTGCATATAATTCTAAACATAAAAGCCAATTAGTACTAGATGTAGTGCATAATTGAACATAAGTGTAGAATTTAGAGGTCGGGCTTGGTGTAATGATAATTACCATCCACAAAACAAGTCACTATGGTGGTTGGAAATACTATAGTATGGCCCATCTTTTTTTGGTTTCAAGCAGTCACAAATCACATAAATCTGCAAAATAATTTGGATTCCATTCCTTTGGCAAAATCTTTTTGTTGAGAACAATATACTCCTATGAAACTAAAGCTCCAATTGTTTCCAATTGATGATGGCCCTCGGAAAAAGGGCAAGATTAAAAAAAAATTATTTTTTTGATAAGTGAGATTTAAAATAAATAAAAACCTTTTGAGGGTAGTATGAGATTTTAGTAGCATAATAGTTTTCAATACATAAAATTAAATTTATTTCTTTCCATATGTTCCACTTTTCACAGCATAATTAAGCATAATCCTCACATGAAGCTTTTTATTTTTATTTTTATGGTTTGTGGATATTGTTAATTTTTAATTGTCTTGGTTATTTGTAGTTTTTTTGGGCTCTAATATATATTTGTCTCAATTTTGTGATACTTTGACGAGCATTTTCTTTCATTGTTGCTTTTAATTATTTTTTTTATAGGTTTGGGAAGAATTTTAGACCTGCATTTTTTTTTTCTTTCACTTTTTTTTTTTTTGATAAATGTAATTGCCTCTTTGCAGTAAAAAATTTTCAGCTGAGGTTTTGGTTTTTCTTTCATCAAGCCAGAGCAATCGTGGTAACTCTTGTTGCTGCTATTGGCTTGAAAGAAGTAATGGGAGGACATGCACTATTATAGCAGTTATTTATCTAGAGAGTTTAGTTTGATTTGCATTCTGGTTATTAAAATGTTCCCTCAAACATCACTATGTTGGCTTTTGAAGTTACTATTGCTATATAAAATTTTTTTTTTCTTTCAATGGCCTATTGTAGTAATTGTGGAAATTGTTATAAGATGAATTAAAGTATTTGGGGTGCACAACGATTTGCTATACAAGATTTGATGATTAGTAAGTATTTGGTTCCAAGAATACTAAAGCCAAGAGTGTGAAGTAGTTGCAGATTTTTTTGGGGCTGTTTGCTTTTGTGGGCAAATGTCAATTGGGCATGAGCTTTTTATGGGATGTTATGCATCTAAGTATGCATCAAAAATGTGTTTGGCGTGGTAGCAGTATGAAATTGAGACAACTAATAATGAAATCGAAAATTGGAAAATGATTTGTTTGCGCTTTAGAAGCAAGTTAAATCTAGATTGGCTCTTCAATTAAAGGATCATATAGAATAATTGTTCAACTTTTTCTTTCAAATTTTTTGTTTTTTGGTTGAAAAATGTGATACAAATGTCAACTGGTGTAAAATTTCATTTAGGTAAACTTTGTTGATCGTAACCCCTCTCTAATTGGCCATTGAAACAAAAGTGCGTAAATATTAACCTTAAACACATTCAATCCAGAAAAACTCCACTCTTAAGAACTTTTCACGGTTGGTTTTACACATACTCTTTTAGACCCAAACACATTATATTATTAAAAAAAAAGGTTTAAAATGATATTAAACTATTGATTTACAACTCAAAATGATGTTATACCTCTTTTCTTCTTTTTAATTTTAATTTTAATTTTCAATAGAATGTAATCCGCTACACAATGATTATTCTATATAGAATAAAAGAAATATTAAATCTATTTTTCAATAGTATTGTCGTGCATCTTACGGGTTAGCGACTAGCTAAAATAATATTTACAACACATTAAAATAATATATTAACTCCTTTCATCATCATCATCAACAACAACAACAACAATAGCAACAACGCACAACCACCATTGCCGCAACAAGCCAACAATGGCCACCAACCACCACTGCCGCAACAACACCAACAACCACCATCGGCACAAACCCACATCCACCAACACCAACTTCAAAAAAAACACAACTGAAAGAAAAAAAATCCACAACAACCTGCCACATTCACAAACCTCAAAACCCATCTCAAATTAAACAAACCCACAACCACCACTACTGCATCAACACCGATAGCCACCATAGGCACAAATCCACATCCACTGGCACCACCTTAGAAAAAAAAAATCCACAACAACCCAAAAAATAACTCCACCACCACCCACAATCACATGAAACCCACAACCGGAAAAAAAGAAAAAAAAAAAAGCCCAAATTTACATGCAATCTCCACTAGTTGACCTCATCGGTGAGGCCAAACTCCACGGCAATGGCCAATCTCAATGGCAACGGTTTAGGCAGAGAAAAAAGAAGAAAGAGAGAGAGAATGACCAGGGGAAAAAAGAAAAAAGAAAAAAAGAGAGAGAGTTGCAGAGAAAGTGATAGAAAAACTAAAAAAGGAAAAAAGAAAAAAGAGGTGAAGCTTTTGGAGAAAAAGAAGAAAAGAGGAAAAGAGAGTGACAGAGATGGAGTGGTGGAAAAAGAAAGAAGAAAAAGAAAAATAAAAAGAAAGAAGAGTGAAAGTAAAAAAGGATGAGAGAGAAATGAATAAAAAACTTTTTTTTTTAGCATTCTCATCCGTACCGTTCCAAAGATGGAACAGTATTATTCACATGTGGTAAAAATGATGAGATTTGGAACACTTCATGAGAGGGGTTTTTTGGTGTTTGGTATGTCAAATGCCAAATATTTGGCATTTGACAAACCTGATGGTGATTCTCTAAGGATGTTTAAACTAGTTAATACGTTCTTGTATTAAGAGTTTAGATATATTGATTAATTTTATATATTTGGTTAGCGGTAACTTCTTTCAACATTTTTTTTTCTAACTATAGTTGTATTTTTATTTTTATTTTTGAACAAATGTAAACATATGAAAATCCACCTTTGATTTATCAGGTTTGTACTTAAGCAGGTGCGGCCCTGTAAATACCTTGGTTGTTTAGTTCTTTTTAATGCAGTATCCTTTTTACCCAAAAAGAAAAAAATCTGATGAAATATTGATGCTGGGGAAAAGTTCAATATGCGATGTTGATTTTTTTTTGGTAAACTGGATAATTTCATTCAACTAAGAAAGAGAATAGTTTGATTGTTGAAGACTAGTTAATAGTACTTCTTTTAATAATTTTTATTGACAGAACAACCAAGAGTGGAGAAAACTTCATAGAAAAACTGCAACAGGGTAAGCAAGTACAGGGCTCAAACCCTCAAAGGCTCAAACAAACTCTTTCTACTACAGTCTGCAGACAAATCACAAGAAATTACAAAGTACATAAGAAGCCAATTGATGACAAAGTGGTCATCTATTTGGAAGCATTATAATCATCCCAAAACCCTTGCCCATTTAGGCGCATAAAGGCAACATGTTTGTCTCTAGGAGGTAGATTTTCCTTGATGGCACTTACACTCAACCACTCATTAACCCAATTGAAAAGTTTGGGAAATTTCTCCCTTGTCAACAACTCTGATACCCCTGCAGCTTCTTCAAAAACTCCAAGCCAGTAGCCTATCGTGTTACCAGCAATGTCTAGCAGTCCAATAGTCTCTCCACCAAAAAACCTCTTTCCCTTGAGCTCATTTTCTAGAAATTGTAGAAGCTTAGATAACTCTTCCGCAGCCTTCTCGCGCTCTTTCTGATCTTTACCCCAGCAAGCTTGAAGTATTGCAGGCCAGCACTAAAAAAAGAAAGAGAGAGAACTCAAACTTTAGCGTGACTTGCAGTCTATTTTTCCAGGTTAAAAAATTGCATCTCTGATGAGTGCTTAAACAAAAAAAAAAACACAAACACACACAAATAGATAATCAGTCAATACATGGCTTATCATTAAAGCCTTTGGGCGCGTTATTAGAACAGTGGTTAAATAATTAAATTAATCATTGTTTAATAATTTAAACTTTTAGAATAATTGGTAATATATTTCAGTAACAATGCAAATCAAATAGTCATGGGATTGAACTCTGTTTACACCATTCCTTCTATATCAAATAAAATAAAAAACTCACCTCTTAGGCCCACATGAGAGGAGTATTAAAGCAACCACACAAAATATATATATTGGCACAAATACAATTTTAGTCCAATATAAAAAATACATTGTTTGTTTATTACATTATTACAAATTTAGAATTGAAAGAAGCCTATATTTTACCTTTTCGTCTATGAACTTGGCCCAGAATCGTGTATTGGCTCTCTCATAAGGATGTTTGGGCAAGATGGGATGATTTTTCCAGGTCTCATCAATGTATTCGAGAATAACAAGTGACTCGGCCACAGGCTTTCCATTGTGTACAAGCACGGGAACCTTTTTGTGAACTGGGTTGTATTTGAGGAGGGAAGGGCTCTTGTTAGTTAGATCTTCTTCAATGAATTTGTACTCTATTCCTTTCAGCTTCAAAGCCATCTCTACTCTGCGCCCATAAATGCTGAACCACGTACTAAACAGCAGTACTTCTTCAGCCATGATAGCACTAGCAGTTTACAGAGTTTGTAATGAGATTCAAATTTCAAAGGGCTTGTCTCTAGCTTCTGGGTCTGATGCCCTTTTATAGAGCCTATGTGTTAGAATGGTTTGAATTGTCAAATTTGGTGGCTTGAATCTTGATGCTAAAGCAGTTGTGGTAAGTGCTAGAATGTCAAATCCAGGCCATAGCTCATTGATGATCTCAGCAATGGCTGAGCTGAAGGATGACCTCAGCCAGAAATAGAATACTCTTTCGGATGACCTCGACCACTTAATTTATATGGGGTGGTGGGCTACTAAGCCCCACTTCCCCTCATAGTCTTTACCTAACATGGGAAAATTTTTGGTAAAGAAACTTGTGGGTTTTGTCACCAAACACATCACCATTACTGTGAAGAATTGCATTAGCTATGGAGACGGAGTCAGTTGAATTATTTGGTGGAAATATGTATTGTATAATTTGTGTTGGATGCTACTTAAATTTTTAGTTTATATCCCTAAAGATAAACTTTTGGGTTTCAAGTCTTTGGTGATGACTTGTTTTCAAATTTTTTTTCTTTTTTTGGTGTGGGGGGGGGGGGGGGGGGGGGTGGTGTGTAAAATTAAGACCTAAGCCACCTTATGTGACACTCTTACTACTAAAGTTTTGAACCATTAAATCAAGCAAAAGTGATGTAAAATAGTGGGATTAATTATTTTCATGTGATTATTTAAGCAGCTGCCCCTATGAAATTTTCCTCCTAAAATAACTGGAAAGTTGTCTGTGGAAAGTGGTCTAAGAGTAACCTATGCAGTCTTTTTGGGGGAATGTGCAGATTAGGCATGTGAATGGCATGAATATAGTAAGTTAGGCATAGTTTGAAACTATGTAGGAAAATAGCAACTCGAGTTTTTGAAACTCGAGATTTACATAATAAATCAAGTTTCAAAAACTCGCTTTATGCGCGCTTGGGCTTGCTGACGTGGACAAAATGCCACCAGGATCTCGAGTTTTTAAAACTCGTTTTACTTCCGGTAGAACTCGAGTTTTACTATATCTTATTTTAAATTAAGTTTATATACGCATGGAACTCGAGTCTTAGAGACTCGAGTTTTTATGAGTAACTCGAGTCTTATAGACTCGATTTCCTCTGGGCATGTTATATACACCTCAGCCCGTGGCATTAACTCTCACAGAAACTCACACCCTCAGTAACACACAGAGAAAACCTAAAACAGAGCTCTCAGCCTCACTAACTCTCACTCACTCACCCTCACTAACTCTCACTCACCCATAACTCTCTCACACCACTCTCACACCACTCACTCTCACAAAACCACATTCTCCACTCTCACTGCTCTTCCCTCTCAGCAAATTCATATCTAAGGTAAGGGTTTGCATAATTTGATTGTCATTGTAGTTGGGTATGTTGTCTATGGGTGTGGGTTAAAGAGTTTTACCATTTATTTTGTAGATAGTTAACATAACTTAGTTAATTTATCAATATTGTGAATTATAGAACTTTGTTTTGTTAGTGTTAATTTTTTGAGTATTTATTTGTATAGTTTTTGTTATCAAAATTTTATTCATCATTTTATTTTTATCATGATCTTACAAATTTCTTTGACTTTATTTATCATTGGTTTGGGTATGAAATGGGTAGTGAATGAATGTAATGAATGGGAATGGGTATGTAATTATCAAAATTTTATTCATCATTTCTAGGCTTTTATTTTTATCATGATCTTTCAAGTTTTTTTTGACTTTATTTATCATTGGTTTGGGTATGAAATGGGTAGTGAATGAATGTAGTGAATGGGTATGTAATCATGCTCCTCTACCCACCTAGTTCTTTCAGAACCCTTTTAGGCATTATAGGTCACCACACAATGGAGTAATAGATAATTCCGTCTCTCCATCCACTAGGATTAGAAGGTTTACGTCTTGGCCTTTAGATATTAATGGGCACTCTATAACCTGGCTTGAATATGTTCATTGGTAAGATTGCATTACTTTTTTCCCTCACTTTACGACTATGTGATTTAACTAACATAGGACTTGACTTGAACGGGTTCACAATGCACGATATTCTTATAATCATATACCATGGTGGTCCGCTTAAGAATCCCAATGCCAACAAGGGATTGCCATTTGAGGGGCCGGGTATGAAAACCTATTATGCCGAAGTTGATCGTAGGTTGAAAACCCTTGATGAATTGAAGATACTTGTCATGGAAGAGTTGGGTAAGAATCCTGATGCGTACAACATGCAAATTACTTATCGTATGCCAAATGAAATCATGAAGCACCGGATTAATTACAAGTATATGCTGATAGAAAAAGACAAACATGTGAAGATCATGTTTGACAAGTTGGAGAGTATAGCTGAAGTAAGTAATATTGAGTTGTACATACAGTTGGAGCCGCGTGCAGGATGGCAAGAGGATATCCAACAAACAACTAGAAGCTTACAAGTTGCGCTTCCGGATGCTCAATATGAGTATTCTACACATGTAGAGGATGATGATGTTCATGCCGATGGAGATGATGATGATGATGACGACGACGACTATGTTGATGAGACTACTGCCGTTAACAATGATGATGACGATGATGATGACGACGACGACTATGTTGATGAGACTATTGTCGTTAACAATGATGATGACGATGATGATGATGATGATGATGATGATGATGACGACTATGTTGATGAGAATCTTGCCATTAACGGTGAAGATTTTGCCGATAAAGATGACTATGAAGACATGATTGAGAGAGGGGACTTTCGGGACTTTGGGGACTTTGAGAGGGACATTGATGACGATGAGACATTGGACGGTGGTGAACCTGATGCAGACAATGTTATTAGTGTCCAAAACATTACAAACACAATCCCTGCCTACGCACCTCCTGCGTTGTCATTCTCTGCAAATACTTGGGAAAATATGGTTGATCCTTCGCATATTGAGATGCCATTTGTGTCTACTTGGAGAGAGGGGATGAATTTGTGCAAAGGGTTGACTTTTGCCAGTAAAGTGGAGGTGAAGCGCGTATTAACAATTTGTGCCCTCAAGGAAAACAAACACTTTAAGATCACTAGGTCGACGAGGAAAAATTTTTGTACGAAATGCGTGCATGAGTCGTGCAAGTGGTATGTCTACGCAGTTATGAAGCCCGAGCTCCAAAATCTATGGATGGTCACCGTGTATGTGGGTCCTCACACGTGTATACCGACTGGGGTGCGAAATGATGGTAGAATGATGAGTTGTAATTTTATTGCGGCGAAATCCATAACAAGTTACTTCGAGGATCACACCACTCAAATTAAGCATCTCGGATCTCGATAGAGGCGAAATATAATGGCCATAAGCCTTCTTACTACAAGGTATGGGATGCGAAACAAAAGGCGATTGCGCTTATGTTTGGAGATTGGGAAGAATCTTACCAAAGGCTGCAAAAGTTGCTAATGGCGTATATTGATCAGGACCCGACTACCCAGTTTTGCTATCGTGTCACACCCACCGATGAAGATCACACCGTATTGTTGCATTATGTGTTTTGGTCTTTCGGTCCATGCATATCAGGATTCAAATACGCAAGCCGGTTATCGGTATTGATGGGACCCATCTGTATGGTAAATATCAGGGAAAGTTGTTGGTCGCAATGGCAACCGATGCTAACAACAAGGTATTCCCTCTCGCCTTTGCTGTTGTGGATTGTGAGTCAGGGTCCAGTTGGAGGTGGTTTTTACGATGCCTCAGAGAAACGATTGGCCACCTGATACCTGACGACGACATTTGCATAATTTCTGACCGACATCTCGGTATCAAACACGCCATTGCAAACTGGCCTAGAAGGGATGATGGAAAAGCAAAGGTATTTCATAGATATTGTCTTCGACATGTTGCTAGCAACTTCAACACCCATTTTCAGAACTCGACTCTAAAGTCAGCGGCGTTGAAAGCGGGATATGCTAGTCAGGTAGTTAAATTTGCTACCATAATGGACTCCATTAAGCAGGTGGAAATTGAGGCCATTAGGAAGAAGAAGAAGGTGACGGGGAGGGATGGTAAGGAAAAGAATCAAGATTATCTTCCATACACATACCTAATGAGCGAGGATGTGGACATGTGGACCCAGTCATACGATGGTGGGAGACGTTTTGGAGCAATGACAACCAATATATCAGAGTGTTTCAATGGTGTGCTGAAAGGTGCACGGGGCCTTCCTATTGCCGCGTTGGTTGAGTTCACTTGAAGCAAACTTGTTCAATATTTCCACGACCGGCACAAAGAATACCATTTTGAGTTGTCAGAGGGTAAGAAATGGAGTGAATATGTCTTATCCACGTGGGATGGAAATAAGCGTAAATCTGAGAAACACTATCTCAAGCCATTTAGCAATGAAGAGCTGATATTTCAAGTAGTTACCCAACTCAACGTGGGTAGCGCAGGAGGGGGAAACCACAGTTACGAAGTTCGGTTACGGGAAAAAACATGCAGTTGTGGGAAATGGCAAAATATAGGGATCCCGTGTTCACATGCAATTAGAGTATGTGACTATTTACATATTGATTCGACCACGTATATTCACCCATGTTATGGTTTGAACCATGCCCTTAGCACTTATGAGCATGCATTTGTGGTTCCTAAGTCACAGTCATTATGGAGGGATCCCATGGGGCCAAAGTGGTTGCCTAATCCGGCATTGTTGCGGGCCAAAGGTCGACCGGTGAAGTCACGAATAAGAAATGAGATGGATGGAGTGAGGAATAAGGATCAAGAACCGGGATGGCGGAGGGAGGACGCAGATTTGATAGAGAGTCAACCGAAGCAGACATGTGGACTGTGTCATGCTTCCGGGCATAACCGCAGAAAATGTCCGCAGTCCCGCGGTGCTTCCACAAGCGGCCATGTTCCACACTAGGTAGGTTGGCAAAAATTTATGCATCGGTTAAATAATTGTTGTTCATTCGATGTTTACCTAATGTTTACTATCTTGTCTCCTAACGTAAATACTCTACGTTTTTCAGGCATCCTTCCATGGACGACGTTGTATTGGCTCTATGTGAACTTTTTGATTGTTGTTGAATGTACTTGTAATTCTCTATCCAATGTACCTCTATGAAGATTGTGATTTGAGTAGTATGGTTAGAATTGCAAATTAAGCGTGGTTGGACATGTTTAGAATGGTGATATATTGAGAATGACTTTTGTTGTGATTTGAGTGCATTTACATTGTAAAATGATGCCTGAAACAGAGCATTTTCTGCTGGGAAAAAAAAATTTTGCCCAGTAAAAATCGAGTTTTAGACACTCGAGTTCCTTGGGAAAAAAAAATTTGCCCAGTGAAAATCGAGTTTTAGAAACTCGAGTTCCACTGGGGAAATTTTTTTGAAACAGGGCATGCCTCTCTGCCTCTCTGCCTGAAACAGAGCATGCTGTTGGGGAAAAAAATTTGCCCAGTGAAAATCGAGTTTTAGAAACTCGAGTTCCACTGGGCAAATTTTTTTCCCCATCAGCATGCTCTGTTTCAGGCAGAGAGGCAGAGAGGCATGCCCTGTTTCAAAAAATTTGCCCAGTGGAACTCGAGTCTCTAAAACTCGAGTTCCTTTGGTTACGACCTCCCTTAATACTGGAGTTATAATGGAAAATAAAATCGGTCCATTTGGTCTAATTTGGTCTGATTTGGTCTAATTTGGTCTGATTAATCTATTTTGGTCTGATTTGGTCTAATTTGGTCTGATTTGGTCTTATTTGGTCTAATTTGGTCTTACTTGGTCTGATTTGGTCTGATTTGGTCTGATTTGGATATTTTGGTCTAATTATTTGGGGGTCAGCTGTCCACCATTGCTACACTGATATTCATAGTGCTACATGTGCTGCTCAATAGCTCGGCACTGTTGAACCCTATCTAGTCATATCATTCACACTCACGTCAATACACAGATCTGCATCATTTTGCAATGCAATGCAATGCACTGTATTTTAGTGGACTATATTTAAGTTCAATCAAGACATCCTCTGCTTTAGCCAAGAGAGAGAAAGTGTCTCTATGATTGAATTCAGGAAAATAATTTCAATACAAGAGGTCTGTAATGCAAAGAAGCTTGCGTGTAAATTGCACACTTCCCTCAGTCCACTGTAGCAACCAGGCTACCCCCACAGAAATAAGAAAAAAACAATGTCCATATTTGCATTGTCATTAAGTTTAGATTAGACCATTGAAAGGATTTACAATCTTCACTATTTTAATCGATTAATGATCAGGACATGTGACTTCTTGAGGTAAACAAAATATCACTTAATGGACCATTCTAAGCATTATCATGTGTTTCATGATGACTTACCTCTATAGCTAGGAGCTATTGGGATGCTTCTATGTTTTGGTTTCATTTTTCTGTTACAGCTGGTTTATGATCATATTAATTTATTATTATTTTTTAAATGTCTAAAATTAAACAGGGTTCAGGCCTTGATCTTGTCACCAACAAGAGAATTGGCATCTCAGACAGAGAAGGTGATATTGGCAATGGGTAATTTCATAAGTATGAAAGTACATGCATGCATTGGACGCAAGAGTGTGGGTGATGATATCAGAAAGCTAGAATTAGGCCATCAGGTGGTGTCTGGAACTCCAGGCAGAGTTTGTGACATGATCAAAAGGAGAACACTGAAAACTACACACATCAAATTGTTAATTGTTGTAAGTTTATGTTTTGTGATCCCTAACCTTACTCTTTTAACTCTCCTCTCTCTCTCAGATGTGCAAAATGCCTATGAATGTTGCTGATCTAATATAAGTTTTGCTGGCCGTCTTGTGTGTTGATGCATCACAGTTGTGCGGTTTAGACCATAATTTTCACCAAGCACTTATAATTCTTGCAAACACTAATACAAGTACACCTTTTCATAACATACCAACAACGAACAGCAGGGAAAAAAATGAGCAAGTAGACATCAACAACAACAACAACAACAACACTAATACAAGTAGGTTCACAAAACGTGTAGACATCAACAACAACGTTGAATGTTCGTAGGTAGAAATTTTTGGAAGTCATCATTGCTTGAATCTGAGAAGTACGAAATGTCACTTTCATCATCTAACGCGGTAATTACATTAATAGACTTCATGGCTCGCTCTTGCGCCTTCCCCTTTAGATGCTTCCTAGCTTTTTGGACTGCATGAAAACGGTCTAGCCGCCTTTGCATTTGATTGTTCTCTTGTTCAAGGCGAGCAAGTATGTTGGCAGGTTCATCTCTAGGTAACTCGGCTGAGCGTGCCTTAGGAACTCGTAACCCGTGCCATCGACAATACACCTCCAATTCACACCTCTTCTCGTATAGGGTTGACCATGGTGGTTCTGCTACGGTGAACTCCATTGCGGTGGTATCTGTACTTAGTTTTGTAGGTTTGCCGACCATGATGTGGCCAACGTTTCCAAGACTCTCGTACGTGTATATTGGCATATTAACGAAATCTCTCTTCTTTCCAACCCATTTCCCTCCATAGTGGTCTGTGTATGTTTGTAGTTGTTGATCTGCTGGAACTTGTGATGATTCATTTGTTGAAGTAGATTGAAACTTGTTTCTACGTGTACGAGATGATGTTGAGGCGTTGCGACTCATAGCTTACTCAACCTACAAAGTTAGTGGTGTAGGAATAAGAAAAGAATTGTGGTACATTTATAACCTCATTCCACTGTGTATTCAATAATAAAATTTAATATATTCCGGCTTGTCATGTCAATACGAGCCGGAAAACCACTACACGAATTTTTTGTTCAAATGTTCCCAATGTCACGGTGAGATTCTCTTATTCTCGCGGTAGTTGCAGTGTCTTGCCATGACTATTCAGCTGAACAGTATTCATGTGAAGAGTATTTAGCATGCTTGTGTTTCATCGACATGAACTTGACAAGACAATACCGAGTTGTGTTAAATGCATCATAAACTTTTCGGGGTCTTCGCATCCTTGAAAACGGTGCATTGCAAAATGATGCGGATACGTGTATTGACGTGAGTGTGAATGATATGACTAGATATGGTTCAACGGTCTTGAGAGCTATTGAGCAGCACATGTAGCACTATGAATATCAGTGTAGCAATGGTGGACAGCTGACCCCCAAATAATTAGACCAAAATATCCAAATCAGACCAAATCAGACCAAATAAGACCAAATCGGACCAAATCAGACCAAGTAAGACCAAATTAGACCAAATTAGACCAAATAATACCAAATCAGACCAAATTAGACCAAATAAGACCAAATCAGACCAAGTAAGACCAAATTAGACCAAAATAGATTAATCAGACCAAATTAGACCAAATCAGACCAAATTAGACCAAATGGACCGATTTTATTTTCCATTATAACTCCAGTATTAAGGGAGGTTGTAACCGAAGGAACTCGAGTTTTAGAGACTCGAGTTCCACTGGGCAAACTTTTTGAAACAGGGCATGCCTCTCTGCCTCTCTGCCTGAAACAGAGCATGCAGTTGGGGAAAAAAATTTGCCCAGTGGAACTCGAGTTTCTAAAACTCGATTTTCACTGGGCAAATTTTTTTCCCCAACAGCATGCTCTGTTTCAGGCAGAGGCGAGAGGCATGCCTGTTTCAAAAAATTTCCCCGGTGGAACTAGAGTTTCTAAAACTCGATTTTCACTGGGAAAATTTTTTTCATCATTTTGCACTCGCATTATAGGCAACAGATGGAATGGGACACTCTGGTCATGTAGGTAATCAATTGTGCAAATGGATCTTAACAAAACTTTTAAAAACCACCACTTTAGAGTTGTAGTTGCATCGATAATTTTCGAGTTCCAAGAACTTGAAATTGTATATGTCAAATTTCTCTTGTCGTTTGGCGGCGAATATATGAGATAACTTGCAATTACGAACAAATCCTAATATTAGGCAATGTGATTTCTTAATAAAAAAGAGGAAGAGAACAAAAAAATCAATTTGGTTTGGGTTGTTATTTCTGTCAAGTTTGCTAATCAAACATGATGGTTAAAATTTGCTTTTGAATTTTATTGCCTTGTCAATAGACCTTAAATTGTCAAAAATTTATTATTATTCGGACAAGTGATTAACTTCAAAAATTTTAACATCAATATACAACCATGGTCTCCCTTGAAAAAGTTATATGATTTCACCACTGAGCACAAGCTTTAGAAGAAAGAGCATCTTGTTATTAATTTATTGGACAGTTCACAATAAGTTCTGGAATAGAAACTCTTAAGTATTAACATAAATTATTACACTTTAGAAGTTGGCATTGCCGAATTAGCTCCGATTTTCTAGAATATTACATCAATTGGCGCAACCACATCACCTTTGCGAAGTAACAGCCCAATCTCTCGCCTTTCATCATTAAAGCTAAAGGGACCAGCTCCATGGCGCATAACCAAGAAGCTATCAAATCCTAGAGCTGCAGTTATGGTAATCTGCAAACAAGTGAATTTGATATCTAAATAAATACACCTTATTATTGCAGTTGATCAAATAAATCAACCTGAACAAGAAGTGAACCAAGCTTATTGGAGAATGCAATGCCAAATATAGCAACAATTACACCAAGAGCGAGACCTTGTTAGTATTGGCACAAAGAAGTGTTGGTAGCCACCGGCTTTCCCTTGTATCGGTCAACAAGAAAACGGCATCATGAGAATCAACCAAATCATGCGGGCGCCTACAATCTTCAAGCACATTATCCTCCTCTTGGCTAGGCACGGGATGCCCGGGCATTGGTATAGCCATCACAACACCTTCTGCATCCTGTAAAATAAAATATGGAACATATGCATGGTTTGAAAAATAAACATCTTTTATAGGAAACCATCAAAGGGTAAAATCGATTACCACAGTGGAAATATCCAACCGAGACTTTTGACTTCTTGTAGCTTTATATTCCCCACCATTGAGGCAGTCATCCAATGTATATAGGGACCGCCTCAATGGATTCGACATAGCAACCCTGCCATTGTCAACCAGTGTAATTTTCCGGACACCCCAAGCCCGTAATAAGCATATTATTTTATCACCGGATAGATAGAATCGGATACGGTAATCATAAACTATTTTAGCTCTTACCATAAGCATGCGAGCAACCTGACATCCAAGTGTACCTGCTCCTAGTAGAAGACACTTCATAGATGACAAGGCATTTAAATTCAAAGATGGCAAAGCACGCCATCTCATCAGTTTTAAGTTCAAATCTGCAGCAGATATGGCCAACCTGAAAATAGAATGCCTCAAAATGCTAGGTAACAATTGGAACAATACCATTATCGACAATAGAGTGATAGTACTGAAGCCATACCTAGTTGGATCCATGGATTTAGCAAGGCTAATACACCTGGAGACTTGCCTCCCTTTGCTTTGTTCCCACCCCACTGCATTTGGTAAACATTGATGATCCCTCCATCCTAAACCATTACTAACAATAAGTTATAAAGATCAGTTAAAATAGTAGCCTTAAGAAAAACACATCAATTAAACATCCCACATAAAGCTATTTCTAGTAGCAAAATCCCATTAAGCATTCCAAGTAACTTGAGGAGTCATACAGACAAACCTTGTTACCATCACTTTGGCAGGTTTCCCAATCCTTTATATGCTTAACCGTAGCTAGTGAATTTGGATCAATACAGACCAAAAAGAAGGGCACATCTGCATCAGACAAATTGAGCATACATTAAAAGGAACATAAATAAGATATAATCATCCTTTAAGATAAAAAAAAGTTCAAAATAATGAGGAGGCATATCTACCGGCTGTTAAGCTTGAGTTTCGCCACTCATTACAAGCCACTGAAACGATTTTGCTCGCATGTTACAAAAACAATCAAACATGAACAACGTAATTTAATTAAAATAGTTAGGTTCTCATTTTAAAATAGTTTCCAACAATTATCGGTCTCGGCACCTCTTCTAAGCTAAAATACCGTGAAGCTCGCTTTAAATCAACCAAGGTTGCCGGAGGATCAAGCACCGGAGCGGGGAAAGCAAACCGGTAGTGAAACGTCCATTTTTTCAAGTCTGCAAATGAGACAAGAAGGAACCTTGAAAGTACGGCACTATCCTCCACGGCTTTTCCGGTATGAATGTCATCCCAAATCTAAATATCAAGAAGATGGAAACTTGTTATGTAAGATCTACATTCACATTTGGTCAAAATGAATTCTTCTACTTTCAATCAAGTTACACAACAATTATATCCATAATTGCTAATCGGCACTTAACTTAGAAATTGAGCTACAGAGTACAAACTGACTGCACATAAAATTAAGGAACTAAACCTATTTCAAGGAGCACCTTTTTTGCTTCTGCCCTTAGCAAACTCTTCTTATCAAGGGCATGGAAACTTTCTATTGTATTCGTGTTATAAAGAATGCCTGGGACAGGGCACCTGTTTCTGTTGCCACCACTTGTGGCAGCTGTTGAAGATTGCTCATTCGATTCAGAAGGCAAAGAATCAGCTAGTAGAGTTAAATGATTTGATACTTGAGGATGTGAGCAAGGAGCATAAAAACCTGCAAAACAAGGTCAGTCTGACATCCTCATGGTTTGTGCCAACACGTATGGTCTAATTCTTGTATACTTCTTGAAACTGTCAATGCTTAAGTTTTACTAAATGATGTATAAGGGTTTGAGTTATTAACGTTAAATGGAGTTCCAAGGAGATATTGAAAGGGTCACAAGAACATATCAACTATGATAGATTAGATCTGTATCAAATCAAAGGTAATAAAAGCATTTTTGGAATAATTAAGTTAAATTACCTAGAGCAGGACGTGGCTCCTGTTCTCTGGTCGCATGAAGTATGATTGTTCCTGAAAGCACAGTGAGGAATCCACATATCTCAGAGGCAATGCTGGCGACGGTCGACGACCAATCCTGCACAATATACAAGAAGAAAAAGATTACGGCTCACCATTTCTCGGTAATGTATTCAAATTATAAAAGAATAATGTAGAATCGGAAGCATAATTCGGGATATGTTTGAGATATCTACCTTGAACATTATGGCACTAGCAATGATAGTCGAGTTGTGAACATTACATAATATACTGGAGAAACAATTGCTGCATCGAATGTGTCCAATGCCTGAAATGAAGATGCCAGAAACATCAGCAAACATGAGAAACTGGCCCTTTCAATTGGCATGGTATTAAAAAAACTTCTACACAGACTTGGACTAAAAGAAAGCCTGAAAACCAACTCATATTGATGGAATAGCCATCTAAGTAGCATACACTATTTAGAAACTTAAGTTTCTATGAAGTGGCATCAATGTATTCAATATTTTGCATTAACAGAGGTATGATTTCACTGGAAAACCTTAAGGACGAGAGCAGACAGGTGCATACGCAGAATGCCTAATTGGAGCCAACTTACAGTCTTATGTGACCAATTTACACTTGTGTGTATAAATTTGAAGGACAGAACCTTGACACAGATCATTAAGGCTCCAGACATATGACTCATGCCATTAAATTGACATTCAAATATAAATACGGTTGAAAATTATGAAAGCTTGATCCAAGACTCCTGTATTCAGTGGCAACCTTATCCCCAATCTTTAGAGAGGCTAATTCCCGAACTCAAACCTATGACACATTTGCTTGGATGAAGGGTGCTTGCTATCACACCAAGGTTGTCTGACCACTACATTCTAGCTTGAAGACTTTAATAAAAATAAGAGTAACATTCAAGCCCTCTCCTACGGAAAGCAAGTAATCAACTTGGATTTGAAATATCTTATATATAATTTTTCATATGCCAAATAATTATAGCATGCACAGTAGGTAGAAATTTGATTTCCTAGCACGAGATGATTAGTCACTCCAAAAGCAACACTGGTTTTTACACGTACAGATATAAATCCAACCAGAGAATAGTACCACTGCCAACAATGATAACGCCATACTCACCTTGTTCAGGTAATTTAATTGTGTAATGACGCAGATGACCACTACAGTGAAAAAAAACCAAGTCCGAGGATAAGCTATTTGACTTACTCCCTCCAATGTAAGCTTAATTGCAATTCCAATGGCCTTTATGCTTACAACCTGAATCAAAATGCAGGAAGGTTTCAAAGATAAATTATTAGGATGGTATTAAATTATTAATACTACATTGTGAAATTTAAATGCCATAGGAACTTGATGACATAGTACAATATATAATAGATAACCTTTTGATAAAAACAAAATTTTACCGTAAGTGAACCCATTAAAGAACAAATTCCCAAGTAGATTAGTATATTTGTCTGCCCACAGCGAGGTTCAAAGTGCAAAATAAAGGCCAGCACTATTGAAAGTGAAGCTACAACATATATTAGAAAGGCTGTTGAAAGAGAAACGGAAAGCAAAAACAATTAGTAATCTCAAGAATATAAACAGTCAATCACAAATAACATCAAAGATAGAAAAAAAAAAAAAAAACAAAAGGGGGTCTAAACTCTAGACACGCACACATTTGTATATACCTGGTTGTGTCGCCAAGATCCAGATTTCTTGTACAGAACTTGGAGTGTGCTCTTGAGGTGCATGGATTACAATTATAACTGATCCCACAATGCAGGATACACATCCTACAACACCCATCTTCTGCAGGCGTTCCTTCAACAAGAAGTGAGCCAAAACAGCACTGCACACATATTAATCAAATATATAAGCTATGAAACAAAGTTCAAACAGTTTCCCATATGAAATTACCACATATAAGAAAATCTCAAATTGGCATTTACCTGATAATTATACTCAGTGCACCAAGTGGGGTTACTAGAACTGTTGGAGCATAGAATAACCATTGCAAAGTGATTGCAGGTCCAACCAGCATTATCCTGATAGGAAGACTTCTTGTAAACAAATTGACAAGCCCAATTTTCTTCACTACCTGCTCATGTGAAATTGCAAATTAAACATATACTTCCCCTACTATGTCAACAAAGTATCACAACTACAAGGATAAGCAGGTGATGATACCAGTATAAGGCTGTCAGTTTGTCGGCTTTTTGTTATAAAGAGAAGAAACAATGTTGTCAGCAGGATTAGAAATTAAGCTACCAACAGATCCAGCAGCATAGCCAGCCAAACAAGTCACTCCAAGCTGCTGACCTTTTGAGCAGTCCTCCTTTCTTTTTTGAACAACTTTATGATACAGAAAATTAACAGAATGCTCAAATGTTGAGAACATAACCATGGAAACTGCCCAAAAAAAAAATTTCAGAGGTTTACACATTTAAGAGGAACATGAACAAATTATAAATATAAATTCACACTTTCAAAAACTTTACTAGAGTATTGAATATGATGCTTTTAATACACACACACAGTCACACGCACACACTTTTAGTAATAGACTAATAGCAAACACAATCTTATTTTATCTTATCTTGTTTGTTTTTATTTATTTATTTAGGTTTCTATTAAAAAGGACAAGGAAAAGAAAAGAAATGCTATTAAAAAAATAAAAATAAAAATTGAAAATGCAAAAAAGAACACCAACTTGCTCCACCTCTAGATAAAATTCATTCCTATCATATGAAATTAAATATTATTTTCACCATAATTGAGGAATTTCACTTAATATGTTTACTGCTTAAATAGAAAAAGAACAAAGAACTGTAAATTGTTGATGAATCAATCTATATGGCCAAAAAAAAAAACCTTCTTCTGGTCTAAATTGATGGGGCCAAATCTCTTATTTCTTGAAATTACACACACCCAAAACATCTTCATGAAAACAAAACCAAAAACACCGCAATTTCCCATGGATGCCTTCTGATGCATACAACTTTGGAAAGCCATCAGCCAAACCCTTGGCAAAATGGGGCTGTGCTTGAACCCGGACTTTAATTGCTTCAAATGGGCAGAGAGCTATATTGGCAAATACTTCAGCAGATGCACTGCTAAGGAAGAAAATGAAACTTCTATTGTGGTCAACGAAGATATCGGAGTAAAGCCTGTTGAAGTATTCATATAGACCAAATCTACAGCCTCCTTGAGCACCATATCCAAAGAACTTGCCAGCCCAACCTCTCCAAAAGGCAGAAGGGCCTTGTTCCCTCAACAAAGTAGTGAAGCATGAGGAAATGCTGTTATACCTGACTGGGTACACCTACAGATTTGACTTAATCCATTAACTAAACCTCCTATGAATGTACCAAATGATGTGATAATTTCTAGAGAGATTCAAATCAACATAGCTCATAGGACAAGGGGCCATTCTGGTTTTGCTTTCGGAGGGTTCAAAGAGTGCTTTAAGTTCTATAATTTGAAATTGTCAAACATTTGGTAATTTCACGAAAGAAATTTAGAGTTTTAGTTTAAAAAACTCTACAATTCACTTTGTAAATCCAGGACTTTAAAACACGTGTAAATGTAGTAATTTCCCAAACACTCAAGACACTAAAGAGCTTTTCCAGTAAAGCTCCATCTTTACTAAAACAGCTCTACAGTTAAAGCTTTACTTTCTAGAGCAATGCCAAACGGACAAAAGGGCATCTCCATTTTTAGACAGATAGAAAATAAAATCAAGCCAAAGACGTACACAATACATATATCAGAGGGTCCAATCACAGAAGAATTGATATAGGATCTCTATAATTGTTTTATGGAACATATATGAAAATAATAGAGGAGTTTTAAGCAAAAAAACATTCCATAGTCCATACCAACAAATGTCAATTATTTTTTATTGTATGTGTATATATTAATGTTAAAAAAGAAACCCAGTTTTATAGTTTAGAGATGGAGTCAAACATTGAAGCAAAAACAGCAAGAAGAAGCGAGTGCATTTTAGTAAAATTGCTTACCTAGTCATTCCAAAAACAGATGGCCTCTTCCCTTTTGCGTTGTATGATAGAACTCAGACATCACTAAAGAATATGGATGTTTCTTCACAGCATGATGACACTCATCCAGAATAAGGAGATTAATTGCTTCCATTTTGATTATACTGTGTCTCAGAATGTTCAACAGAATTTGAGCTGTCATCACCAAAACTTGCAGCAAGAATAAGCAATTGGGTGAACCAGTGTAGAAGCAGGCACCACCCGAGTTCCAAGACCAATAATAATAATAAAATCAATTATAATAACATAAGAACCTTCTGTTTTTGATGCAGTAATCTTTCAATGGTAACACACATTCGCCATAAATTTTTTTTCCTAGATTCTGTAAGAGTCCCATCACACAAGACCAACACATAGTTTAGTAACAAGTTCTCAATAGAACACAAGTACATGCATAATGTTATTGCAAAATATTGCCCACCTTAAAATTCCAATAATTTCTAATAAAATTATTTACCACATTTCAAGTATTGCTTCTTTTTCAAGATTCACCAATTTTGCGTTTTTTGACCCTTATGTAATGTTTGGGCGCGGGGGGAGGAGGCTGTGGGGCATCATCCTTAGGCTCATCATCGTGCCGCAAAGACATTAGATGCATACAATCAATATTCGGTGTAATGATAAGAATAAAGTGAACCACAAGATATATCATTACATTGTTGGTAATGTTATCATACCATAGAGCCGCCTTTGTGTCCTATTTTGTGTCCACCAGTCCCACAAGTGGGTGCTCTTCTAGTACGTTGTGGTCTACCTCGTGGGGGTGAGGGCTGCTGAGGGGGATGCTCGTCCGGTACATCAGTGTCAATCCCAACTGGAGGCCCTAAAGGGTCGGATGAGGATAAGGTAGGTGGGTAATGATGCTCTGTATAGCTAGGAGTGGGGATCATTGTCATGGGCAAAGTGGGTGCATTGGAGCTGGTGGGTGGGTATGAGGGTGTCTCAGGGTGCGTAGGAGGGGTCATATGAAAATCAAAACCAAGATCAAAACTAGGCTGCGACGGAGGGGTGGGTGAAGGGACCTCGAGTTGAGGAGATGCATCTGGGATGGGTGGAGGAACCTCAGGTGGAGGAGATGCGTGTGGGATGGGTGCAGTACCTCGGGACTAGTTACAACCCGAGGGGTTGTTGCACGCCGACCACGGCCCCTACCTGCACTTGTGCTTGGGCTTGCCGTAGCAGGCCGACCACGGCCCCTAGCCGCACTTGTGCTTGGGCTTGCGGTAGCACCCTTGACCACGGGTCGATGTACTTCGGGGTCTTTGGGTTTGTGCTTGGGGTTGCGATGCCGTTGACACGATCTCATGCCCATTGTTTGCCTGCCCATTTGCTGCAAGACCACCACCAAGCCCAGCCACATTATTTAGGACACGTCGGACATGGTTGTGTGCTCGGCGCCTACGGGAAGCATCTCCAACGGTGCTAAATGGCTTTCAATCTAAAACGGAGAAAGAACCGGTACAATCAGATTTGATCTACTCAAATACTCAACTAAAAACAAAAAGTGTTATTAGAATACTATATGTAATAGAAAGTCTTTTTAATTGGAGGTCGGTCGGATCAAACCGGATTTCTTTGAAAAAAGAAATCAATTGATTCTACGTTCCTACATGTACCGAAGAAAAAACAACGTAGGCAATAAAATCTAATTTAACACATTACCATTATATCTAATTTAGCGCTGTTGCGGTCGACATACTTTCGAGTGACCGAACGGTACTAGCGGTAATAATCATGATTGCGAGGCATCTCACCAATGCGAGGAGGTGCATGGCAAACTCGTTGTTGTCTCGTATCCCATGTAAGGATATACGGTCCATGCTCCTCCCTCCAATTCTTTTCCACCTTCCCACGTAAGTCTATTCTATGCGATCTATCATCGTACACAACATGGTCGGGCCGCTCTTGCGCCAACCCAAACCGTCGAAGGACACGATGCGGGTGGTGTGTCTCTACTATGCAAAAACACACCGGTGGCACCCTTGCCGTCCACGTATCCCTCCTCGCGACGCGAAGTCGGGAAGGTGGCCGAAGTCCGCCTCATATGGCTGCCATATAATCTACGAGAGAAACAAAATACAATTATCATAGCATCTTAAAATGTGAAACAAAGGAGAATACATAGATAAAGGGAAAAACAAAAATTAAAATAGAAGATATGTTAAAGCAATGATTTCAACATATTCTTAAGGAAAATTAACATAACTTCCACATAAATTTTGTATATTATTACCTGGTCCGGCTGCATTCTAGCTAATTGCTCACGATAATGGATCAACGCCGTGCCGGATGGCCTACTCTTCGGGCTTGGCACCCGCACCCACCTACAGTTACGATCGAATAACATAAGATATTACCACTTAGTTACTAAGAATAGTACATTGCATAACACACACTAAGTATCAGGAGAATACTTACTTAAATGCAAGTGGAGCTTTTGGCCATGGGCCATAATCGCATCCAGGTGGAGGCTCTATCCTCGGGCACAAGAATGGCAACCTCGCCCATGCCCAATACTGGACCAATTGCAACGCCCCACCAATCTGCGATGCCTCTTTATCACTTGCCCGGCACAACTCTCTATACAACCATGCCAGGCAACCACTACCCCAACTATACTTTGGCGGATCATGAAGGTTCCGTAGGAACTCCAAGAACATCAGATGCACCCTATCTCCCGACTTATCCATGAAAATCTTATCCCCTAGTAGTGCTAAAATATAGCACCGGGCATACTGATGTACTTGCTCCTCCGTTGCATCATGAGGCAGTGGCTCTGCAATGCGCTCAACAAGGCGGCTAATGAGAATTCTTTGCCCCACCAAAGTTTTGTTGTCATTCTCCGGAACGCCAAAACCAAGCAACTCCACGCACAGTTGCCTCCAATTCCCATCCACCACAGTAGTCGGCCCAACCAAGACCTCACCGTCTATAGGAAGTCCGAAAATGACCTCCACATCTTCTAGGGTGATTGACATCTCACCATGTGGAAGATGGAACGTATGAGTCTCCGGCCGCCATCGCTCAACTAGGGCCGATATTAGGCAATGATCTATCTCTCTGGAAGGGACCCTAAACAATCCTTCTAACCCCACCAACTTGATAATATCAATCACCCGATTATCTTGCATCGTTATCTTTGCCATCTCCTTAGCGCGACCACGGCATGTAAGTGAGCCCGAGTCCTGTAAAATGGATAAAAATTATAGCGGTCGTTAGAATTAGATATACAACTTTCAAAGAACTTGCTAAAAGTCAAAGACGACGTAAAAATTAAAGCAGTTGTTAAAACTAGATATTTCACCTCGCCATTCCAAATGTCCTCTGATCGATGATTTCGTTGTCGCGTCAACAATGAAGGATCTTCTGGACCAGGGCGCACAATCTCTGGCTCCTCATCGATCCCAGGCTCCATACTGCAAAGAGTGCAACAATATTCCACAGAATTAAGTCTTCATAAATAACTCTAATGCCCACAAACAATTATATTAAGCCTAGTGAAATTGTTAAAATACATAATTATTTCATTTCTTAAAAAGGCTGTTAAAGTTGAAGTATGCACGCACACACACACACGTGTATATGTATGTATGTACATAACAAGTCTAAAACTAACAATTTAAACACATTAGATTGCATTCCACCTGTAGATTTTGGGCATGTAGCTAAAAAATGGAGGCTCTTACTCTTCCTACTGAAACTAGGAAATATAGTAACTGAACTCCAATTTTCCTAGGCTCAGATTCTTGAGCTTCTACATAACCATGAATGCAGCCAAGGGTTGCTGGAACCAATCTAAAACAGATTATGAGAAGACAAAACAGGTTGAAATGACATGAGCCCTAAATGGGATATAGTATTCTTAATCAGCAATAGACTGCCTTACATTAGCTGTAGACCTGGTTTTTATAGTTCTATATTCTCCTAACAAATACCTACTACTTTCAAGATTCTCTAGAGACCTATCAAACAAAAAAAAAAAAAAGATTCGTAGAGACAACTAACTCAATAATACCAACTAGTCAAAAGTGAGATCAGACTTGTCAACCGACTTGAATTTAGCACAAACTTAAAATAAAGGCTAAAATGCAAATTGCACCCTCTAAGTTGGTGTTTGTATTTTTTGAACCGGAAGATGCATTCTTTCGATTTGCTTATCATGCCGGTGTTGCCGGGGTTTGATGTCATTGTAGTGCCTAAATCTGTTCCACCGGTGTTCATTAGTGTAAGGGAGATTGATGCTCTTTAAGCTGTGTGTAGTATTAGCTGCTGAAGGTCAATGGTTGGGTTGCATTTGACAGAATTCTGGTTCAACTTGAACACTTAGACTTGGTTCGCACCCTATGATAGTAGTATGTTTAGAGAAAAAATTGTGATTGTAGGATTTGGGTTGCGGTTTTGGCTGCTTGATTATGTTTTCACAAGGCCAAGACTCTATTCTTGAAATTTTATGGAAAATTGCCCAGGGTCTTTGGACCTAATCGCATTTCCTCTCTCTCATATAACATGTAGGTTGAGTTCAAAGGTTCATTCTAGGCATATGGAATTCGGGTTTGTTTTCTTTTCAAGCATTTTCCCCTTTTCCAATATTCCAAAAAGGATATCGAATTTATATTCGGTCTATAAACATCAGTTGGTTTTCTTATCTCACTTTGTTCACTCTTGTTCAGTTTAGTTCTCGAAAAGTACTAGTAAAATTAAATCTAGAATAATTCTCCCAGCTTGAGCTCTATAATTTCCATCGGAGACAACAGTGCTTAGTTATCTACCAATTCTTAACTCCTCCTATATGTTTTGTTTCATCCTTCTCTTCTATAGCATCTTGTTTTCATTATGTCATAACTCTTCTTGTCTATTTTATGTGGCAATGCTACTTTGTTTTCTTGTTAAAATTAATGTGTGATAGAAACGACCGAGTTTTTTTTTTATTTTCTAATAAATATTTTTCATGGATTTTTATTTTGTTTCATTTTCTAAATCGGAAAATTTGGAGAACTTGGTTATAATCGAAGCGCCAAGAAATGCAAGGAGAAATTCGAGAACGTGTACATGTACCACAAAAGAACCAAAGAAGGTCGCACTGGGAAACCCGATGGAAAAACCTATCGATTTTTTGATCAATTAGAAGCTTTCGAACATCATCCTCAAATTCAATCACCTACACCTCCAAAGCCTCCAACTCCAACAACAACATTGGCAATGCCATTACCAAACCTTCCAAGTATTGCTCATCAAGTCACTGTTACATCACCACACTACATACCGCGAAAGTAGTCTCACTCCAAAAACAAAACAAAACAATTTGAAACCGGTAATGATTTTTTCCCCTTTTGGTCGAGTAGTAATGAACTTAAAACTCTCCCAAAAAAAAAAGACAAATTTCTTCCATGACAACTTTGAATCTTATCTGGACTTATTTGAAGGGGAAAAAATAATTGAGTTTCATATGAGAGAAGTCCCCTAAAAAAGGGACATTCCCCTTCTGCATTGACACAACACAGGTATTATCAGTTTTTTTTATAGGTAATTGAAGAATTTAATTGAATTATTAAAAACAGTATACACCCCATGTAGACAGGGAGTGTGCTAGGGACGCTAAAAGTATCATCGAAAATTACATAAATCCAGAAATTCCTTCAGTAGAAAAGGAGTTTCCAATCAAAGCAGCCATCCAATCATACATGAAGCATTAGAAAATCAGTTTTAACTCAACTGCAAACTCTTAATCCCTTCAAAGGTATGTTGGTTTCATTCTCTCCAAATAGTCCACATGAGGCATCATAGAATTTCCCCCAAGTCGTGCAAAATGATGTCTGCCACAACCGCCTTTCCAACAACCCAACAAATCCACTACCCTCTTAGGCATAACCCACTGGAGTCCATACAATTAAAACACCAATAACCATAGGCTTTGCACATAATCACAGTGAAGAAGTAAATGGGCTATAAACTCCCCATTGTTGTTACACTATTAAACATGCAACACCACTCTACAATACAAATATTTCTCTTTAGCAAGTTATCCATGGTATGAATGTTTCCACTAGCAGCTGTCCACATGAAGAAAGCTACTTTGGTAGGAACATTTACCCTCCAAATGATTTTCCATGGGAGAAAAATGAGGGTTTTCATTAGTAAAACCCCAAATATTGCTCCTAGTGGGAGTCTAACACATCCAGTCTTCCCCAGCCCTAGTAATTTTAGTGGAATAGGGAAGGCTAAGAAAGGATTGTAAAAATGACAACTCCCAATCATGGACAGCTCTAGTGAACATATTGTCCCAATGAATAGCTCCACTAGTCCATCTGGCCTACCACAGAAGCCTCCTCATCTCGGGCTATTCAAAATTGCTCAAGGTCTCCTTACAAATCCCCTCCTAACACCATGGATCATGCCAAAATAATAATAATAAAAATTGCTCATTTCAAACTTGATTAGTTTAGAAAATTTGTCCCAACCATTGCAAATATGTTTCCAAAGGGACACACCATAGGGTTCATTGGTTACCCCCAAAACACAGCTGCCTCCCTCAAACCCAAATTTTTTTTATCTATCAAAGTTCTCAATAATGTGTCTTTTTCCATGGCATAATGTCAAAGCCACTTCCCAAACAAAGCACTATTAGGACATCCAAAACTTCTAATGCAACTCCCACATTGAATTGGCTCACAAACTATCTTCCAATTTACCAAGTGAAACTTAACATCATCTCCTATCCACCTAACAAAAAAACTCTTAGTAATTTCTCTAAGCAACTAGCAATGCTAACAGGGATAGGAAATATGCGGGCAAAATTGAGAGCGTACTCTTTATTAAGGTGATTCTATCTCCTTCTGACAAGTAAAGCTTCTTCCATCCTTCTCACTTCTGTTTCCATATCGCTTTGGAGTTGTAACTAGCCCCCAACAACAACCCCAAGCATTTCATAGGCGGAAAGCAGATATCTTGCAACCAGATATGCTTTCAAAACACGACAAAACACATTTCAAATGGCAAAGTTATTCCATATCATTCCCACAAAATACCAAAGTATCATCCGCAAATAAAAGACTTGAAATCATCGGCAACTTGATCGTCCTTCCAGCCACTCTAAACCCCCGAATACACCGCCCATCTACCGCCTTTGTTATAATTATCAATTATTTTCCGGAGAGAAGTTCCTTTTACAATATAATAGTTTATCACAACTAGACCTAATACCGCAAACGGCCTTTATGTTTGACGAATTTCACTGTCCATAAATTATACTGCTTCCTACTTCATGCTTTAATATGAATCAAACATATCTTGCAATTTTTGTGAAGTACATAATTTGATCAATGCCCAACAGATTAGCTTCCTCATGCTTTGCTGGATTAATCAATTTAACAAGATGGGAAGTATAGTAACATGCCATGCGCTATTAAGATAACACAAGCTATGATAAACATTCAAACAAAAAATAAGAACTCGCGTTACCCAAATTTAAAAACCATAATACTGAAGCATTTTGTCACAAGGTCAGGCTAATATTGTTACACAACCAGCGATCAATGCTACAACAATTCCTTTAAAGAAAGGAGAAGGCCAATTTTTGATGTCTAAATGTTGCTATATCAGTAAAAACAAAATTAAATTCCTAAATGCATGCCTCTGTGAATTAATCTAGAAGAACCCATTTCAGAAAAAGCCATGTTCAAACAAATTACACCAAAACAGAGTAACAGGACCAAAAGGTGTAAGCACCCATGGAATTAGAGAAGAGAGAGAGGCTTACCGGCGGTGTTATGGCGGACCGGCAGTCGGTGTGGCAGCAGCTGAGAAGCGAGAGAGAGAGGGTTCTGAAAGAGGCGCGCGTTAGAGGGTGAGGGTGACTGGTTTCGGTGTTTGAGAGATTGAGAGAGAGCGTTTGAGAGACTGAGAGTTGAGAGATTGAGAGAGAGCGTTTGAGACACTGAGAGTTGAGAGATTGAGAAAGTGTTTCAGGATTTTTGAGAGAGTGAGAGTGTTTGCGTTTGAAAGGGAAAGAGGGAGAATATTGTGCAGATTTCGAGTCTTATAAACTCGATTTCTACGTGGCTCAATTCCTCCAGGTGGAAAATTTGTCCACGTAATGGAAAATTTGGCCACGTAATGGAAGTAACAAAACACCATATCTCGAGTTTTAAAAACTCGATTTTTTAATTAAATCTCGAGTTTCTGAAACTCGAGATGTTAGTTTCCCATATACTCTCCAAAACCGGCCAACTAACGAAATCATTAGCACAGTAACGTTATTTGGAAAGGGTGTTCCAGTCTTTTTTGACGAATGTTTGGAAAGTGCTCTTCCAAATCAGAAGATAGAAGGAACATATCAAGCCTAGACCACAAAGCCACTTCTCTAGAATTAGACCAAGTGAAAGTAGCCCCTTCCAATGGTAAATCTATAAGACTGTGTTCAGAAATAAAATCTGAAAATTCAAGCAGAGCCCAATATAGCCAATCCAAATGTTGACAACCCCACAAGCTTTGTATCTTCCTCCTTGTTATCAATTCCATTTTTGTTTCCTGAAGACAAATAAAGTTAGCACTCTTAACTTCTGATTATATTCCGAATCCGAAGTCTTTTGTCACAATCTTTCAGCTCCCTAACATTCCAAGAGATAATTTTCAGATTCATTGATGCACCACTGAATCATGTTCCCCACTTGCACTTTCTGGCAGGGCAGATTTCTTCTCATGATTCCAAGAATTTAGCAGACTTTTCAAACCTCGACGCCCTTTAGAACATGTCTTAGCCTCCTTCTTTTGAGAGCATTCTCCTTGCATTTTAGTTTTCTTCCAAGCCTCCAAAGCTAAAAAAATCCTAGTAATTTCTGCTTCAAAGCCTATTAAGGAGGTACCCACAGACTTCCTAAAAGCTTTAATTCAATTTTCAACCCATGGTGATAATTGCGTGGAAGCGCCCACCACCTCTACAAGTGGAAACATCTGGGTTAGCCATGGCCAAAGGTTGCACAACTAGAGATTCTTTCATCTTTTCCCAGTTTACAAGACCCCATCAGAGTCCCACAGCTCACAATCCAACCCTAATAGTACATAAATATTATCCAGAGCACCATCACATTCATCTGCCCAACTAACAATATGCCCTTCTTCCTTGAAAGTGTTGTTACCTTGTCCCTTAGGTCCCTCAAAGATCATTAAAATCTGACATGCTCCCAGGTGAGTGGTATAGTGAGAGAGGGACTAAAAAATCGAACCGTGACCTCATGAGATCCGAGGCCGTAGAATTGGTCACCGCAGAAGAGCTCATATGAAATGGAGGAGTGGGGCTGTTCATCATTGGTGGGGAGGTGTTGATGTTAGTCATCGGTGGAGAAGTGGTGCCCTTAATGATGGTGAACGTCAAAGGCGTAACGGTGCCGTTACTGGTGGTGGATAAGAAGTGCTGTTGGTAGTTGGAGGAGGCATGGTGTGAGACGTGCTTCACCGGCAGCCGTCACCGAAATGGGTGGCTGCTGAGAGATGGGTTGGGCTTTGGTTTAGGGGCCTAGTTTCTGTCATTCCCATTTCGGACCTTGAAGAGTTTCATGTTGGGCCTCATTCCATTGTTATTTTGATTGGAGCCCACATCTTCAATATTAGAAGAAACAACAGCCCCACTGCCCCTCCTTTCCACGCTCCTCATGTAAAAAGATGTCTAGAGTGGGCAAATCTTTTCTGGCAATCACATTAATATCGGCCCCAAACTCTGCCGCATGCTTGCCAATATACTTTCTCCTTTCCATTATTTCTTGCACCACCATGATTTTGATGTCCATTAGCCACCACCACCGCAGCCTTCGGTGCACTCTGTATTCTATGTAACGTTCCTTGATTGGTAAGAAGAGAAGCTGGTTTTAAAGTTTTCCTCAAGTTGAGGCCAAAGCCTTGCTAGCCACTACCCAACCTTCCCTCAAGAATCCTTATGTTGCCCTTCCATCGACCTTCGACCGTGGAGAAGTTCAGAAACCATTAAAAACGTGCCATGGGCATTGGACCCCAATTGAAGGATGAAAACCATATCACCCTCTCTGATCGTTCTTGCATAATGCCAGGTGATTGCTTAGAAATCAGTTCCTCCAGGTGGAACAAAAATTTGTTTGCACTCTCTTTCCCCATAAAAACAGAGCGCAGCGAGGTGTGAACTCTCTCAAAGATCCGTAACAAGAAAAAGGAACCCCCTTCCTCAATGGAGAACTCAAATGTTTTGGATTCAATGAAGAAAAACGTGGAACCACCCATTGCGAATAGAAACAAAGCAGCAGCAAACAAACAGAAGAGATGGAAAACTACCAAAATTCCTATAATTTGTTGTGGTTGTAGAAATCAATTTTTGGCCCTCCATACAAAATTGACCATAACTTATTAAATAAAACCCAACTTAAAAATTGTTTTAACCGTTTTTGATTAGTAAGTTACACATGCTTCCAATGTGTCTTGAACCCATGACCTCACATAAAACTAGAGTTCATTGGGAAAGAAAATTGTTTTACCCTTTTAACTAGACCCCTAAAATAACACTACTTTGGAAAGTATACATTGTTTGTCTTCAGGGAACTAAATTGGAGTTAATTACAAGGGGAGTCATTCATAGTTTGTGGGGTGGTTAGCATGTGGAATGCGTATGCTTAGGCTTTGTGGGTGCTTATGGAGTGGTGTTAGTTATGTGGGACAGTTGGAGGAAGCAATAGGGAATTTTTCAGTTTTGTGTAAATTCAAAAATGTGGCCGAGCTATTTGAAAGTGCATTTACTGGAGTTTATGGGCCTAATTGCGTTAGAGACAGAAGGCTTTTATGGGAGAAGCTATCTGGGTTGTGCAGCTGGTGGGATGTTCCTTGGTGTGGTGTGGTTTCCCTCTGAATGTTCTGGCTCTGACTATTTTACTCAGGCTATGTATCAATTCTCTTATTTCATTTCAAAGCAAGACTTGATTGATCCCCCTTTGGAAGGAGGGAATTTCACTTGGTCTAATTGTCGTGAGGTGATGTCAAGGTCTAGGCTGGTCAGATTCCTTTTCACAGTTAACTGGGAGGATAAGTTTTCATCTGTCTGTCAAAGGAGGATGTCTAGGTTGCTATTGGATTATTTTCCGATTCTTCTAGAGGGAGATAATTTTCATAGAGGGAGGCCTTTTAGATTTGAGAATATGTGGCTAAAGGGAGGGCTTTGTGGAACGGGTACGCTCCTGGTAGGAGTCTTATCAATTCCATGGAGCTCCTAATTTTAATTTGCCTATCTAGGATTAAAGCACAACGGGATTATTTAATGACTTTAATGGCTTAATAGATTCTACTATTTACAATGGGATTATTTGTCTATATTCACTCATGTGTTTACTTTATGGAACACATGTAAATATTTGCTCCTTTATGGTAAAATGACTTTATGGTCATAATAAACAAGGTAAATTATTCTCAAAATCTCTAAAATGAGCAAAATATCGCCAAAATGTCAAAAAATGAGCAAAATACCCATGAAACTTCTAAAATGACCAAAATACTCCCAATATCTCTAAAATTACCAAATATACTCAAAAACCACCAAGGCTGCGTTTGGCTCAACAAAAATTCTTTTCCGAGCGTAAAATCATTTCGGGGGAAATTGTTTTCCCGTAAAGTAAAATGTATTCAGGCTGTTTGGCTGCCGCGGAATTCGTTTTATGGAAAATCAATTCCAGTGTTTGGTTTGTTCAAACATTTTACAGAAAATGCTTTCCGTTTTACGGAAAATCAATTCCCATGTTTGGTTTGTGGATCATTTTACGGAATTTATGAAATGCCTTTTACAAATTCAGCACCTGCATTGCCCAAACAAACCTATAACAGTACAAAAATAATCATCCACTTCAACATAAAAAATAATCATCCGAATATACCCATAATATTTATATCAAAACAGCCACATCAATCTTTCACCATTGGCATTACACCTCCATGGTGTACAAAAATGGTACCTACACGTGGTATCTGAACAGTACAAATACATAATTTGGGCAATTGTATCGTCCCAATAATACAAAAGACTACATATATAATACAATGGTAGGTGAATACTAGTACTACAACAAAAGTTAATTCCTAAAGCTACCGTCACAGTCAACATGAAACAAACAAGTCAGAGTTGTGTGAACAAAAAACTATCCATCCACAGCTTTCCCAGCTTAGCATTCTTGGCTAGAAATCCTCGTGCTGCCTTCTTATTTTCACAGAGATGGTCAAACGCAGTTGCGAGCATGTCTTCGTTATACCCATCCGCCACCATAGCCATGACCTCATTGTAAAGAGCTATGTAATCCACCGTGCCCCCGTTGATTTCTTTCAAAGCCACAGTTATTTCCTTTAGCTGATCAGACAGATCAGTTAGCACACTATCATCAGTGTTAGAAGGTGCACGCCCTCTTTTACGGGACTTGGAAATTCCCGACCCAGTGGTGGATGACTCGACTGCATTCTTCCCTTTGTCCACCACACCTTCCTCCACATTGTCCTCCACAAACTCAATACTGTCCCCATTGTCTGGCTCATTCTCAATATCCACATACGACTTAGAAAAGCTACCCGTGGCTGTGTCCTTCCCCACAACAATAGCCAATTCATCATACATCTCAATCTTTTTGTTCAGATACTCCGCATGCTTACGATGCGCCTGTAAGGGAGAAATGAATGTATAATAACAATGCAATAATCACTTCACTCATAAATTCAATATTCAATTCATTATAGATGCCATTAGATCGAATCTAGGTCAATGATAAACAAAAAAATCTGTTAGGGAACAAAATACATAACCCATGATTTTGAAGATAAGTACAACTGAAAATACAATGTACAAATGCTAAGACCAGATTTTACAATAGATCCGCACATGAAAGTTATATTTGAAAATTTGTAAAAGCAATGGAATCCTAAAAAGAATGACACTATAAAAGCCAAAAACATATATTATCATTTATATTACGAAAATATAGTTGGAAGCCATACCATGACTTCTTCTTGATATGTCTTCACATCGCATGTTATCATTTTTATGTTATCATTCCAGCCGAAACCACTCTTCTTCCTAATTGTTTGAATAGTGGTCCACATGGTCCTTAAAGTTTGCAACCGATTCTCTACATAAGAGGGCTGGCACTCGACTCCAAATTGAGCAGATATCTCCTTCGCTACAAGAGCAAAGGAGCCGGACTTGAAAGTGTTAGAAGGCTTGTTGCCCTTCGCAGCCTTATCAGCAAGTAGCCTAAGCATAGCCGTGTGCATGGGGGGCAGCCACCTGAACTGCTTAGTGACGCCCACCTTCTCTTTTCCCTTTGACATTACTACATATGAAAATTGTATAGTGAGCGTAGTATTTAAAAATGAGAGTAGCATTTAGTAATTACGCTCGGAATATTAACAAAAAATGAAACACACATACAACCACGCTTATAGATGTGCACAACAGAACGAAACATGCTAACACTGGAAATAACAATGTAATGCTGATAATAATTTTTCCTTACATCACCAAAAGTTTATAGTAAATACATTGTCCTTACAGGAAAAAAAAATACAACACATATTACAATCATAGAAATCTAAATAAAGTAAGAAGAGAGGATTGAGCGAGGCGACTTTGAGAACGATGTGGATGACCATGAAGTTGTTCCCAATTTTGAAGAGGAAAATATGGAGTACCATGATGAAGGTGATGCAGACGATGATATTGGCGTCCAACATGATACAAATACGACCACTACCTACAGACCTCCTGCCGACTCATTCTACGCAAATACTTGGGAAAATATGGTTGATCCTTCACCTCTTCAGATACCATTTGTTTCTACTTGGGAAGATGGGATGCATTTTTGTAAAGGGTTGACTTTTGCAAATAAAGCAGCGGTGAAGCGTGCATTGATAATATAAGCATCAACTGATAATAGAAATTTTGTAATTCGAAGGTCGACCAAAACTAAATTGTGCGCCGCATGCGTTGACGACAACTGCAAGTGGTGCGTTAGGGCATTCATGAAGGCTAAATTTAATGGTCTGTGGATGGTCACGTCTTATGTGGGTCCACACACTTGTATACCCTTTGGCCTGCGAAGAGACGGTAAAATGATGAATTCTAATTTTGTTGCATCAGAAATTATGGGAAATTGCGACAAAATCACACTGCTCGTATTGATGAGCTCTAGGACATCATACATACTAAGTATAAACATGAGCTTTCTTACTATAAAGTTTGGGACGCAAAACAAAAGGCAATTGCTAAGATATTTAGGGATTGGGAGGAGTCTTACCAAAGGTTGCGAAAGTTGTTGTTGGCATACTTGGATCAGGATTCGGGTACCCAGTACAACTATCACACCATACCTAGGCCATACGAAGGTACTGCGTTACTGCGCTACGTATATTGGGCATTCGCTCCATGCATTGCTGCATTCCAATATTGCAGGCCAGTGATCAGTATTAATGGGACTCATTTGTATAGTAAATATAAAGGAGTATTAATGATTGCAATGGCAACCGATGCTAACCAAAAGGTTTTGCCTTTCGCCTTTGCTGTTGTGGACAAGGAGTCAGAGCCTAGTTTGGGGTGGTTTTTAGAGTGTCTCAGGACTTCGATAGAGCATGTCATACCTAACAAGGACATTTGCATTATTTCTGACCGACATAAAAGTATCAAATGCGCCATTCGACAGTGGCCTAGAGGTCGGGACGGAACAGAACAGGTATTTCACCGATATTGCCTTTGACATGTTGCTAGCAACTTCAACAGACGCTTTGATGACCCGACTCTAAAGGCATTGGCCTTGAAAGCTGGATATGCGACTCATGAAGCTAAATTTGAGTCCATAATGCAAATCATTAAGGAGGCCGAGATTAATTTACTGAGGGGTGTAAACCCTACTAATCACAATGTTGCACGCTATATGCCATACACATATTTAATGAGTGATGATCTGGACAAATGGACCCAGTCACATGATGGTGGAAGACGTTACGGGGCAATGACAACCAATATCTCTGAGTGCTTTAATGGGGTACTTAAAGGTGCCCACGGTTTGCCCATTGCGGCAATGGTTGAGTTCACTTGGTGCAAACTTGTTGCATATTTCCACGATCGCATAAACAAATTACTTTTGATTTCTTTCGAGGTAAGGTGTGGAGTGATTATGTAATGGAGATCTATAACAAAAATGCACAGAAAAATGCAAGACACATTCTGAGGAATTTTAATCATGAAATTGGTGTATATTAAGTGCTTACCCCATACAACAACCATTAAGGTGGAGGGGGAAACCACAGTCATGAAGTGCATGTATTTGATAGAATATGTGGTTGCGAAAAGTGGCAAAACTTGAAGATCCCTTGTTCACATGCAATTAAAGTTCTTCAAGGTTTGCACCTCGATGCGACCAGCTATATTGACCCATGTTACAGTTTGAACAACGCCATTTACACATATTCACATCATTTTGTGGTGCCAAAGTCAGAGTCATTGTGGAGCGACGTTTGCGGACTACGGTGAGTGCCTGACCCATAGCTGTTGCGGGCCGAAGGTCGTCCTGTGCAGTCAAGAATAAGGAATGAAATGGATGGGGTACGGCGAGAACGGGGAAGCCGGAGGGAAGATCCGGACTTGAGGGAGATTCAACCAAGGCAGCGATGTGGAGTGTGTCATCAAGAGGGGCATAACCGCAGAAGCTATCTCAATTCCCGTGGGGCTTCGACAAGTGGTAGTGCTACAAACTAGGCAAGTGCCCTCACTATTTTTATATAATAATATCACTAGATTTTCATTTGGTTTTTGTTCTTCGCATTTGGAAACTAACGACCGTATTTTCATGTTTGTCAGGTGAGCGGAGACTCGATTACTATTTTAATGGCATTGTATGTGGGACTTATGGTTATCTTTTGTATGGATAAGTGCTAGGTGACTATGTAGACTATGTTAATTTGACTTAGTTGTTATTTTGTTTATTGCTGAATGTTGTTGTAATTGAAGTATTTGCTATCCATTGTACTCGTTACATTAGTTGCGTTGTGCAATTTTTTCCTATAATGCCAACAATGATACTACTTTGGCAAGTTCAACCACAGGGGCCTTGTTCGAAGTGATGATAGCTAGTATTGAATGTTTTTGTGTGCTAAGAGGGCAATTGTTTTAATCCGGTTGTTTGCATCTGATGTACTCCCTTTGACTGGTATCATATGCTTGTATCTAGTTGTTTACCGCTTCCCATGTGATGTGTTTAGGATCTAGTTTACTGCTGCAAGGGAAGGGAAAACTAATTCTGGTTTACTACTGCAGGAGTAGCTGCAAAAAAAAAAAAAAAAAAAAAAAAAAAAAAAATCACAGTGGAAATCGAGTCTTTGAAACTCGATTTCCATTGGCTGGCATATTCGTAAATAAACTGCGAGAAAAATTTACGAAAAAGCCACTGAAAAGGAAATCGAGCCTTTGAAACTCGTTTTCCTATAGAAATCGAGTTTCAAAGGCTCGATTTCCACTGGAATATATATATATTTTTTCCAAATTTGAGAAAAGGAAATCGAGCCTTTCAAACTCGTTTTCCTGTGGAAATCAACTTTCAAAGGCTCGATTTCCACTGGAATATATATATTTTTTCCCAATTTGAGAAAAGGAATCGAGTTTCTAAAACTCGTTTTCCTATAGAAATCGAGTTTCAAAGGCTCGATTTCCACTGGAATATATATATATATATATATATTTCAAATTTGAGAAAAGGAAATCCAACCTTGCAAACTCGTTTTCCTGTGGAAATCAACTTTCAAATGCTCGATTTCACTGGAATATATATATATATATATATATATATATATATATATTTATTTATTTATTTATATTTTCCCAATTTGAGAAAAGGAATCGAGTTTCTAAAACTCGTTTTCCTATAGAAATCGAGTTTCAAAGGCTCGATTTCCACTGGAATATATATATATATATATATATATTTTTTTTTTTTCCAAATTTTAGAAAAGGAAATCGAGCCTTTCAAACTCGTTTTCCTCTGGAAATCAACTTTCAAAGGCTTGATTTCCACTGGAATATATATATATATATATATATATATATATATATATATATATATATATATATATATATATATTTCCCAATTTAAGAAAAGGAATCGAGTCTCTAAAACGCGATTTCCACTGAAAATCAAGTTTCAATGGCTCGATTTCTACTGGATATATATATATATATATATATATATATATTTTTTTTTTTTTTACCCAATTTGAGAACTAATTTCAGAACTCTATAAATAACAAAACTATGAAATTAATCTATCTTAAACTTCAATGTTTAATTTCAAACTTGTGGAATTAAATAGTTTAGTTAAAAATTTTAAAATTGTAAGATTTTTTTCATCTCGTTACCACCTTAAATCATAGGCCTGCCCTCTTATTGGCCTTATACAGGGCTTATTATCATAAAATTGGATTTTTGTATAAATAAAATCATGCATATATTAATATTAGGTGGCCTAAGTTAAGTACTTGAGTTGGATTGAAGGTTGATGTAACTCAAGAAGTTACAACATAAAAAATAAATATCTCAAAATTGTATCCATCAATTCTTTGTCACACTTTTGCTACTTGTTCCTTTAGCCATAATTTGGCAAATGACCATTAATATAATTCCAGACTTAAAACAGTTGCAAATAGAAAACCTATACATACAATCTTCCATTGGAGACTCTTGCACCAATACAATGTTTTTTTTTTTTTTTTTGGATAGGTATACCAATACATTTGATGATAGCAAAAAAAGAGAGACCATAACTTTTTCAAGATGCCTCAAGACAATTAGCCACAAAATCAGCTCCATATATTGAAAGTGGTTCAAGTCTTCAGCGACCATATGTCGATAAACTCACATCATAACCCACACCGCCAAATAAAATCAATCATTGGCTAGAAAAGTTACTGATTTCGTCATCTTTTGGAGGTTCATATGGCGGCAGGTTTTCAAGATCTGCTTCAACAGCAACGAGATTCTCTTTTGCTTTAATGATTCTTTGTTGACAAGATTCTTCTTGCTTCCTCAAGTCTTCCATTTCTTTATATTTTTCCCTTGTACTTGCACCCCTATAGAAAATGTAAATGAATGTAAACCTGAGGATTTAGAAATACAATCGTGTGACAAGAAATGTACAGCTACGAGGCACCACAAAGAATGCATAACAAAATTTGCAACTGACTCTTCTAAAGTTATAAGATAGAACACTTACTTTAGCATACATTGTCCTCAATTTGGCAAGTGAAGGTAAAATCAGGCCAACACAAGCATGGAACAGGCAAAATAGTGTGACTAAAACTCCAATTTCCTGCAGATTAGAAATGAACAGTGTAAATGTCCTAACATCTAACACCAGAGCCACAACAGGAAAATATATTTCTCATAATTTCATAAATATAAGATGTGTACCTGATAATCATAAGCTACTATAGACAACACAAGTCTCATTATAATAAAAGAGATACAATTTATCAAGTGTTCAGATTTGTAACAATTTGCAGTTGACAAGTTAGCAATAAGTGACCTGCACATGTATATTCATTATTAACAAATAGACGATAATTGGATGCCTTTTGATTTTAACATTCTATGGCAGATTTGAGCATAATAATGGTAGCCATGAGTTGGAAAGTTTTAGAGTAGGACATGGGCCAATCATGTAGAGTATTTCCTGGCATATGCATTATCTAAATATAATTCCAAATTATTTTCTTCATTTATGCAAGTGAAAGCACCAAAATAATCAATCTCTCAAAGAAACACAACCTACCAAACTCATCCAATTCAACATGTAAATGATTATGAAACTGAACAATCAAAGCAATCCCTATAGAACTGAGCTTGAAAAAGATATTACATGCAGACATGACATAGAACTGACCTCTCACCACCAACCACACAAACAACACATGTTGTAGTTGGTGTAGATTCATCCTCGTAATAATGTACCTGGTTACAATTTTGATAATCGTCTTAACATGAGGAAGAAAGTGATAATTTAAAGGGAGGGGTAAGTCTAAGACGAAGAGCAACTCACATTAACACCCTCTGATAAAGAATTTTTTGTCATCTCCTCTCCAAACTTGTCCTTTCCAATGGAGCCAATGGTTTGCACCAGGAATTTGGAGCATCCACTGGGAGAGACAAAAAAAAGAGAGCAGGGTAGGGAGAACCAATCAATTCTATTTCATAAAAATTTAGATTAAAAAAATGAATAATTTTATCTTAGAAATATGAAACCAGACCTGGGCAACTTTGATTGAATTCTGTGTAGCACCTACGGTGACACAATATGTGGAACTCGTTACTCATTACAAGACAGATAATAACAAAATTAAAAATAGGTATCTTTCATAAAGACATATTAGTAATGGTATCATTAGGCATTCATGTCAAAGAAATAAACACATTAGCTCCAGCAATGTACTCCACATTCTGCTTAGATGCCAATTCATCATACCTTTAGGGGAAAAAAAACCAACAACAACAACCTCAGCATAATGCAGTGTTTAATCTAGTAACAAATCCAAAAAAATATATATATATAACGTATCAAAGAAATTTAAATAATATGCATTGAAAACAGTGAAAATAAATAACTCCATGCAAAATAGAACTCATTTTTTAAGAAAACATTTATCAAGAGAAAAAGTGTTTACTTGGCAATTAGTACTCAAATATCAGGGACAAAATAGGGCAGAGTAGATTCTAATTTTTATAAAATGTGACCAACATAAGTAAATCAAAGACAATATCTAGTAACAGAAAAAGAAAAAGAGAGAAACTTACATGGGCAAATGCTTGTCCTCCGCAAGAATAGCATTGTTCAACTTGATGTCGTATCTGTTAACAAATAAATCAATCAATTCTATTTCATAGACAAAATAGCATGCCCACTGGGTCGTCTACGCACATTACCTTTTCATAAGATTGCAACAGACTGAAAATCTTTTCTTTTTCATTTCCATTTGAAAATTAATTATATTTAAGATCACAACGAAGAGATGTAATTTTTGAACACAGATCATATACAAATGGGACACACAAAAAGAAAAAGACCCGCAAACAAAATAGGATAAAAATATGAAGGTTAAGAAAAACCATTCATATGCCTATATATGGAAAATAGGCTCATATTTAAATTGGTACAATTTAAATAAGCAACCAGAAGTTCCTCTCAATCCTCTAGTAAAACAAATAATGCTTATCATTGCCAAGAAGATAGCTGCAGTGGAAGGAGATACAATGTTCTTTTCCAAATTCTCACCAACCAGCCAATTTGCAAACACTTGCCTTGCAATGAAAGATGCAGAAAATAATGCATTAGATCGAGAGAGTGAGAAACCTTGAACCTTACGCTCATTTTCTGTTCTAAAACTAATGCCTAGAACATGCTTCAACCAAACAGGAAACCCCCTAAGACCAAAAATAAAAAAGTGAATTAACAAGAAGAATTTCAGAGCACAAACCCATCATCAAGAAAGAAGGAAATTTTTCATTACCGAAAATTCCACTCTGCACAAACATAAGGCCCAATGCGAAGATGCATGTATAGCGAAGGTTTATGGCCTGTATTTCTTCTACCAACTCCTTCATCATCTGGATGCCTCAAAACAGCATCACTTTGTAGCAAGGTTTTCACTTGGGACACTATGTCAAGCACTTGGTTGTGAAATTTTTCAGAAAGATAGTCTCTAGCTTCTTTCAATGACAGTATCACGATTGTATTTCTAAATCCTCAAGTTTACATTCATTTACATTTTCTATAGGGGGTGCAAGTACGAGGAAAAAATATAAAGAAATGGAAGACCTGAGGAAGCAAGAAGAATCTTGTCAACAAAGAATCATTAAAGCTAAAGAGAATCTCGCTGCTGCTGAAGCAGAACTTGAAAACCTGCCGCCATATGAACCTCCAAAAGATGACAAAATTAGTAACTTTTCTAGCCAATGATTGATTTTATCTGGCGGTGTGGGTTATGATGTGAGTTTATCGACATATGGTCACTGGAGACTTGAACCACTTTCAATATATGGAGCTGATTTTGTGGTTAACTGTCTTGAGGCATCTTGAAAAAGTTATGGTCTCTAAGCTGTCTATTTTCAAAGTTTATTAGGGATGGAGGGACAAATCCAGCTTCAAATCCATATTTGCTATTGTCCTACAAAAATTATGAGTGCGTACATTTTTAAAATTGATGGAGCACTAAACAAGGCAATTAATCATGTTCCATTGGCTATATTAGTTAGGTAACATTGGGCAAAAAGGCAATCACTTTAAGACTTTTTTTTTTTAGTGACTTAAAGTCTTGTTTAATTAGCAGTTCAATGCATATATTATTTCCAATGGTAATGTGAGGATCTTTTTTTATTTTTTTTAGAAAATGTAAGTTGGTACTGTAACTTGCTCCAAACAAATGTATTAAATTTTTCTGACTTTCTACCCCGCATTTATCCATAGTTATAACTATGGAAACTTTCAAAACTCTTTTCACAACTAGATAACTATTTACTTTGAATAGAAAAGAGTATTACATACTGGAATATTTAAATAAAAAAAATTGGCGGCCCCTAATTAAAAACTGAAAGTCATGGCAAAATGCATATTTCAGAATTTCTTATTAAATTTTATTTGTAAACCTAGATTTGGAGTTCGAATTTGAACAAAGTACATAAATCAAGGGCTGCCTAGAAATTCTTTTAATAGCATAGGCTTGCAAAACATTTGAAAACAATGAACCAAACAGGAGTCAATTTACTAAAATTTTTTTAAACATAAAGTAATAAATGTGGCATGTGCCAAAAAGTATACAAGATAGTAAGATACCAAACAGTCTAGATAAAAGTGATAATTAAAAAAAAAATTTAAATCATAGTTATATATATGTATGAAAAAGTGATAATTAAAAATAAAAATAAAAATCATAGTTATATATATGTATACATATGTGTGAATATTCAAGATCAATCAGCTTCTCATTGCTGCTAATTCCTGCTCATGCTTTGGGATAAAGGCAGTATCAACTTTGCCATTTTTGAAATCCTGTGATAAACCGGCAAAACTCGAAAATTAGATCCAAAACTTTTGAATTTCTCCGAGTTCATATCACTTAAAAGAGAGAAGAAACATACATGTACAGAGCCACAAACAAAGATGAATTAAATAAAGATTTGAAAATACACAAGCAATGTTCTGGTTGCCTACCTCCACATCAAGTATAAGTTTATAGTATTCAATGGTTGTTGGAACCCCTGTGGAAAAGTGATCAGAATTAAAATACTTATATTAATTAAGAATTCCAATAGAGGATTAGTTAAGAAAACATTACAATCAAAGAGTCTATGAATGAAAATGCAATATAGAAAGAGAGAAATATGGACACCTATCAACTACAAGATCTTGACTAAAGGGCAATTAAATTAGCTCATACCAAATAAAGGCAAAAACCAGGGGAAAAACCCTCTTCAAAAAATACCTAATCCAGTAGCGGATGGTGGCTTTGTTTAGTCATTCTTTTTCTAGAATTTTGGACTTTATTGATTGCTGTAATTTTCTTTAATTTTGCTACACTATCAGTACACTTCCTGAGGGCTATTGTTATCTATGTTTTTCCATATCAATAAAGCTTTCTTACTTATCCAAAAATAAAATGTTGCATAATTTAAGAACTTCTCTGTTCACAAGCCAGTACCCAGCCTAGAGAAGAAAGATTTTGCTAAAGAAGTTTTTTAAACTTCACCAAGCATCCACACTACATAAGCCTACGTACCCTGAGATCAATCAATTAAAACTAAATAGAAATTGGAGAATTAGTTGGCCAGATAAAGGCCATCATTTACATCTGTACTATTAAGTGGTTCAAGAATTGAGCCAAATCAATTACTGATGCACAAACAATTCTGAGCCATATCAAATGAGGTCACTACTTTCAAGTTGTACCTGTATGTTTTCGCCTCTAAGATGCTTTCGAGCTCCCTTCTCAAGAACATTGACAACCTAGAACAAATGGAGATTCATAGATCAGACTATAAAGAAGTAAAATATTCACTCTACCTAATAAAAGTTTACATAACTCATATAAGTTAATTCATTCATCTATGCCAAGGTTATAATATTCTACAGAAGGGCTCGGAGGCTGCCTCAATAGTACCACACCATCTCCATCATGTTTGAAGGGCACCTGGTGGTTGTTACTTGTTACCCAAGGTGGTATCTTATGTAACACGTATATGAAACATCACTTTCACATGTATGTTGATCTATGTAGATGATATCCTCCTATTCTTAAAAGATGCAAAATCCCATGAAAAATTGCTTACTGAGTTCTACAATTTAGTAAAAGCTCAAGGGATAATGCTTTCAGAAAAGAAAATGGTTATAAGAGCATCTTCTATTGACTTCTTGGGTGTAAACATTTTAGATGGAAAGTACACTTTGCAGCCTCATATAGCAGTCTCTCTTAGTGAATTTTCAGATACGCTCACTAGCACCAAACATATCCAGCAGTTTCTTGGAATTGTTAATTACATGTCAGATTTCATCCCAAAAATTTCCAGACACAGAGATTGTTTGTCCAAGTTGTTAAAAAAATCTCCTCCAGCATGGAATTCAGTTCATACAGAAGCAGTTCAACAATTGAAAAAATTAGCAGCAAGACTTCCCCCGTTGCAGATTCCGGGAACAGGAAAAAGAATTCTACAGACAGATGCAAGTGATGAGTATTGGGCAGCAGCTCTCTTTGATGAAATTGATGGTAAAAGAAACATTTGTGGATACAAAAGTGGTGCATTCAAGCCTTCAGAACTCCATTATCATTCTACTTTCAAAGAAATTCTAGCAGTCAAATATGGCATTGAAAAGTTCCAGTTTCACCTCCTTGGTCACAATTTTCTTGTGGAAATAGATATGTCTTCTTTCCCAAAAATGCTCCAGTTCAAAAGAAAAATGCTTCCCCATCCCCAGTTACTCAAATAGTCAAATTGGTTTTCACAATGGTCCTTCCAAGTCAAACACATCAAATTGGTTTACACTCACATTACTAAGTCAGTGTGTTCGTCTTGTAGTTAGCTCGTCCTTATTCTCTTATTTTACTTTCCCGTAGCTTCCTTCTTCATGTTTTAAGTTTGGTTTTGTATTTTAGTTGTTCTTTGTATCCTAGTTGTTCTTCGTCACTTTCTTCCTTTGCATTTTTGCCTAGTTTTCGTCACTTTCTCCCATAATTGGTATCAGAGCCTATTCAACACATTGTGCTATGCAACACAAAACTGCTAAAGCCTTTCAACCAGTTTCACTCTCCTTTGATTAGTATACTTTGATTATTGTCCTGATTAGTATGCTCTGTGATTTACAGTTGCCACAATAAGTGAATCATCTGTGATAATCACATCAAAACACTAGATTTGAAGGTAGTCAGTGATAAGGTTATCTGTACCTTTGATGTGTTTGACTTGGAAGGACCATTGTGAAATCCAATTTGACCATCTGAGTAACTGGGGATGAGGGAGTATTTTTCTTTTGAATTGGAGCATTTTTGGGAAAGAAGACATATCCATTTTTATAAGAAAATTGTGACCAAGGAGGTGAAACTGGAACTTTTCAATGCCATGTTTGACTGCTAGAATTTCTTTGAAAGTAGAATGATAATGGAGTTCTGAAGGCTTGAATGCACCACTTTTGTATCTACAAATGTTTCTTTTACCATCAATTTCTTCAAAGAGAGCTGCTGCCCAATACTCATCACTTGCATCTGTCTATAGAATTCTTTTTCCTGTTCCTAGAATCTGCAAAGGGGGAAGTCTTACTGCTAATTTTTTCAATTGTTGAACTGCTTTTGTATGAACTGAATTCCATGCTGGAGGAGATTTTTTCAACAACTTGGACAAACAATCTCTGTGTCTGAAAATTTTTGGGATGAAATCTGACATGTAATTAACAATTCCAAGAAACTGCTGGATCTGTTTGGTGCTGGTGAGCATAACTGGAAATTCACTAAGAGAGACTACTATGTGAGGCTGCAAAGTGTACTTTCCATCTGAAATGTTTACACCCAAGAAGTCAATAGAAGATGCTCCTATGACCATTTTCTTTTCTGAAAGCATTATCCTTTGAGTTTTTACTAAATTGTAGAACTCAGTAAGCAATTTTTCATGGGATTCTGCATCTTTTAAGAATAGGAGGATATCATCTACATAGATCAATGCATTTGACAACAGTGGTTGGAACAACGTTACCATTGCTTTTTGGAACTGAGATGGAGCATTTTTTAGGCCAAAAGGCATTACCGTCCATTGATAATGGTGGTCTGAGATGCAAAAGGTTGTCTTGTATCTTTATTCTGGATGGATTCCTAATTGCCAAAATCCTGCTTTGAGATCAAACTTTGAAAACACTTTTGCATTGGAAAGATGCTGGACAAAGGCACTTTTGTTTGGCAAAGGGAACTTGTCATCAGCAAGGAAATGATTAAAATCTTGGTAATTAATTACCAATCTAAGCTTTCCTCGAACTTGTTCTGCATGCTTGTTAACATAGAAAGCTTCACACGCCCATGAAGAAGTTGTGGGTTCAATGAGGTTTTCTGAAAGAAGAGTGGATAACTCCTGCTTAGCTAGGGACAAGTGTTCTGGATTCATACCTCTATGACTAGCTTTTTTGGGGTTAACATCTTCATTCTTTTTGAAGGGAAGGGTTATGAAAAAGGCTGGATTTTTTCACAGAGGATTTGGATTTTTAAGGAGGAATTCAAAGTGGGTGGTTGCACAACATTCATTGATGATCTGGAATTTCAAGGAGTCAAAAGGATTTATTGAGAACAAATGTGGTACCTAGGTCCAGGTGAGAATGTGTTGTTTATGCAAGAGGCCTTTTGAGGACCATCTGAGGTTGGGTATCTGGTGAAGGAGGTCAAATCCTATGAGGAGGTCTCTGCCTGTGAGGGGGGATCCAAAGACTTGGTGTTTAATGGTAAGGGTTGGAAAGATTCGAATGTGAATGGGCTTACTTTGCTCGGTAATCAGAAATGTTTCTCCATTGGCTGCTCTGAACATCTGATGATGGGGTAGCCAAAAATCTTCTGGTAAAATCTTAGGATGAAAGATTGTTGCTGCTGCTCCTGTATCAAACAGAGCTATTACTAGGATAGGTCTGGAATAAGTATCAAGGAGGATGTGAACTTGAGCTATTGGTGTGGGGCCAATGATTGGGGCTATAAGAGGCTGAGATGTGTATATGGTTTGGATTTCTGGGTCTGAATCATCAGTATTGCTTGAATCTGACTTATCTTTTGAAGTTGAATAAGCCATGACTGCCAAGGCTTGAGGAGAATAATCGTCATCCAGGGAAAGAGTGATTCAACATCTGAAAATGGGGTATCGTCTGCATGAATTTGAGCTTGTTCCAAAAGCTTTGTTGCTTTTTCTCTTTTTGGACAATTTTTTGCAAAATGACCGGGCTTTTTACATACAAAGCAAACTTTTGAAGTTTTGCCTTGGAACTGTTTTCTTCTGAGAAACTTCCATTTCTTTTTTCTGAAAAACTTCTTCTTTGGATGAGAATGTTTCTTCTTCCAAGAGTACTTCTTGTAATAATCTCTTCTCTTGGTTGGACAAGCACAAGTTTTGTCATAACACTTGATCTGCAAATCTTTCCTTTTACAATTGTCTTTAAGCTTGCTGTGGATTTTATCAATCTCTGAAAGAAACTTTATTTGATTGCAGAGTTTTTCCAAAGCAATAAGGACATGTTGATAAATCTCTCCTATAGAGGCTTGCTGCAGGGTGATTTTTTGGAGATTCACCATGCGAAGAGTCTCATCACCTAGTGGTTCTGGGAATGAATACAGGAAAGTGTGCTTGGAATTCACATTATCCATGCCATTAAAGGCATAGTACCTACTTGACATTCTGTCAAAATGCTTTTCCAAATCTTTTCTTTCAAAAGAACAACATTTCATGAGTAGGAATTCATCTCTTGCTACTTCAATGTAATGTGCTAATGAACCAAGAAATTCATTATGGAGGATCGTGAAAAAATCCTCATGTGTGTTACACTAGGCTGCCTGTCTTTGCCTGTATTCTCCAAGGTTAATCCACCATTGTCGCAGTCTTCCTGTAAGTCTTGCGACAAATTTGGCAATAATCTGGGCAACTGTATTGTTTGGGGCTTGAAGTTCAGTTGTACACCATGAATACATGTTGAAAATCTCATCATGCCATTTTGAAGGAGGACTGTTATCAAAGGTAAACAAGTGCTTTGAATCTGTGGTTGATGAGTAGGTTAATCTTGTGTGATGATCAGGGATGAAAGGTGGTGTAGGAAATATTGGTGGTGGTGGTGCAGATTGTTTAGGGCGAAGGATATCATCTTCCTCTTCTACCTTTGGTTCTGCCATGAAGACTTCATCTTAGTCAAGGCCAGACAACACCAAAGTCACTTCCTTGCCCTCTTCCCAGATATTGAGCAACCATGGAAAACTCCATTTGCATTTTGGATAACATATTGGAATGTTGCGCATTACCTTTACATGTGGTACTTACTCAATGAGTACTACTTGTGCATTCATTTTGAACCACGATTTTACTCATACACTTTTCCTCATGAAAATAAATATTTTCACAAATTTTGGCATGAAATTTTGAAAAACAATGCTCATGATGGTCAATGGTTCAAGTATCACAGAACAGATCACCCCCGTTTTGGTCACAAAATTACCTCTGCATGTATAGTAGCCAAGCAAAACTCCAAAAATAATGTTCACGCAGAAGGAATTTTCCACCCTCTAGATGTACATTGGGTAACAAATGCTGATGGTACTCTTCACAGACACATGGACGTATCTTGGATATCTTGCCATTATTCACTCACGATGGCAGAATCCCTCAATCAAGGAATCCTCCCAGATATTGTGCCAGCCGACCCAGATGTTTGCCGACAGCAATGACCCTATCAACACCATTGGGAAATGCCTAGTTCTTTTGACTTTGATGATCCTTATTACCATAACCATGATCCAGATGCAGATATTGATGAAGAATGGTTTCAAGGAAGAGATGATTAAAGAAAGATATGTACAAAAGATATATGCAAAAAAAAAAAAAATGTGGGACCCACTTTTGTCTTGATTTTCCTTTCTCCATTGCCGTCACACTTTTTTCAAGATACCAACAATTGAATGGCATGATGCTTCGTCCTTTGCTCAGTTCCATTATGCCCATTGTCAGTAATGAATCCTGAAGAGAATATTTCCTGCCCATTCAGAAGACAACTGGCACTGAATCATCACAAATCTTCGACAACTGTAAAGAAGAAAGCCAGTATTCTTTCTTCACTGTAAAATATTTTGTCTTTTTGTAAAATATTTGCCTATAAATAGGCCTTTTGTTTCCTTAATTCAGGAGGAGTTGAAAGAGTTTTAAAGAGACTAAGAGTTAGCAAGAGTAGATTGAGAGAGTTGTAAAATTAGAGAGTTAGCTAGTTTGTGTAATATTTCCCAGTTTATGTCTTTCCAGTCCTGTAAAAAACTTGCTCAATCTAATAATATCCCTCAGTTTGTTGTATCTTGTTTTATATTCTATTCCATATTTTGTTGTTATTTTCTATAGTATTTTAGCAATATATGCCATAATAAGCTTCCATGATCTTCTTACACTCCCATTACCCAGTCAGTGTGTTCGTCTTGTAGTTAGCTCGTCCTTATTCTCTTATTTTACTTTCCCGTAGCTTCCTTCTTCATGTTTTAAGTTTGGTTTTGTATTTTAGTTGTTCTTTGTATCCTAGTTGTTCTTCGTCACTTTCTTCCTTTGTATTTTTGCCTAGTTTTCGTCACTTTCTCCCATACATGTGAAAGTGATGTTTCATATACGTGTTACATAAGATACCACCTTGGGTAACAAGTACCAACCACCAGGTGCCCTTCAAACATGATGGAGATGGTGTGGTACTATTGAGGCAGCCTCCGAGCCCTTCTGTAGAATATTATAACCTTAGCATAGATGAATGAATTAACTGATATGAGTTATGTAAACTTTTATTGGGTAGAGTGAATATTTTACTTCACATACATGTGAGGAGCATTGCATACACCTATTGCATAATATACTTTCTAGTAACTTAAAAAGGGACCATCAATTAACTAATATCTTCAATTTACATAAAAGTGCACTTACTGTTCCTTCCAGCATCTTCAGTAATGCCTGTTGAACACCCGCTCCAGACACATCTCTACTAATATTAAGGCTCTCAGCCCGCAAAGTAGATAAGTGGAAGATGTCAATAGTATAAAAGGAGCATGGAAGTGGTCTTCAAAACAGAAAGAGATAGAGAGATTGACCAGAAAAAAGGGAAACCTTTTTTGGTAATCTTGTCAACTTCATCAATGTAAACAATGCCTTGCTGGGCAGCTGCCACATTATAGTCAGCAACCTGAGATACAAATAACCATGTAAATAACTTATAATCATTAATTCACCAAATATGCATAGAAGTGCATATTTACACCAGTTTATATCATAAAATAGCGTTCGTGTCTATATTGATTGAAAAACATCATGCTCTATGAGAATTAATTAAATTAACATACAAACGAAGGTTATTGACTCACTTTCTCTTTTAGACTTTCTTAACATCATTGATTCATGCTCCATAGGAATTTATTAAATTAGCACCACAAAAAAAAAAATTGTTCATCAAAAAAAAAATTACCACAACAAACTTTATTGATTTAGTATATTCCTTTTGCGTAAGTTGTATAAAGCTTAATGAAAAAATTGTTGTACAATAGTAAATACATTAGTGACTTAACTATTACTGGAAAAGAAATTGAATGTAAATTGGACATTTGAATTTTCTTTGTAATATACTTACATATTATTCTAATTATATAAGATCATTTTTGCTTCAATTTTCTAATCAGGTTTATGAAAAGCTCTTCCCCCCATTGCTTTTCTTTTCAGTTGTCTAAATTCAAGAAGCTAACAAACTACAAAGAAAGAATAGGGGATATCAGGAAGTAAAAATCTTTATATATATCTAGTTTGCATACCAAATTGAACCAGTGGCATGAAATGTTCTTTGAAGAACCTAATACATGAACTTTGAAGATTTGGATTACATTAAGTTTAAGGAAATTTAAATGATATGATCTTACTCTTTTCATAACAGCTAACACGGTTTTTTTAATTTTATTTTAATAATTCGATAGTTAGAATGGGGGAGAGGGGATTGAACCTGGGACATTTCTGTTGGAAACATAGTTGAGCTACAAGGCTCTTGGCCATAGCAGCATAAAATTTTCTTTTTTCACTAAAATATGAATCTTCCTCTACACTCTCATGGAAGCAAGCATAATTTAGCAAATAATTAAGTCTGGGTTACAGACCGTGAAAAGAGCCAGAATAACTAGAAAAAAATTGTAAAAAAGAAAGAAAACAGAGAGAGAGAGAGAGAGAGAGAGAGAGAGAGCAGAGAGGTGGGGGGGGGGGGGGTGTGGCTATTCAACCTTAAATTAAAAGAAACCTGAAAATAATTCTCCCTCTTTGCATATAAGAACCAAAACACAATGATAAGAAGCTTACAAGTGAAAATATCATTAAATATAAGAGAAACAGATTTTAAAGTAAAAAAATAATAAGTCTCATAATCTACAAAAACCCTTATTCAACTAAAGTTGGTTTAGCCTAACTTCAATTTAATCAAGATACACCAAAAAAACCTAGTCCCAAAAATAAAAAAGTCAAAATCCTTCCAACTCTGCTCTCCACTAGTCCAATTCAAAAATGACTCGTCACTAGTCACCGATCGCTAGCATCAGCCCTACATGATCTTTTACAAGCATCTCGTGTCTAAAGTTTGCTTTTACCAGTGACATACGCATGCACGTGATCAGTCATATTGATAAGTACCAGCCAAGAGAAAAAAAGATAAAGAAATAATATCCAAAATAGCACGTACTGTGGTTAATTTGTTCAATGTGCCATCAATTTGCATAAAGTAAGCCGGCAAAATAAATTACTGCACAATTCAGACTTCACTGCAGATAAAACATGACAAATGAGAAGTAAATCAATGTTCTAACCTCCAGTAACATTTGAAGCTCCTCCACATCATTCTCATCCCCACGAACTGTTACCACACTAGCTCTACTTGCTCTGGATATCTTTGAGCCAATGGTAGGGGAGGTAGGAAACCAATTGGCAGTGCCAGAGCCACTAACTGGTGAAGACGTACCAGCCAACTTTCTTGACAAGTAAAGGTCAGCCATATCATCATCACCATCAAGTAGTTGTTCAAGTTCATCTCTAACCTGCATTTAGTGATCAGAAGTGGATAAAACTAAGATTTTAAGGAATTAAAGGAAAGGTAAACATATTTCTTTCATTGTAACCTGGTCAAGTAACTTTATTATCAAATCCACATCACAAATTCAGAGTGGCAGTGGTCCATATATTTTCCTGTTGGATTACACGGTTTACACTTATATGTAACATGATCTAGTGGGGATGATACTGCTTACGAAAACAGAAGAAAAGGCAGAACTGCAAATACATTTCTCAACCAACGAGTTGCACTGATGTGGCATTGCACACTTAGAGCAATTAAATGCTATCTGTCAAAGATTCGAGATTTCTTTTATCATCAGTAGATTGTTTGATCCATTTCCATTTTCCTAAAACCATATAATCAAGACAATCAACTGTAACCTAGATGGTGCATATTGAGCATGTCAACAGATTTGTTGCTCCAAATTTTCATATAAATATCATATCAGCTCCAAATTTTTGCTGACCCAAACCTATATGGCCAGTTACGCACAAAATCCAAAGCCATAACTATGTACACCGCATTCTAATAGATCAAGTTACAGGTAACAACCTTGTCAAATCTATAAAATTCACTTTCTATTGAAAAAAGTCCATTTTTCATCCCTAAACTATTGACAAAGTTTTGGGAGGAAAAAAGAATTTTCTTAGTGAGAGGGGGAAAAAGCAAAATTCATGCCAACTTTAGCAATGGAGACAATATTTTAGCCAAATAAAAATCTATACATTAGTTTTGATCAGTATACTTCAAAATAGGATTTTTTTTTCCTGTAAGCACAAAAATTGGGAGAACAAAAGCTATGTTTCAACTAAAGAAAATATTAGGAATCCAGCCATCACACACACAAAAGGAGGAGCAAAATTTAGTAGGTTAGTCAACAATGTTTCTTACATATAATGTCCATAATGCATATCATAAAATTTTCTAAAAGGATAAAACACTAATGATCTGTTTGTCTTGGCCTAAAATGCCAGCTTAATTTACTATTTGCTTTTGTAGAGCTTTTTAAAGCATCACTTTTTAAAGGTACAGCTTTACTACTTGGGAAAATTATATTTGCAACAAAATAAGCCAAACAAGCTCATCAAACACACACACACACACACTAAAAAGGACGAGTTTGATAACAAAAATTTTCTTTTGGTAAGCAGAAATACATTATTTCTCACATCACAACAAAAGTGCATACCTTTTGAACCCGAGCAGTTAACCTTGTCATTGCACTCTTCAATTTACAAACCCTATCCAAGTTACGGCTACTAATCTGTAAAGAATAATTGTTCAGAAAAGATTGACAATAATGATACACTACAAGAGGCTGAACAGCATTACAAGTGTGCAGAGCAGGAAAGAGTGATGAAGAATAAAAGAGCCCAAAGAGCCAAGGAGGTCGGATGTATATAGCATTAAAATGATTCCAAAATTAAAAAATAAATAAATAAAGGAATACAGTAAAAAAATGCACTCCCAAAAATTTTAAATCTAACATGAAGGATCATGAACTGTCCAGTGCCATGAGTCGGTACCACACCCTTAATAATTCTCCCCTTGAATTCCTACTAAACATCCAAAAGTAAATAATCAGTCTTATGAGCTTATATAAGCAGTCTACCCATTTCCTTAACTAAACCACTAACCGAGAGTCTTTTCCTTTTTCTGTTTCTTTTTTTTTTGGCTGAGGTAGTTGGACGTGGGGGCAACTACAAAAAACAGCAAGACAATGGACCGGTTAAAGAAAGAGGAAACACATAAGCACTCACCTTAGACTTAAGCTCATCTAATGGAGGATAAGCATCGGTCTCCAATTCTGTTGTGCGTGCAGCAAGGAAACTACAAATAGCTTCCAAAGCTACCTCTAGGCTATGAAGCACGGGTGCGTTTCTGGATTCGGGTACAGGTGCGGGTGTGGGTGCGAGACTCGGTAATTTTTGAAAAAATTAGGTGCGGGTGCGGCGGGGTGGGCGATTAAAAAATTATTAAAAATATTTTTATTTATATTTTCTATATATTTTTACTATTAAAATTTTCTTAAAAAACACGTTACTATGCCTTGATTCACAAAACAAGAAAGAAGAAGGCAACAAACACAAAAGAAGCAACAAATATTCAGGAAAAAATTAAGGAATGACAGATTTAGGATGGTTGGGTGTCATTCAAAGCTGATTTCGGCTGTTCCGGCGTGATTCAAGGCATATTTCGGCCATTTCGGTACGTATCGGCCATTTCGGTCGTCGGCCGATTTGGCCAATACGGCTTGATTCCAGCCGAATCTTCCCAGTTCGGCGCGAATCGAAGCCGATTCAACGCGAATCGAGCCGAGTCAGCGCGAATTCGTGAAAAAAAAAAAGAAAAGAAAACTCAGACGCGACACCGAAGCGCAGGCAACCGCGTCCCACGTCGGACTCCGGTGCGGCACCCTCCCAGCCGCGTCCGTGCTTCATAGCCTCTAGGGCCCAAAATTCAAATGGAGACTCTATATTGCATAATGTAGATCATTCATATAACAAGAAATAAAAAAGGACTGACAAGGTTCGTTCTAATATTGAGAAAACATACAAGATGAAAATAATGCACATTTCCAAAACAACAATAAAAGTTTGAACTCTTCACTAATCAAGATTGTTTTGATTCAATTTTTAACCATTAAATTAATATTGCTTACCATCTTCTTCACCCGCATCAATGTCATTTTGGCCCCCTGGGTACTCTTTCCCATCACCTAGTTCCAAAAATGTATGTTAAAACCATATTGAAAACAAAAATAATATCATGAAGTATTCAACACTAGATTGAAATGTGAAAAGAGGAATACCACTGGGAATAAAGTGTGTTGTTTCACATTAAGCTTTGAGTTACCTTTTTTGAATCTTATGTCGTCTCGTATAATGAGGAGGAGGTCTTGCATGTCCTTCATCAGATGCCTCGGGCCCAGCATTGTGTCCATGTTTGTGCCCCTTGTCCCACAAGGAGGTGCCTTAGATATGCGTTTCGGCCGACCTTCAGCCACTGCAGGTAACCCAACAATTTGCTTAGCCTGAACATAGGGTGGGTTGATGGCTGAAGAAGGGCCAGTAGGCGTACTGTGGGAGGGTGGCTCTTGCTGCATGTCAGGTGGGGTTGGATCAATACCCAGGTCACAGGATGGAATGGGTGACAGCTGAGGAAATGACCGTGGGGTGGGTGGACGAATGTCAAACCCAAGACAAGGATGTGGGGTGGGTGGAGGGATGGTGGGGCGAGGAGATGGATATGGGGTGGGTGAAGGGATGGTGGGGCTAGGGGATGGATGTGGGGTGGATGAAGGGATGATGGGGGTAGGGGATGGATGTAGGGTGGGTGAAGGGATGGTGGGGCTAGAGGATGGATGTAGGGTGGATGAAGGGATGGTGGGGCTAGGGGATGGATGTGGGGTGGATGGAGAGGGATCGGGGGTAGGGACAACCCGAGGGGTAGCAACAGGCGGACGAGGGCGACGTCTGGCCGGAGCTGTGCTCGTGCTTGGGCCCTCAGTAGTGCTTGGGCCCGCAGGAGTAGCTGCCTCCTTATTTGGGGCCTCAGGGATAGGAGGTTGTACACGTTCAATCGCATGCACTACCGTCAGCACCTCAGTAATGTCCTTGTGGTCCAATGTGCCCACTAGGTGACGTCTCAACAAAAGGACATATCCTTCAATCTGCACATGGAAAACCACACATATTAGTAATGCAATACCAAATCAACAATGCCAATCAATAATAAAATAAATGTTGGTTCTGAATTTAGTTCTGCTAGTAATAATTGCAAATTATAGGGAGACCAAGTGCTAAGCAGAAAATGTAGTAACATATATCATGTTCTCTAAACAGTGGTTTCATGCTAAGAAGTACGGTAAGATGTAGAAGACATTGAGAAGTTACCAGCAGAGTCACTATAGCACTGGACCTATCGATGAACCTCCGAGTTACCTTTTTGAACCAGTCGTGGTACTCGTGCTATGGAGGCATATCACAAAGCACTGCTTCACAACGTCGTTGAAGGCGATTACCCCACTTATCGATATGCACAGCATGTTTTCGCATCCAATCAACACCGACTTTCCCCCTCAAATCAATGCCATGAAGCACTGTGTCAGTGTCAACATCGCGGGGAATTTCTTGGATCATCCTAAATTGACGAACGACACGATCCGGTGTATGTTTTTCTACTAGGTGGAAACATACAAGCAGTATCGTTGCCGTCCACACGGCCCTCCCTGCAACGCACCATGGTGAAAGGTCCTCTAACTCAGCTTCATATGGCTGTCACACCACCTACAACAGCCAAAAAACAAGTACACAACACATTAGGCAATAATGTTTATATTTCAAAGCTCACCAAACCTATAACTTGTTCCTAAACATGTAAAACAATGCATTTTCATACCTAGCTTGGAAACATTGAAGTTATTTGCTCGCAATACCTGTCCCTGAAGATGTGGGCGGACCTATTTTTCTTGTTTGGGACCCACAACCACCTATAATCAAGAGCAAGGGATTAATATCTAGAACTTTCCCATTGAGATAATTCCAATGTTAAAACTATAATGTAATCACATATAACTACTGAGATAATCTTATAGATATTTACTTAATTAATAATATCACTAGAATAAGAAACAGTCCTTATAAAAAACAAAGCACATACAAGCCACATGACAGTCACAAAATTAGAGTATATTAACGTAATCATATATATTGAACCTCTGTTTAAAATTTATGCAATGTTGACACAAAAAATTGCTAGAAGCCTTTAAAATAAATAAATAAAATCAAGTTACATGATTGTGGGCTTAGGTAATGATCACATAATGTATATGATGTGCATGAGGTAAAGACTTACTTTAGGGACAGTGGACCACGCACTGGAGGACCATAAGCACCCACTGGCGGGCCATGCTCAACTGCCGGACACAAATAGTGGAACCTGGCCCATGCCCAATATTGGACCAACAGTAAGCAAGCACCAATCTGACTGGTGCCCTCGTTTGCCATGCATAGCTCTCGATACAACCATGCAAGGCAAGCACTTCCCCAACTGTACCTTCGTGTGTTGCAAGGGTCTTCCAACTGCTGCACCCACATTAGATGCACCCACATTAGATGCACCCTATCGTCGGATTTGTCCATGAATATTGTGTCCCCTAGTAGCACTCGGATGTAGCATCGTGCATACTTATGCAGCTGGTCCTCTTCAGCATTAGGCGGCAATGGATTAGCAACTTGCTCCAAAAGCCAGTTGATGAGAATCCTCTAGCCAGTTGATGAGAATCCTCTAGCCAGTAAGTTGCTTATGGTTGTCTTGATTTATAGGTTGAAAGCCAAGGAAGTCCTGACACACATCCATCCAAGTTTTCTGCGTTAGGATTAGTGCCCTTAAATCCTATTGTATGATGCTATGTATGATATTATGTATGACATTATATATGATATGATGTATGGCTTAATATTGTAATTGATAAAGTTATTTTATTATTATCTAAAATAATGGTAACATGAATATGAGACATTATCATATAGTCCATGAGATGCATTGTATGTGATTTATGTGAAAAGTCACAGAAGATGTAAATCACAAGTTCTTTGTAAACTTAGAATTTATAGTTCGTAGTCGGTGATGAAATTGGGCATTTCATCTGCGAAGACTATAACGTGTCAACTAAGATAATTTGTCTTGATCATGGAAGTGGAGACTTCTAGTTGATATGTTGATATGTTTTAAGAGTTAAAACATATTGAACAGGATCGCTGTGAGATTTATTATTCTCCTAATGACTGTCAAATGAATAATAAATTTCACGACTTCTATTTGTATGAACTCTTAATCCTGAGAGAATAATGGACTCGATCATGAAGTATAAGTTGCTTTGATATATCAGGAGTGAGATCTGAAGTGACGGTCAAAACCTCAGTATGTTGGGCAGCCACATTTAGTGTTGATGAAACATATATTCTCAAGATGGAATTCATAGTCTCTTGATGGAGATATAAAATATTTCCTTGAGATAAGTTTAATGGGTTCAGTTATTCAGAGAGTTAGGCCTAACCACTTTAATAAGAAATTACTAAAGTATATATTTATGAAATTGGATTTCATAAATATATAATGAATAACTTTAAAGGATTAAACCAGGTACTCAAGGATAAGATGTAGTAATTTACAAAGTGACAGTCTACATTCATGACTTTGTATTACTACAAATATTTTATGAAGGGGTTGCATGTATAATAAAGTCTCGGGTTATAATTATTAATAAGGCCTAGAGTGCAATTATATTTATATAGTGGTATTAAATATAATTAATGGTAACTTTGAATTTGTCAAGAGTTGACGGAAAAGCCCAAGGCCCATTGGAGCTAGTGTCTTATTGGTCCCTTTTGATCCCACTCCAAGCCATACACTAAAGCCAATTGGAAAGACCCAATAGACCAATCCAATTAGATAATCAGTTAGTTATAAAGGGAGAAACATACAAAATTTTTATTTGTGAAAAAAAAGAAAAAATAAGAAATGGTGTGTGAGAGAGTGTGAGACACACTTTCATTTTTCCTTTAAAAAACTGATTGAGAGACCACACATTTTGGGCGTAAAGTGGAATTGGAGTGAAGATTAAAAGTGTTCCCAAGTGCTTCTAATCTTTGTTTTGAATTTCTCCACACCAAGGTACGCTATCTTGTTCTTAAATTCTGAAATTTACATAGTGCACGTTATCAATCATGAATGAAATAGATTTTTGTTTGTTGCTTCCGCTATGTGTTTTGTATGAGATACAAAACCAGAATTTTTCCTTCATTCTGCGTGCTCCTTGTTATAGCGTCACCATCAACAGGAAGCTCGAGAAGAACCTCCACATCCGGCAATGTGATGGTGACCTCACCATGTGGCATGTGGAAGGTGTGAGTCTCGGGCTGCCATCGCTCCACTAAGGCCGTTATTAGGCCATGGTCAATCTCTCTACCCGGGACCCAAATGAGTCCTTCCAAACCAACTGCCTTGATGATGTTCCTGACCCGGTCGTCCACCATTGGCTCTCAATTGGAGAACTCTGAACTACAGCTACGGCAGGTAACAGACCCTGGATCCTACACAGAACAGAACCATGGATTAATATATGACAGCAAATGCATGTACATTTTATGAATTAAATGCATGTACATTAGTTGAATCTTTAGTGTTGTGTTTTACCTGCTTATTCCAAATAGCTTTGGACCGATGCTTGAGCTGCTTTGACAACTCCGACTTGTCAATAGGTCCAGGCTGTGTATAGTCAATCCGCCCAGCATTTGCAATAGCCATACTGCACAAGAATGATAAGCAATTAGTTTGAGAAATGAACACACAATATGCTTATGGAACTAGGTATGAGTTAGAGCAACTAAAGCCAGTTTGTACAACGAGAATTCAGTTAAAGATGAAAGATTGAACCAAAAGAGGCCAATATGAACACAGAGCTTTTTAGACTTAGGATTTTATTTTTAAGGTAAAGTTTTGAAGCAAGAAAAAGAGTAGTAGTAGCAATCAACTGCAGAAGAGCCAAATTAGAATTAATAAACTGATATGCAAGCAGATTAATAAACTGTAAAGTGCACATTTTCTAAATTTTTATATGGATGTAACACTTTCTATGGGTATTAGTTATCTCTTTATATGGATGTAATGCTTTCTATTCTATAGCGAAGAAGAACAAGTTTTCTAAATTTTAATAAGTTATGAAACTTTGTTTGACGTGTGATGCCAAGGAAATCCTAAGTGCGATGCCTAAAATTTTACTGTTTTCCTTTTTTGTTTCTTAAATTCCCAGCTACTTATCAGCTTGGTCTGCATAGTAAATGCTTCCACTCTAATATCAATTTGCAGTGCAATACCCCTTCTATGAGCAACATGAGGGCATATGCCCTCCAAGCCAAGAAAGTACAGCCAGTCTTTATCATTGACCTCAAACTCTCTTACCCAACCAATTTCATAACTTGATGATCTAATCTAATAACATGCCTGATCATCACATAGCAAGAGCCATAATTTGATATTCTTTGTCAAATAATTGACATACACTTTACTGCAAGTCTAAATTGCAACCCTAGTGTTCACAATTGCTTTTTACTAGAGTTTGGAGAACTTTATATAAACAAAAACTTAAGTAGAGCAGGCAATCAGCAAAAATAGCCAAAAGTAATGGAAATGGTAACCTATTTAGCCAATTAATTAGGGGAGGACTGGTATGATATAGATGACAGAAGTAAACAAACAATAATTCAATATCAAATAAAATATCCCAACACAATAAATGCAGGCAAGGCAACTACTTAGCAAATAAAATCAAATAAAATAACACTTCAACATTATTACATCAATAAACACAATATCATTTCTGACATTATCAAATTTAGCAAGAAGAAAGTCATCAAACATTCAGTAACATGGATCCAATTAAACACTAAATCATCAACTTTAACAAACCCTAACATCAAAAGTTTAATTTAACAAAGACCCAGTTAACAAACCCTAACATTATCACTGCAGAACAATGCATAGTTCATGATAGAAATTTGAAATTTTCCTGACTTCAACCCACGAATAGAACAAAGCGCAAAAAAAAAAAAAAAATCAAACCCACAAGCCAATTCAATCTCAAAAAACAATAAAGTTTCGATCTTTTTTAACAGTTCTATTAGAAATTCAATACAGAAACCAAAATAGAAAAAAACTTAGTGAAACCAAAGTTTTTTTTTATTATTTTTCCCACTGTTTCTCGGCAACCAAATAGTGAATTTTGTACAAAACGACTCACCTTTTTTTTTTTAGTTTTGAGAGACCACGTAGATTGAAGGAACCAAAGCTCTGTACACCTTGCTGTGGCTTTATGAAATCTTTTGGCGAAGGCGATCAATGTGAAACAGTGGAGACTGAGAGTGGAGACTGAGTGAGAGAACAGTGAATGAGAGAATAGTGGATGAGTACGAAGAGGGTGAGTGAGTGAGAGTGGAGAGGGTGAGCGAGTGAGAGAGGCCGAGGTTCGGTGTGAGAGTGAGAGGGTGGGTAAGAAGGAGAGTGAGAGCGTGAGAGTCTGCTCTGTGTTAGAGAGAGGGTGAGTGAGAGTGGAGAGTGTCTGATCTGTGTGAGAGGCGTTAATTTTGAAAAGAAAAATGATATGTCCATAGCATTTTCACAACATTTTTACAACAAATCCTAAATGGCAGGTTGTTACTAGTTGTTATTGTTGGGGCAAAATAGTAATCCTAGTGTTAGATTCAAATTTGAACTAATAACAACTAACCACCTGTGATTTGTTGTGAAAATGTTATAAAAATATTGTGAACGTAATATCTCTCTTTTGAAAAAATCCCAAATTAAAATCGAGTTTTAAAGACTCGATTTCTTGTTTTTTTTACGTGGACCGATCACGTCAGACCTAGATGTCCACATCACATAAATCGAGTCTTATAGGTCTAAAATCGAGTCTTTAACACTCGAGATAGTGCTAAATAATATATAATTGGAAAGTAATAGCAAATTTCCCATTTTCGCTGTGCACACCCGGAAACCTCAACCCCAAAAATATTCCTCGACATATCTCCTCTCAACCCCTTCGGCTTATCTCTTTCTTTCTGAATTGTTTGAGCGTAGAAAATTGTGATGGATAATCCAACCTTCAATGAAGACGACGGCGGATCAGATTTAGATGAAATCTCTCACTCGTTTATCTGCTGCGTCTGCAGGTCAATCTCGTCCTCAACCAATCTTTTTTTTTTTTTTTTTTTTTTTTTTAAAGTTTGATCGCATCGATATTTATTTCTCAGTATCAACTTTATAGAATTGCTTTGAATTTTTTTTTAAATTTAAAAAATACAAGTTGCTTTGAAAATACTTTTCAGAAATGCGAAACAAATTGATCCATCAATCTTGATTGCTACTTTTTTTTTAAATGAAACAAAAAAAATCAATTGACAAGGAACCCATTATTACTAGATTTGTGGGTAGGTGAGAGGGAACTTTGTTTGATTCGGTTTGAAGGTTTTGGGTATGTAGAGGGAAGATTTTGACCTATTGTGGATTCTTGACGAGATTTCCTTTGTGGGTTTGGAAGGAAAGGACTGATTTGAGTTGGATTTTGGGTTTCTTGGAGGAGAATTAGTTTCACTCATATCTTTCTCTTGCTAATTTCGTTTAACATTTTTGTGATGGTAATTGAACTATACATGTTATTTGCCAAGAGAATAGAGGGGCCCTTGGAACTATTTGAGTTACATGGTGGTTTGGGGGTTGGTCAAGAATGGATATGCTCTCAAAGCATTAATTTTTCCAAGAAAGCAGCTTAATAGATAGAGACTGAGTTAGGATTGAGGAAAAGATCTCTTGATATGAGCAATTAGGATCCAGATCATCTCAAGAGTATCATATTTGTACTTCTTTGTTTCGAAACTTAGCTGGGATGAAAGTGATTTTGAGGAATAGTGGCCCATAAGGGAGGTCCCAGGGATTTTGGATTTTCCTTCTTTTGTTGGGTTGTAAAGTTGGGTCCTTGCCTATGACTTCTTTGTGATTGCCTTTGGGATCATCCATCCAAGGGTGAAAGGATCACCATAATCCTAAGGGTTAGTTCAATCAGCAGTGGACCAGTGGTGGAGCCAGAAAATTTTTCAACAAACTATTATTACATAGTACATAAAAATTATTACATATCATAAATTCAACAAACTATTACTTATTTATTTATTATTATTATTACACTCTGTTTGTTTTAGCATCAACATTTTCTGGAAAATGGTTCATTTTTCAAAGAGCATTTTTTAGAAAACTATATCATTTTTCAGTGTTTGGTAACAACCTTGAAAATGAGCTTGAGAATGTTTTCTGGTGTTTGGTATGCAAATTTTTATTTTTATTTTTTATATTTCTTGTGTAATTTAAAACATGCGTATTATGTAAACTAACTAATGTAATCAATATTAAAAAAAAAAACCAAGGATGAATTTGGTTTTCATATTAAAATTTTGACAATAAATACAATAAAAATTAGTTATCAAATTTTCATGATCTCTACTACTCATTTTACTTATATATATGGACAGGAACTTCCACACACACACACACATTTATATATATATATATATATATATATATATATATATATATATATATATATTAACCATTTGTCTATATACATAAAATTGACAGGAGAATACATCTTTAATAAGTACAAAATAACAATAACTTTTCATTGTCTACTCTTTTTGCTAGTACACTAATTGTCTACTATGATCAACCAGAAGTCTTTAATATTACTCAAAATTATGTATTTATATAATGTATCTACATAATATATCATCACTACATAATATCTGCATAATGTATCTATCAACAAAAAAGATTATGCTATGTAAAAGTAATTTGGAGCCATATAGGTACTATGTTTAAAATTTTCGTTTTTTACTTCATTCATTCATTCATTCTTTCTTCTTTTTTAGTTTTTATATATATATATTTTTAGCACTTTTATTTGCAAAAAAAAACTTATACATGGAATCCATCAAACCAAAAGTTTTTTAGAGAAAAAAATAAAATCAAGTTTGAAATTCAAAGTAAAAAATTGAGATTATGGTAGAGAGGAATGAATAATTACCACTGCAAATATGTTCTCTTTTGCAAGTTGGTAGAGAGGAATGAAATAATTACTGAGCAATGAGGGAAAAAAAAATCTACTCAAAGAACTGTGTTATAAAGGGGAAGAGAAATATGGAGAGAGAGTGAGAGAGAGAGATCTATGGAAGAGAAGAGACCAGAGTGAGTGATAGTGAGGGTGTGAGGAAAGAAAAAGAAAAGGGAAAAGAGAAAGAGTGAGAGTGAGAGAGCGTACTGTGAGATAGAGATTGTTTTCCAAAAAAAAATTTTGGAAAACAAGCTATAAAAAACAAGCCTTATTTTTATTAGGATTTTCCATTGACTAAAGATAGTTTTCCGTTGACCAGTTTTTTTTTGTGCTACCAAACACTGAAAAATGTGAAAAACTATCTTTACAGAAAGTTTTCCAGCAAAACAAACAGAGCGTTATTATATTAAACTAAAACCAAACTATTATATAATGTGTGAAATGCTGTATAGCTAGTTAACTGGTTCATCAAAAAAAAAAGTACAGCTAGTTTACCATCACAATTTATTACAATACATTCAGCCAAAGTTTTTACTTTTAGTCAGCCAAACAGGTAAATGTCATTTGTGATTTGTGAACTGCTTTACAGCAGTGTTAGCAGACAGAACACTAGAGCAAGAGAGAAAACAAAGATAGAGTGAGAGAGATGTACCACTGGTTGGACTGGTTTAGAAGTGAAGTTGAGCAGATGATCGCAGACTGCATGTTGAGGCAAGGAGGTGCTGCAATGGGGTTGACATTTTTTTTTTCTTCTTCTTCTATTTATTTTAAATAAATTGGTGATTTGGGATTTGTTAGACGAGATTTGGGGTTTTGTTAGTATTTGGACTTTGGAGGATCATGGGCAAAGGATTGGGCCAGAAGGGGGGATCTTTTTTTTTTTTTTTTACCGAAGTTTTTTTTTGGGCTTTTATGTACCCATTCCATTTTGTTGTTATTTTTTGAAGGGGTTTTACTCTTACTGTGTTAGTTCAAAATTATGAGCTTGAAGGAGCAGATTCTATAATTTTAGGGGGGGGGGGGGCAATGAAGAATTTTTTTTTTTTAATTTCTAAGTTTATTATCAATTATACTGACAAATAATGGAGATTGCAAAAAGCTGGGGGGGGGGGGGCATGGTCCCCCCTAGCTCCGCCACTGCAGGGGACCATGACTTATGAAACTGATTTTACTAGTTCGAATCTCCTTTTCCCTTCCCCTTCAGTCTGATACTTCACTTAATTATAAAAGGGGGAGCCGACCGCGGTAGGTGAGAGGATCATGCTTTTGAAGAGAACCTTATTGCGTCTGTCCCCATACATGTTACTAATAGGATAGAGAAATTACAGCAGGAATCTTTGTGAGAAGGAGTAGGGAAGGATTTTAAATTTCATTTGGTAGATTGTGCTGTTGTGTGGTTTCCTATTAGTATTGGTGGATTGGGTGCTAGGAAATTAAGCACTTTAATACAGGTTTATTTGGGAAGTGGTTGTGGTGTTATGATGTGAAACGTAATTAGTTGTGCATCTGTATATATTAATATTAGGAGAGCATGATCGGTTGGGGACCGTGCGTCACAAAGCAGAGGTCACTAGTTTGAATCTCTCCTTCCTTCTTCCTTGGGGCCAAAAACAAACTTATAAAAAAGAGAGATTCTTTAGTGGCTTCTTATATGGGGAGATCAGAAGAGGGTGGTGTTCATTATTGGAATCCTTTAGGATTGGGAAGTGGTGTGATTGCCTTTTATATATTTTCATTGTACTCTAATTTCCTTTCGGGTGATAAAAAGGGTAGATTATGTTGGAAATTGGCACATAATGGAAATTTTGAGGTTTGCTCTTTTCATGCAGCTGTAAGAGGATTAGCGATTCCCTTCTAAGAGCATATGGTGTATGATGGTTCCATTGCAAGCTGTATTTTTTGTGCACACTGCCTTGGGTAAAATATTGACAGTGGGAAATCATATTAAGAGCAGAATAATTGTTGTGTACTGGGGTTGAATGTGTGAAGATTCTAGTGAATTGGCTGATCAATCTTCTGATTCACTGTTTGATGGCAGCAGATATGTGGTCATTAGTTTTTTCTCCATTTGGCATTCATTGGGTGATACCAATGAGGGTTGTTGAATTGCTGGCTTCTTGGAAATTATGATTTGTTTGTCAAAGGTGTGGTGACATATGGAATGATATTCCACATTTTCTTACATGGTCTACTTGGAGGGAATGGAATATTCAAACATTTGGTGGTGAAAAAAATTCTCTCATATTAGAGTCTTCCTTTTTTGAGATTATTTTATCACTTGATGTTGACCTTTAGGCATGTTCCCCCCCCCCCCCCCCCCTTTTTTTTTTCTTGATTGTGGTTATTTAAATTTAATATTGTGATTTTGTAGAGACTTTCTTGTACTCCTTCTGTGTACTTGTATTTGCTTATTATTGGTTTTATTTTGAGTGGAAACCTTACAAATTGAGTTCACTCTTATGTTGCAGGGATCTTTTGTACAAGCCAATAGTGCTGTGTAAGGGTTTACTAATGGCTTGAATGGCATGAATTTTGAAATGCTTTTACTCTTCAGTAAATTATATCATTTTCTTGCAGCTTGTGGTCACATATCTTGTTTTTGGTGTGTTCACTATTCCATGAGTGGACTATGCGAGTCTCATTGTCCTACTTGTAGGCATCCGTATATTCACTTTCCTACCATCTGCCAGATGCTTCACTTTCTGCTCTTGAAGATGTATCCTGTTGCCTATAAGAGAAGGGAAAATCAGATTCTCGGTGAGCTTCATAATTTTTATTTGAGGTGCTCACATTATGCATGCATCCACAGTCAGATGACACTATTGATTGTTAATGACATATATGACAAATGCATTAATATAAAAAACACTCTTGAACTTGAAACTTGTACAAACCTTTCAATCACCTTCAGAAGGATTAAGAATCATGAATTTTTATTTGCCACCATATCATTAAATTCTTCTTGAATTGATCCATAGCTTTTTTTTTTGTTGATAAATAATGGAATTGTATTAATCAAAACTCCAGGTATACCGGGGGTGTACATGGATAGCAAAACATCAAACACTTAAATTACAATGATCAAGAAATTCTAAAAAATTAGAACAAGAAAAAAGATTAAAGGACGAACTCCACTCCAACAAGGCGTGAAAAAGGAGAGATTTAAGTTATAAATAGACCGTTCCTTCCTTTTGAAACATCTTGAGTTTTGTTCTCGCCAAATACACCATAAGACACAATGTGGTACAACCCTCCATAAATCAATGCTTCGATGTCCACCAAAGGAACCTTGCCAACTCAAAAATAAATTAGGAACACTGCGGCATAACCCATAGAAGACCAAATAGAGTCCACACCATAGACCATAACTCATAAGCAATAGGACAATGAAGAAGAAGACGATTCACTGATTTCCTCACTCTTTTTACACATACGGTGCCAATCTACAACTGCGACACCCTTATACCATAAGTTTTCAAGAGTCAAAATTTTACCTAATGCGGCAATCCATGAGAAGAAAGTAACCCTAGAAGGGATCTTTGAACGTCACATGGGTTTCCAAGGGAAAAGAGTGTCAGGAGTTGAGGAAAGGGAGAGATAGCACTCACTCACTTTAAAACTCTTATTCCCTGCTGGTTTCCTACAAAGTTTGTCCTGTCCTTCACCATTAGGAGGCATAGAGTTGATAAGATCCAAAAAAGTGTAAAAATGTTCAATTTCCCAATCTTGAGCATCCCTAGAAAATTGAAGATCCTAGGGCAGCCTTTGGTTAGGAAAGTGCATAACATCCTCAGTAGAAGACCCCTTATTATAACTAATGCTATAAAGCTCCAAAAATGCCTCTTGGAGAGTACAATCCCGACACCACACATGATGCCAAAATTTAATTCTATTAACGACAGCAACCTTGAACTGAATGGGTTTCGAAAAGGCTGGCTGGCCTTGTCTTATGGTTCTCCAAAGACTAACACCATAAGCATTATAGACTCCTTTTGTAAACCAACCACCCCGATCATTCCCATATTTAGTCTCAATGACCCGCCTCTAGAGGTGGATTGTCTTTGTTCCATATCTCCACAACCAATTCCCCCACAAAGTGTGATTGGAAATTCTCAAATTTCTAATGCCCAAACCGCCGGACTGCAAGGGTGTACAAACTTGGGCCCACCTAACTAGATGGAATTTAGGGGACTCATCTATCCCACTCCATTAAAAATTCCTCTGAAGCCTCTCAATAAGATTCGCAATATCTATAGGAATAGGAAAGAGTGATGGGAAATAAGTTGGCAAACTTGAGAGAGTACTTTTAATTAAAGTAATCTTACCTCCCTTTTATAAATATAATCGCTTCCAACTCGCTAATTTCGCTACATTTTTTCTTGAATAGGTTCCAAATTGCCCTATTCTTGAATTTAGCACCCAAAGGAAGTCCCAAGTATGTCATTGGCAGAGATGACTGACTACAACCTAGCAATGCCACAAGCTCTCCCCCATTAGACCTTCCCAATTGGAACTAATTCTGACCTAGCCAGGTTAATGTGCAGCCCAAACATCACTTCAAATGACGATAAAATCTCCCGAAAATTATCAATCTGACTAGTAGAAGCATCACAAAAATTTAAAGTGTCATCCATAAAGAGAAGATGGGGATGCCATATGGAGAGTATTAGTCCTAGTACTAATAGTGAAACCATAGATGTGTCCAGCCAGAACCGCACCATCCAACAAGCGGCTTAAAGCCTCCATAACAACAGAAAATAAGAGCAAGGAGAGAGGATCACTTTAGCGCAGCCCCCTAGAGCTCCCAAAGAAATCTTTAAGGGTGCCATTTATCAGAATTGAAAATTGAAAATCTCACCGTGGAGATACAAAACAAAATCCACTCTCCATTTCTTAGAGAATCCATAGCGCTGCAACATATACATAAGAAAATCCCAACTGACATGATCAAAAGCTTTCTCCACATCTAACTTACATCAAACACCTGGTATCCTTGCCTTGAGCCTACTATCCAAACACTCATTAGCTATTAAAATAGAATCTAGGATTTGCCTATCTAGAACAAAGGCATTCTGAGGCTCATAGATAATCCCAGTAATCACCATTCTTAGCATGTTAGCTAACTCCTTGGAAATGACTTTATAAATATTGCCCACTAGACTAATAGGCCTAAAGTCTCTCACATTAACAACATCTACTTTCTTTGGAATGAGAGCAAGGAAAGTTGCATTAAGGCTTTTCACAAAGATAGCTTGTGAATGAAAGTTTGCAAGAATCTCCACAATTTCAAACTTTAAGAAGCCTCAACAAGCCTTAAAAAAAAAAGCCATTGAGAAACCATCTTCTCCTGGAGCTTTATCTCCATTACAACCTTGGATGGCACCATATACCTCCTCTTCCTCAAAGGGTCTATCTAACCAAACAGCCTCCTCCTTTGAAATCGTAGAGAATTTCACTTCATCTAGCAGAGGTCTTTGATCCTCATTCTTAGAGTATAATTGTTTGTAGAAATTGGAGATGCATGCTGATATAGAATTCGGATCTGATGACAACTCACCATCCGCCATTAGATTGTTTATGGTATTAAACCTTCTGTGGGAGTTTGCTGTTCTATGAAAGAACTTAGTGTTTCTATCCCTGTCTCAGATCCAAAGGCCCTAGATTTCTGTCTCCAATAGATCTCAAACATAAGAGTTACCTTTTCAAGCTTAATGCGAAACCGGTCTTTTTTCAAATTCTCATCATTGGTTAGAGGATGGCTATCTTCCATCAAATATAGCTCTTCAAGATCCTTCCATAACTTGTGCATCTTATCATCTACATTGCCAAATCCTTCTCTATTCCATTTCTTCAAATCTATCTTCAAAGCTTTCAATTTGCTAGCAATCCAAAAGCCAGGGGAACCTTGAAAATGATAGAGGACTCCCACTAGGTTCTCATTGTCTCCACAAAACCCTTGGCCTTCAACCACATATTCTCAAAGCCAAAAGGGCAGCTGCCCCTGTGAAATTTTCCTCCTAAAAGAACTGGAAAGTGGTCTGTGGAAAGTGGTCTAAGAGTAACCTATGCAGTATTTTTTGACGAATGTTTGGAAAGTGCTCTTCCAAATCAGAAGATAGAAGGAACATATCAAGCCTAGACCACAAAGCCACTTCTCTAGAATTAGACCAAGTGAAAGTAGCCCCTTCCAATGGTAAATCTATAAGACTGTGTTCATAAATAAAATCTGAAAATTCAAGCAGAGCCCAATATAGCCAATCCAAATGTTGACAACCCCACAAGCATCGTGTCTTCCTCCTTGTTATCAATTCCATTTTTGTTTCCTGAAGACAAATAATGTTAGCACTCTAACTTCTGATTATATTCCGAATCCGAAGTCTTTTGTCATGATCTTTCAGCTCCCTAACATTCCAGGAGATAATTTTCAGATTCATTGATGCACCACTGAATCTTGTTCCCCACTTGCACTTCCTGGCAAAGCAGATTTCTTCTCATGATTCCAAGAATTTAGCAGACTTTTCAATCCTCAATGCCCTTTAGAACTTGTCTTAGCCTCCTTCTTTTGAGAGCATTCTCCCTGCATTTTAGTTTTCTTCCTAGCCTCCAAAGCTAAAAAAATCCTAGTAATTTCTGCTTCAAAGCCTATTAAGGAGGTACCCACAGACTTCCTAAAAGCTTTAATTAATTTTTCAACCCATGGTGATAATTGCGTGGAAGCGCCCACCACCTCTACAAGTGGAACATCTGGGTTAGCCATTGCCAAAGGTTGCACAACTAGAGATTCTTCATCTTTTCCCAGTTTACAAGACCCCATCAGAGTCCCACAGCTCATAATCCAACCCTAATACTACAGAAATATTATCCAGATTGGAGCCCACATCTTTAATATTAGAAGAAACAACAGCCCACTGCCCCTCCTTTCCACGCTTCACATGTAAAAAGAAGTCTAGAGTCGGCAAATCTTTTTTGGCTATCACATTAATATTTGACAAAATATCCGCCCCAAACTCTGCCGCATGCTTGCCAATATACTTTCTCCTTTCCATTATTTCTTGCACCACCATGATTTTGATGTCCATTAGCCACCACCACCGCAGCCTTCAGTGCACTCTGTATTCTATGTAACATTCCTTGACTGGTAAGAGAAGCTGGTTTTAAAGTTTTCCTCAAGTTGAGGCCAAAGCCTTGCTAGCCACTACCCAACCTTCCCTCAGGGATCCTTATGTTGCCCTTCCATCGACCGTGGAGAAGTTCAGAAACCATTAAAAATGTGCCATGGGCATTGGACCCCAATTGAAGGATGAAAACCATATCACCCTCTCTAATTGTTCTTGCATAATGCCAGGTGATTGCTTAGAAATCAGTTCCGCCAGGTGGAACGAAAATTTGTTTGCACTCTCTTTCCCCATAAAAACAGAGCGCAGCGAGGTGTGAACTCTCTCAAAGATCCGTAACAAGAAAAAGGAACCCCCTTCCTCAACGGAGAACTCAAATGTTTTGGATTCAATGAAGAAAAACGTGGAACCACCCATTGCGAATAGAAACAAAGCAGCAGCAAACAAACAAACAGAAGAGATGGAAAACTACCAAAATTCCTTTAATTTGTTGTGGTTGTAGAAATCAAATTTTGGCCCTCCATACAAAATTGACCATAACTTATTAAATAAAACCCAACTTAAAAATTGTTTTAACCGTTTTTGAGTAGTAAGTTACACATGCTTCCAATGTGTCTTGAACCCATGACCTCACATAAAACTAGAATTCATTGGGAAAGAAAATTGTTTTACCCTTATAACTAGACCCTTAAAATAACACTACTTTGGAAAGTAGACATTGTTTGTCTTCAGGGAACTAAATTGGAGCTATTACAAGGGGAGTCATTCATAGTTTGTGGGGAGGTCAGCATGTGGAATGTGTATGCTTAGGCTCTGTGGGTGCTTATGGAGTGGTGTTGGTGATGTGGGACAGTTGGAGGAAGCAATAGGGAATTTTCAGTTTTGTGTAAATTCAAAAATGTGGCCGAGCAATTTGAATGTGCATTTACTGGAGTTTGTGGGCCTAATTGCGATAGAGACAGAAGGCTTTTATGGGAGAAGCTATCTGGGTTGTGCAGCTGGTGGAATGTTCCTTGGTGTGGTGCGGTTTCCCTCTGAATGTTCTGGCTCTGAGTATTTTACTCAGGCTATGTATCAGTTCACTTATTTCATTTCAAAGCAAGGCTTGATTGATCCCCCTTTGGAAGGAGGGAATTTCACTTGGTCTAATTGTCGTGAGGTGATGTCAAGGTCTAGGCTGGTCAGATTCCTTTTCACAGCTAACTGGGAGGATAAGTTTCCGTCTGTCAAAGGAGGATGTCTAGGTTGCTATCGGATTATTTTCCGATTCTTCTAGAGGGAGGTAATTTTCATAGAGGGAGGCCTTTTAGATTTGAGAATATGTGGCTAAAGGGAGGGCTTCGTGGAACTGGTACGCTCCTGGTAGGAGTCTTATCAATTCCATGGAGCTCCTAGTTTTATTTTAGGAAATAAATTGAAGGTTTTGAAGATTTTGATATAAAGAGATGGAATGTGGAGGAGTTAGGTAATATAGAAGAAAGGGGGAAAATTTGTGGATTGATCTTCTTGAGTTGGAGTGTTAAGGACAGTCGTGATCTTACAGTGGAGGAAAATTTGGAAGGGAAAAAATTCAAGGTGTTAGAAAAAATGACACTTTTTGGAGGAAATTTGTTGGAAGCAAAAATCAAGAGTTCTTTGTATTAAAGAAGGATATAGGAATACCAATTTCTTTCATCGTCTGGCAAACTCTCATAGAAGATTTAATACCATTGATATGCTTGTGGTGAATGGGAGAGATGTCTATTGATCAAGGGACTAACAAAGTGTATTACTCAATTTTATAGAGAGCTGTTTTCTTAAAGTGAGGTTCACTGACCTGTTTTGGATGATGTGGAGTTTGGAAGGATCCTATGTGGATAGATAAGACATTTTGAGGAGGATGGGGTGGTGAATGGTTTCAATGGTGATAAGTCGCCAGGTCCAGTTTTTTTTTTTTTTTTTTTTTTTTTTTTTTTTTTTCAGTCTTGTTGGAGTATTTTGGAAAATGATATTATGGATGTTTTGCATAATTTCCATGCACAAGCTGTGCTCAAAAAGAGTCTTCATGCTTCTTTCATTGTTCTCATTCCTAAGAAAACTAATGTTGTAGAAGTGAAGGATTTTCGTCCTATTAGTTTGGCGGGAGGGATGTATAAGATTATTTCCAAAGTGTTGGCTAATCATTTGCATAAGGTGGCGTATGGCTTTATTTTATATTTTCAAAATGCCTTCGTTAAAGGTAGGAAGATTTTGGATTTTGCTATAATTGCATCTAAATGTATAAACAGTAGGTTGAAGTTGGGAGTGTCGGGGGTGTTATGCAAGTTGGATGTGGAGAAAGCTTATAATCATGTGAATTGGAGTTTTCTCAATATATATGCTCCAACAGTGTGGATTCTCGGAAAAATAGAGAAGGTGGATAATGTGTTGTAGTTCCACTATCAAATTTTCTATTATGATCAATGGTACCCCGTCTGACTTTTTTGGGAGCTCTAGGGAAGTCCTCAAGGGGGATTCTCTATCATTGTTACTTTTTTTGATATTGTTGTGGAGGCCTTGAGTCGTATGTTGGATGCGGCTGTTTCAGCAGGTTAGTTTTTGGGCTTCTCAATAGGTAGTTCAGCTGGTACATTGATGATGGTGTCTCATCTCTTATTTGTGGGTGACATGCTTATTATTTGTGATACTAACTCCAATCAAATAGTTGTTTTGCGTGGGATCCTTGCCAGATTTGAGGGGGTGTTAGGGTTGAGTATTAATTTAGGGAAGTCAGAATTGGTTCCAATTGGTGATGTGCAAAATATGCTGGAATTAGTGGAGATGTTGGTTTGTAGGCAATCTTCACTTCCTCTGAATATTTGGGTCTACTATTGGGTGCTACCTTTAAAGATAAGGCGATTTGGAATCCTATATTGGAAAAGATAGAGTAGACATTTGTTGGAAGAGATTGTATTTATCTAAAGGGGGTAAGGTAACTCTTATTAAAGTACTCTTTCTAGCTTGCCTACTTATTTCCTCTCTCCTTCTTGTTCCAATGAAGGTAGTGAATACTATGGAGAAATTATAGAGAGATTTTCTTTGGAGTGGTATTGGTGATGATCCAAAAGTACCTTTGGAAAAAAGGTTTAAGGTTTGGAAGCCAATGCTGAATGGCAAGTTAGGTATTAGGTATTTGAGTAGATTTAATAGTGCCTTGCTAGGTAAATGGTTGTGGAGATATGGAACAGAGAGGGATGCCCTTTGGAGGAGGGTCGTAGAGGCGAAATATGGGAGTGAATGGGGTGATTGTGCACAAAATCGATGGCAAAGGTGTAAGGTACTAGTGTGAAGTTTTGGGAGGATGTATGGTTTAGGGATTGTTCTCTTAAAGTGGCTTTTCCTGAATTTTATTGTATTAGTCGGGCAAGTGAGTCTTTCGTGTCCGAGGTCATATGTTTCTTTGATGGGAGGATACATTAAGGACATTTAGTGCATGATTGGGAATTAGGAGCGTTGACCTTGTCTATGGATATGATCTATTCCACAGATGTGCGGGGTGTACGTTCTGACAAAGTTTGTGGAAGCTAGCTATGATTAAAGGTTTTGAGGTTCAAGGTTTTTATCGCTCTTTATCCCTTGCTTCTCTTATTTCATTTCTGTGGAAAATGGAGTGGCAATCGAAGGTTCCTCCTAAAGTGGCTTTCTTTTCTTGGTTTGCCTCTTAAGGTAAGATTTTAACTACAAATAATCTTTGAAAGAGGCATATTGTAGTGCTTGATTGGTGCTATATGTGCAAAAGGTGCGGGGAATTGGTGAATCATCTTCTTCTTCATTGTCCTATAGCACATGAGCTGTGGTCTATGGTTTTTTGTTTGTTTGGTATTCATTGAGTTATGCGGTATAGGGTTGTCAAGTTATTAGCTTCTTGGCTGGTCAAGTTTGGTAGACATCGAAATGTCGCTATTTGGAGGTTTGTGCTGCACTATTTGCTATGGTGTACATGGTAGGAACATAGTGCTAGATGCTTTGGGGGCTGTGAATGGTCTATTCTTGAGATAAAGTCCTTGTCCTTCCTTACACTCCTTGAATGGAGTCTAGTTCTGCCATCTTGTTCTTGTTTTTCCCTTGCTGTTTTAATTGATCATTGTAATCTAGGCTCTTCATTTTTGCCACTATAGTACATTTCCAGTGTACTTTGGTTGTCTGTTTTATTAAAATTTGTTACGTTACTTATAAAAAAAATTTATACTACACACAACACTCTCTTAAACAATGTGGGACATAACTATTTTTGATAAATAATGTGAGACATAACTATTCAAATAATACTTCATAATTAAATTTCTTTTTTTAATGCTAGCACAATGAGAAACACTTAGAAGTTTTGAACTAAAAAAAGAAAAAGAACCTAGCATTTTGCATTGGTAAAACCACATGACTAAGCCAAAACATTTCCCGTGATATAAATACATAGCTGGACATACTCTTGACTTGCGACAAACCATGGATGCTTGTGCTATGTTGATGGATATTATTACGTCAATAGAACATTTGACATCTTGGGATGTAAACTGAAAAAATTTCCTTACTCAAGGTATTGGATATGCCGATGAAAATGATATCCTTAAATATTTAAACTTCAATATTCACTTAATTTTAGTTTGTAAATGTCTATATTTTATCACCTTTTCTGGCATGCCTATCTGCTCCCAGAACGTGGTTGTGGCTCCAAGCTTAGATGGTAAGTTCTGTTGGAAGTGTGACCTAGACTTGTGTTTCTTGGGCATGACCACCTTATTTATCAAGGCCTTCGAAAATTTAAAAAAAAAAAAAGAAAAAGAAAAATTGAAGAAGGAGAAAAGATTTATTGATGTTTTTAATCTGCTTCTCATTCTGTTAGCTTGTCATCACTGTAACTGCTGTTGTAGTGCTCTTTTGTTTTTTGGCAGCAAACAGTTATTAAATCATTATTTTTAATCTGGCACTTCTCATATTTCATGAAAATTTAAGTTGTTACCTTTTCTTTTTGCAGAAGAGGAAATGAAACGGGACACATTCTCGCCGCAAGTTAATTCTCAAGACACATTCTCTACCATAGTTTTTGAGTCAAATTCATCATCAGACCCATTGTCCACTAGGAAAGGGGAAGCTTATGCAAATACGGATGTGTTGATGTCCAATTCACAGGTTCAAGATGATGGCATAGGCACTCTTGTAGAAATCTCTGATGGGAATTCTGAAGTAATCAGGAACATTGCTGTTGAAGAAAAGTATTGCAAGCAGGTTTCAGTTGCTGATGTTCTTTGTTTGGAATGCAAGCAACTACTATTTCGTCCTGTGGTTCTTAACTGTGGCCATGGTAGACTGTTCACTTAAGTTATTCCTCTTATGTATGATCAGGTTTCAAGTTATCTGTTATGGAAAATATATTTTTAGTTTATTTGTAATTATGCTTATTTTAATTTATTTTATTGTGCAGTATATTGTGAAAGTTGTGTCATCATCCCAGCTGTTGAGATGCTTAAATGTCAAGTTTGTCAAACTTCACATCCAAGAGGATTTCCGAAAGTTTGTTTGGAGCTTGATCATTTCTTGGAAGAACAATTTCCTAAAGAATATATGCTGAGAAGATATGGTATTCTGCTCAAACTATTTGATGTTGAGAACAAGCATATGCCTGAATACTTGATTTCTCTTTTTAATGTTCAAGTATAAGTATGAATTGGTTCTTAAAAATATCTTGGATTGTAGAATGTGCCATCTGTTTTTAGTATGGTGTAGCCATATAGGGGACATCATGTTTCCTGAATTAATATAATCTGTTTTGCTGTTCTTGTTACATTTTTCACCCTTTTTTGTAAGTTGAAATCATCAATCTTGTTCATGTGGTAGATACTAAAGTATAATCAGCCCTCCAAACTTGTTGGATCTTTAGACTAAAAATTTGCTATGTGAACCTTACAAACTTCATCACTAGAATTCTATGATACCATGGGCAACAGTGTTAGATTGACTGTGTGTGTGTATATATATATATATATATATATATATAGAGAGAGAGAGAGAGAGAGAGAGAGAGAGAGAGAGAGAGAGAGAATAAGCCCCATTGTAATTAGAGTTGAAATCAAGGTACCAATGATGTATGGATAAGAACAAATGAGATTAAACATTGAGTAGTGATACAAGAGGGGCTTTTGTGTCTTGTACACTGTTTAAAATTAACCTACAGTAGCATACTTATTGATGCATATCCTGAATACTTTAAAGTTAGACCTGCCTGTTACAATGCTAGTATATGCTTCCAGGTTCAACAGGAACTGCTAAACAAGGAGAGCCTGCTAAACAAGGAGAGAAGTTACCACATCGGTCTGACCCTCACTCAAGAGTTCATATAGGATGTGGTTGTGATTCTTGTGGGGTAAATTTTCTACTTCCATTTCCTGCAAATGCACTGATGCCTAGACTTTGGTAGCATATGCCATATTTGGTGTCAGACTTGCAAAAACCTGTTTACTCCATCCATTCATCTTGGTTTAGTTGCTACTCGGCATGGAAATTATCTTTTCAATTAATTATATGTTGGAATTATTGTTTATGCATTTGGGCACTTTCACAATGTTGTCCATCTTCAGTTGCTATTGTCCATAATGTGAAGAAATGGGTTAAGCCCCCTCTTTTAGGAGAAACCATATTGTTTCAACTTGATTATTTGATAGTTTTTGATGCATTGATGCTCCAAACAGTGTTATGATGCTTACTCTTTTTAAATATTTCTTGAGTAGATTAATGGAACTGTCAACTTGATATGCAAATGCTAAAACTTAAATAGTTGTATTTATATCATGTGCAAAATATGCATGTATATGTTGCAACTCCTAGAGTGTGACGGAGCAAACATGTATTTTCAATGATGTTGGTGTTTCATATTGATGTGGTCCTAAATTTATTAGAAAAAAGGCCCATATTTTGAACAAACAACATAGATGTCTCTCTCTTTTAATTACAATTTTTTTTATCAGCTGCCTGTTGTACTGTGTTTGGCATCCTTCAAGTGATCTGCATGATTCATTTTCTTGATAGATAAAGTGATCTGCTTGATTTATCAAACAGTGACAGATTTTTCACTGCATTCATTGATTATTTACTTTATGCTGTGAGAGAGAGGTCTCTTTAGACCATATAATAAGATCATTTTCCCTTCCCAAGGGGATGTTGACATGTTAATCAATACCAGTTTGTCAGAAAGTTGGGGTTGGGACCCTATTGGGAATTGTCAAACATAATGTTCATAGGTACTGATAGACTCAAATTTTTTTACATTGGATGACTCAACTTCTAAGTGGCACCAAAAATTTATACAACATATTTTTTTGGGGGTTAAAATTGTATGCAATATCATAATATCTCAGGTTGTTGTGTCTATAGATTTACCCCATAATTGGGGATAGATACAGATGCAAAGATTGCAAGGAGAGAATTGGTTTTGACCTTTGTGGTGATTGCTATAATACCCAATCCAAGCTTCCAGGGCGCTTCAATCAGCAGCATACCCCAGAACACAAGTTTGAGCTTATAGAGAATGATCATGCTATGTGGTGGCAGCCTTTACACAACCCCATTGTAATTGCCTCAGAAGATTCAGAAAATGATGAGAATGATTAGGCTTCAACCATTCAAGGCACAGTATAGTCATTTCTGCTCTTATTTCCTTTTGAATTGGTTGCATTGTTACATAAAATATCTTTGGCCTCTTATTATTATCTTTGTATAACTTTTTGATGTTTATGCCCTTTCAGATTGAAGCTGCTCTTGGTATGCGAGCACAATCAACCTGGTATTCTCATCAATTTTTTGCACCGAGTGTCAGCTAATTTGCTTCATGTTGGTCACACCAGGGTTGAAGACTTGAAGTAGATGACTCGCACAATCAATCTTTGGTTGATAAGATATTTATAAATTCATGTGATGTATAATTGATTATATGTAGAAGTGAAAGATAAGTTGGTTTTGTGGGTGATGAATGATGACAATACGTTTATGTATAGTAACCCAAACACAATATCTTCCTAGACAACTTGTGAGTGTACATGTTAGGTTGAGTTTGGTTCAATTTTTTAAAACTGGACTTTTTGAAAAAGTGGGGTTTTCAAAAAGTGTAGTATGAAAAAGTGCTTTTTGAAAAAACTGAGTGTTTGGCTAGCACTTATAAAAGTAATGGTTTGAGTGATAAATTACCAAAAATGACAATGTAAATATAAATGAGTTTATTTCATACTTAAATCAATTACTTCATAATACTTAAATCAAATTTTCTCTTTCTAAATTTTTTTTTACCAATATTAGCTAATAACAACTTACCATTTAAGATTTATTATGAAAATATTGTGATAATTGATACTGATTTAAATTTGAACGTACTATTATGATTATTTTTTTCTTTCTAAAAAAATTATTTTTTTCTCACCAATATTAACTAATAATAACCTTTCGCTTAAGATTTATTGTGAAAGTATTGTGATAAACTATTAAAATTTTTTTTTTCTCACCAATATTAACTAATAATAACTTATCACTTAAGATGCATTGTGAAAATATTGTGATAGTATTTCCTTCTTCTTTTTTCCTCCATGTACCATATTTCCTTCTTTTTTCCTTTTTTTTTCCCTCTTTATTTCTCCTCCACACACGTGCCCTTAGTCTTTTCTCTCTCTTTTTTTTTCCTCTTTTTTTGTCTATTTCTTTTTCCCTGCCACTTCCTCCAATCTTCAGATGGTTCCAGAGAGCTCTCTCTTTCTTTTTCTTTCTTCCATTCTCCTTTTTCTCTTAGCACTTCGTCAATAACACCAAGCTCTTTTATTTATTTAATTTTTTTTTAGCACTTCGTCTGTAACACCCCACTCTTCCCTTTTCTTTCTCTTTTTTTTTCCTTTCTCTTTTCTCTTACCACTTCGTTTGCAAGTTCTACTGTGCTTGATCTTTGCTACGTGATTCTACTGTGCTTGATCTTCCTCTAGAACATTCCAGTTTTATTCCGCAGAGTTTTTTTTTTCTTCTTCTTCCTGTGTGATTCTATTGTGTGATTGTATTGCTCTTTCTTTGCTGCGTGATTCTACTATGTTTTTGCACTTGACTGGGTGGATAGTTGCTACGTGATTCTACTACGTGATTCCCTATCACTTTACTGCTTGTCTTCTCTCCACTGCTGCTTGATCTCTTTTGATTTATTGAAGGGTAATTTGGTAATTGCTCAAGATTGTTCAACGGATATATGAAAACGCACACAGACTTTTTCCAAAATGCACCTCAAAGCTCCTTTAACGCACTGCGCGTTCTCTTCACAAACCCAAAACGCAACTTTTTCCAAAAGTTGCATTTCCAAAACCGGCTTTTTGGGTTTGCTTTTTCAAAACGCGCTTTTTGGGTTGAAAACATTGAAACAAACAGGCATTTAGGCCCATATGTACTACTCTAATCCGTGTGCTTCCTTGTGACATTCCACACTCTTATCTAGTCGTTGTATGTGTGTAACTTGTTGGTATCCCATAAGTCATCAGTTAGTACTCATGTATGAGATTGGCTGGTGCACATAGATGCAAATAGTCCAATGGGAAGAATTTTCGTGAACATTTCATTTCTAAACAGGAGTTTTCATTCTCAGTACTACTAACTGTTTTGTAAATGAACGGAGATTTTTCCTACACTGGTTGGTATCAATTCCCCAAAATGTCCTTAACCTCAATGATCATCTGATTGTCCTTAACCTCAATGAAATGGGTTTAAGCAAAATAGAAGCGTAAATTAAAATGTATTCAGCAAATTCCATTATCCAACCTGGAAGGAGACTAAGCCTGATGGTGATCTCCAGGTGATATTCTATGGAAGACGTGCTCAAGAAAGAGTAATGAAACTAGTGTGGTAAAGGCCAATAAGTCAGATCACCCTCATCAGTGACCCAACTACTTTATTTCAAAAAGGACAACACCCACATACAACCTTGGGTATAAAATTTGTAATGCATTTAAGGATTGCTCCAGATTATCCGTCTCTTCTCTTTTTTGAGGTTCTCTACCAAGCAGGGCCTCCTCCATTTTAGGGAAGAGAATTCACATAGGCCCTAGGTAGTGTTCATACTTCATCGTCCTTTGTATCATGTTATATGTATGATAGAAAAGTTGCCCAAGTCCTGTATTTGGTCCCATAATACTGATGTCTTTACTCATTGCCATGCGTATAGAAGCCCACGCGGAATATGAAAACTTTTTGAACCCATTTCTAGTGCAACTCAGTTTGCAGGGTATAACAAGTTGAACCACCGTTGGAAAGCTACTTTTGGTCACCATAACTAAGTGTGGATTTCTTTTCGGAAGATGAGCTCTAAGCTGTATAGCTTTTAAGACAAAGAAGCTTGAATCGAAAAGCTCTTTGCATATAGAACGTTTGACAAACCACAACGATAATATATTTTGAAGTAGTTACACGTTTAATAACCAAATTGATAAAAAGCTTTTTTAAGCGTGAAAAAAAGACCAGAGTGATGATGCCGAATAAATCACCAGTAAGCTGCGAGAAACTCTCCGGATCAAAGCAACACCTGCGAAAAGAAAATAGAAGACCGAACAGAAAGCACTGGTGTGGTGCCGGCCAAAAACCCTCCGACGATCAAGTTAGAGTCTTTCAAAACAACCCTAGAGTGCCAGAGTTGAGATAATTGTGCGTACCTCGAGTTATGGGGGTTTTGATGTATTTATAGGGGCGTGGAGTTGACTTCCATACCTTGATTACCAAGTTCTTTCCTTTTTATACCTCCAAGAATTCTTTTCCTTATAAAATTCCTTCAATCAAGGCTAACGTGTAGTGCAAGAATTCTTCATATATATGTTGGCGTGAATTACAATCAAGGCCACGTCAGCCCCAATCATATAGCGTGATTTGAGGTAGCCCGGAGAACGACGGGAGAAATTATACACATGAATTCTACTCGTCCGTCCACTACGCATCCGTCCTCCTTGGTCATATAACCCGTGACCCTATCGTAATAATTTCAACCATACGTGGTGGTACTGTCATGTTGGTTTTATCCCCTATCACAGAGAAAACAGAACAAACGTGCTTTGTTCTTCATACTTAACAATGTGTTCCAACCTTATTACTTGTACCTTTTGTGTGTGTTTATTTTTATAAAATAAATCCAATCAATTCAATTGATGACCTTATTGTTGTTGTTGTTATTATATTAGGTTCTTTCTCTTGTAGAAAATGATAGACAATATGTGCCATTTGAAATATAAGAAAGGGAATTTTTCTTAATTCACCCTAAACTATATCCAAATTACACTTTACACCCAATTGTCAATTCTACTGTTATCTTGGATAGAAAACTAAAATTTAGGATGCAAAGTGTAATCGATGGAGTATAGTTTAGGGTGAAAAATTGCAATTTTTCCTTTGTTTTTAAGGGATTGAGAAGAAGTGCATTTGGGTCATTTCATGTGGTGTTGTCCAAGATAATTACAGAATTGACGGCAAAGTGCAAAGTGTAACATGAATTATAGTTTAGGATGCTAACTGTGCATTTTGAAAGTGTAAGGAGTAAAGTGTAACTAAGAGTCTAGTTTAGGGTGGTAAAGTGCAATTTTCCTTTAATTATTTATATTAAAAGTCGGAATAATGCTAAACAAATTTTTAATTCAAAAGCTTCAAATTCCCAATTTTAGGGAGAGAGACAATGATCTTTAACAAAATTGCCAAACAAATGATAAATTTTACTAAAGCGACTTTTAAGCCCTCTTAAAGCTCTTTTCCCCTCTAAATGCAATGCCAGACGGGGAGCTTGAGTCAATAAAGACATTTATTAATTACTATAGGAACCAGGTGACATGGGAGAAATGAGAGAATAAGGGAAATTAGTCAAGATTTAGGAGCTATTTGGTTCTTATCTTATCCATCTCTCATAATTCATATCTTAGTTCTCATAACTCATAAATCATAATTCCCTTCTTTTTTTTCTTCCCTTAACACATTCCAATTTCTATTGGACACCTGAAATTCCCTTGGTTTTTGGTTTGTAAAAAGCAAATTATAACTCAGATGGTGGGGACTATGTCAAAACAACCACTTGCAAAAGACACGATTCATTTTCTCTCTCACCATAGCAAAAAACCTATAAAAAACAAATTGCAAATAAACATTGCAATCTTGGAAGAAAAAGACATTGAAACCCACAGACGCTCGCTCAAGTCTTCAACCCAAACCCAAAGATCAACGGCCTTTCACTCTCCCCAGACCAATGACCCTTTCTCTCTACTGTGCAGTGTTGATTTCTAAAAGTTGGTACTCTCTCTCTCTCTCTCTCTCTCTCTCTCATTTTAGGGTTTGGAGGGTTTCTTTTTCCTAGATTTTATGTGTGTAGAGAAAGAAATTTGTGAATTTATGCGTGGATGAAAAAGGTTATAGGTGAAATAAAGTACAATAGGGTGGCGTTGGTGGCGATGAAGTTATATAAGGAGAAGTTTTTGAAGCATGACAAAGATCCAAATGAGATCATAAAGTCTTTGAATGACTACGGTGGAAGGCAAGTGGCAAAGGTACAATGGAAGAGAATGGTGGATGGTTTGTTAAAGAATGGCAAGTTAAAGATTTTCCTAATGTCTCTAGAAGCATGAATGGGGAGCCTATGGATGTTCCTATAGCAATGGGAATATTGGTTTTAGAACTTGGCGAATGGCCATGGTGACTTTCAACAAATTCGATGAAGTTATTTTTAAATAATGAGAAGTTATAGATACCTCATTTTGTATTTCTTACTATTCGAGCCCTTGTTCCCTAATGACAATATCACTAAAGGGCCTATGATGGGTCAAGGGCTTAGCTAAGGACTCTTTAGGTTAAGGGACGTTTTGGTTTTTTAGAAACCTTGCAAAAACCCTAGTTGTGCCTACGTAGGAACGCAACATGCATACGAAGCCTTCAACCCTGGGCACACAGCCTTCGAGCCTACTTGAGTAGGTAAGGGTTGGCAGAGTTATTTAAGAAAACTTTTTGATGGAAACCCGTGCAGAGGCAATCCCACATCTCCTAGGGAAAGCTCTCATCCCTCACTTGAAACTATAAAAGGTCTTCTAGGCTCTTTTTTGAAAACACACATAGTCAATTAGAAAATAGTCAATTTAGTTAAAACACCTTTAAACTAAGTTTTCTTGGCTGAGACCATTTTATGGTCTATGTTGGGAAATTTAGACCCTAGTTGATAAAATTAACAAGTTTTAAACCCAAGTTGTTAATTAGATTTATTATGAATAAAACTTGTTAAAACAAACAAACATCAATATCATGTCAAAATCATATGCAGTGGAAAAGTAAATAAGACAAGATATGATGACCCAAGAAAACCAATGAAATAAACTAATTTCACAGAAAAAACCTGGGGGGAAACTTTCCCGAAAAGCAATTCACTATAGTAAAGAGAATTTTCAGATCTAGTATAAAACCTTTGTCCCTAGACTCTACAATCCCCGTAGATGAACTTACAGCAGAAACCTTCTACTGCTTTAGAACCTCTAAACTCTTCAATATATGAGAGCCACCCTTTTATGCACGGATCCCAGTATGTGACTAATTCCTTTGCACGAATCCTAGTATGTGACTCACTTACTAACTTGAGGAAGAAGAATGTTGGCTGCAAAGTTCTTCATTTCAACAACAATGAAGATTAAGGACTTGGTTACAAAACCCTAAGGTGCAAAGACACAGTAGCTTCTTTCTTGAGAGAATAAGGCATCGGTCACATTTTTTTATGTATTCTCCTTGTATTCTTATATGTGACGGCCTTTAAAATAAATTTTATATATGTCTAGGGTTGTGAGAAAAGAAACCCTATACATACGTGTCAGCATGGGTCGAAAATTAGATTTGAAAATTCTGATTTCGTAATACTCGATAGATAGCTATTTGTCAACAGCTATCGAGACTCATTAAACCTCAAGATAGCTATCTGTCAGCAGCTGTCCAGCTATCTGTCCAGCTTTAATGAATAGCTTCTCTTCACTTGTTTCTTGGTCTAATCTTCATGGCTTTAATACTAGACTTAAACAACATGTTTCTTGAAGTACTAAACTCATCCTAGATCTACCCAATTACAAGTAAAGTGTGTTTTGTAAAAGGATTAGTCAATTACATAAAATGTTGACATATGTTTCTAACATCAATCACATATGTCCTAACAATCTCCCCTTTTGGCAATCCGTGACAAAACCACAACAAACAAACGAACATATGAGAGAAGTCATAAATCACTCAACTCATAATCAATTGTTGAATACAATAAAATCTATCCTAACACAAACTCTTGAAAAATTTTGCAAGAAGAGAGTTTATGGCAAAGAAGACTTTGACAACCTATATTTCTAAAACACTTTAAACAAAACTCATCAAGGCATCTTAATGTGAAACAAAAATAAAAGATTGCATACAAGAATAAAAAACATGTGTATAAAGATAGAAAAGAAACAATACATGTAGAGGTAGGTGAAGAAGACATACATCATCATAAGTATATATCAAAGATAAACACAATGTATGTAAACATGGTCATAAGACCGGTGTACAAGAAGAAAAAGCTAAAAGAAGCTCCTACAACAACAAGGAGGTAAACACTCCACCTAACAAGATAAAACACAACTCTCCCTTACAAGAGTATGTATTTCTCTCCCTAACTTGTAGAATCTTAAAAAAGAAACCACAATTTCTCTCCCTTTTTTTCATGATTGACAAAGGGTATAGGAAGCTATAAAGCTTCACCCGAGAAACTAAAAGATGATCAAAGATGATCATGGGGCACAAAGAATCCATAAAAATGTATAAATGTAATGAAATAAGATGCTATGGATAACAAGATAAAAGAAAGATGCAAAACATGTGAAAAACAAAGCATGCAAGAAGATCTTGATGGATCGAGAGCTATCGAGATGCTATCGAGCCAACCTCGATGGATTGAGAAGGTGTCGAGCATTTATCGAGAAGACAGAAACTTTTTCAATGAATTGAGAAGCTATCGAGATTGCGATAACAAGAAGCTGAAGAGCTCGATAGATAGCTAAGCTGTCAAGAGGTGTCAAGGAACTGTTGAGATTGTTTAAAAACATTTTTTCAAAGATGAGAAAAACATAGACATGAATGCAATCAAACATGCAACTCAACCAAAGATCCAATCAACATTTTAATCTCTCAAAAACACCTCTCAAACAAGAAAAATGTCATGCATTTAGATCCAAAACACACACACAACAAGTCTAACCAATTTTATATTTAAAAAACAAGTTAAGACAGTTTAGTGAGCATACATTAACACATGTAAACCTTGTGATGGCCAAATCATATTGTACCTGCACATGTATCACAAGTAGCAAAAAATATTGCGTGTTGTGTGTGAAAACATCGCAAGATTGCATAAGTGTCTCTATGTTATGACAATTTGAGATATGAGTAAATCAATTTAACTCAGACACAATCATAACTACTTGATGGAAACTATCACCTTCGAGGTACATTCTATAAATTCCACATCTCCTAGAATACACGCTTGTAAACATATTTTAAAACATTTTGTTTCTTCTGCTTTTATTTTTCTTTGCATATTTTTTCTTTTCTTTTATTAAGCATATCATGCATAGGCATACAAGAGAGAAAAAAAAATACCGAATTATGTTAAGTTTTTGACATTGCACTTTTGCTATGTCGGAGCATACAAATGTCATTTCATGATTGGTGGGTAATAGTGGTGAGATGATTATTTATGCCTTTCTCTTAAGATTTTCTAGTCATTCCCGTAAAAAAAAGTGATATGAGTGTTAAGTACAAGAGATAACTTAATCTTACTCATCACAAACACGAGCCACAAAACTCACTTACTTAATTGTGCATAGAGATGCTCATCTAAATTACAAGAGATACAAAGTTTAGAAGACTTTGTTTCATTGGCCATTCAAAATACACAAGTACCAATGTACAAAAACACAAACTATTTTTGTATTTTTCTAATTTTTCCATTTTTTTTATTTTGAAAACAAAACAAAATAAAAACTAAACAACCAAACAAAAACAGATAAACAACATGAAAGCATGAAAGAAAAATGCGAAAGTATGAAAGAAAAATGCAAATGCATGAAAGCATGATTCCGAAAGCAGATAAGAAATCAAACAAAGAGAGTCCTACTTTAGATAGAAAAAATTAAAGTAGAGGACAAACAGAAAAGACAATTAAGTCTTAGATTTCTTTCTCACCTACACAGCACGAGCTTTTGGCTGTGAAGATGAAAATGTACGTGTCCTAGTATGTCTACTAAAGGACATAGAAGACTTAATATTCTCCTAAAATTGAGTTAAAAAACGCAAGGCTTTTAATAACTCTTCATACAAAGGTATAGGTCCTTGAGAGGAAACCTGTGACCGTTTGAACACTTACTTTTGAGGATACAACTTAAAGCAATTAGGATGAATGTGTCCAAAAACACTACAATGGTGACAAACATGAGGTCTAACAAAGGATTTAGAATTAGCCAAATCATTTTTGGATTTCATACCTTTATTACCTTTCTTAAATTGAGGCACAATGACAGTCCTTGATCCAGAAGCCATGGAAAAGGAGGGGTCAGAGGAAATAACATATCCTAAGCCAGTCTTATTAGAACTGGGCTTTTGAGCACTCAATACCTCATCAAGCTTTGCACTATACATCCTCTCTATTTGAGTTCTAGCTTGACTAAGCTCAACCTCAAGATTCTTGACCTTCTCTTCTAATGAGGTGTTCTCCATAACAAAAGTCTCAACTAACCTTGTAGTCTCATCTAGCTTGACTAATAGATCAGCCTTTTTAATTTTTACCTCATTAAACTTTTTTCTACAAAGATGAGAAATCTTTTCATATTTTATGAATTCAGTACATAGCTTATCATAGGTTTTTTGAAGAGTCAACTTCTTGGGTATTTCCTTATCAGAAGAATCCTCACTATCGCTAGCACTCTTCACAATCACCTTATCGGTTGAGGCAGCAAAAGCCATAGCGTGATTACATTCATCCACATACTCATTAGAAGAGTCATTCTCAATGTCACTCCAAGTAACAACCAACCCTTTATCTTTTGACTTCTTGGTCTTTTCCTTCATAAGGTAATTTGGGCACTCTATCCTCATATGACCAAAACTTTTGCACTCATGGCATTGGATGAGGGGTTTCTCTTTCTTACCCTTCCTTGAGGATTTAGATTTCCTAGGAGGTTTACCCTTATCCTTTTTCCTAAATTGAAGAAACTTGATAATCTCATCTGTTATGAAAGTTAGATCCTCATCCTCATCATCATCTTCATCTTCATCTTCATCTTTACTTTCATCTTCATCTTTAGAGTCCTCAATCTCTTCCTCTATACCCTTAAGAGCTAAGTATTTACTCTTTCCACCTTTTCCTATTGAGCCTAATCCCATCTCATAGGTTTAAAGGTTCCTTACAAGCTCAGTCAAAGGAAGTTGATCAATGTCCTTCACTTCATCAATGACAGTGATCTTAACATAGAATCTTTTAGGTAAGGATCTAAGGATTTTTCTAACAATTTTGGATTCTATTATAAATTCTCCAAGGTTAAAGACAGAATTCACAATATCCTTGAGTTTAACATAGAACTCATTAAAGGTCTCATCCTCCTCCATCCTTAGTTCTTCAAAACTACTAGTGAGTTTTTGAAACTTCACAGTCTTTACTGCCTTAAGACCTTTATAGGTAGTCTTCAGAATGATCCATGCTTCCTTAGCAACTTCCATGGATGATATTTTCTTAAATTCCTCATTGGTCACCCCATAAAACAAAGTATTCAAGGCCTTACTATTGAAATTTGCCTCTATGATTGTTGCATCATCCCAATCCACCAGCACTCCCTTTGGCTTAATCCAGCCAACTTCAACAGCTTGCCATACCTATTCACCTAGAGCCAGCAAAAAAACTTTCATACGAACTTTTCAGTATGCATAATTAGTGCCATCAAATAAAGGAGGAATCAAAAGAGACTGTCCATGATCCATGACAATGGGGTCAAGTATCACACTCAGGAAATTAATCCAATCAGAGTGTATCTGCTCTGATACCACTTGTTGAGAAATTTAGATCTGGTTGATAGAATTAACAAGTTTTGAACCCAAGTTGTTAATTAGATTTATTATGAATAAAACTTGTTAAAACAAACAAATATCAATATCATGTCAAAATCATATGCAGCGGAAAAGTAAATAAGACAAGATATGATGACCTAGGAAAACTAATGAAACAAACTAGTTTCACAATAAAAAACCTGGGGAAAAATCATCCCGAAAAGCAATTCATGATAGTATAGAGAAGTTTCAGATCTAGTACAAAATTTTTGTCCCTAGACTCTATAATCCCTATAGATAAATTTACAAAAGAAACCTTCTACTGCTTCAGAACCTTTGAACTCTTCAATACATGAACGCCACCCTTTTATGCACGGATCCCAGTACGTGACTAACTTCTTTGCACGAATCCTAATACGTGACTCACTCACTAACTTGAGGAAGAAGAATATTGGTTGCAAAGTCCTTCACTTCATCAACAATGAAGATTAAGAAGCACTTGGTTACAAAACCCTAAGGCGCAAAGACGCAGTAGCTTCTTTTTTGAGAGAATAAGGCATCGGTCACATTTTTTATGTATTCTCCTTGTATTCTCATATGTGATGACCTTTAAAATAAACCTTATATATGTCTACGGTTGTGAAAAAAGAAACCCTACACATACATGTCAGCATGGGCCGAAAATCAAATCTGAAAATTCTAATTTCGTAATACTCGATAGATAGCTATTTATAAACAGTTGTTGAGACCTCAATAGATAGTTATCTGTTGGCAGCTTTCGAGACTCATTAAACCTCGATAGATAGTTATTTGTCAGTAGCTGTCGAGCTATCTATCCAACTTTAATGAATAACTTATCTTCACTTGGTCCAATTTTCATGGCTTTAATACTAAACTTGAACAACATGTTTCTTGAAGTACTAAACTCATCCTAGATTTACCCAATTACAAGTAAAGTGCGTTTTGTCAAAGGGTTAGCCAATTACATAAAATGTTGACATATGTTCCGAACATCAATCACATATGTCCTAATAGTCTACGTCCTTTAGTTAAATTTTACTAACTCTCTAGTTTCTATCTTATAGATTGATGAAGGGGAGTAGTCAAAATCAAGCTCTAAGCGCTTCTTGCTTAAATAATTTTCTTACCTCTCTCTTTCCTTCTCTTTAAGTTTAATTTTTTTTATTGCTTTTATTTATTTGCTTTGTAGTTTATGTTTACAATTTTAGTAGTTAAAAACATGCTAGGTTAGTTTAGGTGTAGTTTATTTGGTTATTGTATGTTTAGGTTCTAAGTTGGGTTGCATACACTAGATCGTCCCTGTGCACACAGCTCCTCGAGCTTGCATGCACTTGCTTCTATATGTGCATAAAGGCTTAACCTTGAATTCTAAAACTTATTTGTTTTGTGCCTTCCTTCTATTTAGATAGTCTAATACATGTTCTAGCTTTCTATTTGAGTTAGTTTATGGATGTTTAGGTAAGTAGTCAGTAGGTGAACTGCCCACATGATTAGATTGCTTAATTTAATGATTAAGGTTTGATATACTTGGATGAACGCATGGATATGAACATGCATCTATGTATTGGTGTTGTGGTGATGCAGTGAGGTAAGTAAGGTATGTGCATGCATTATGACATGAACATGCATATATGATATGATGATATGATGAATTACGCAATGATATGATAGACATGTGATGATGAATGCTTGTTGTCTTATGATGACATGATAATGTATTCTTGCTGCTTTATGAGTATATATATGCTTAAATGTATGCTAGGGCATGTATGTATTAGAACTAGAGTATTTATGTGCATGCATGACTAGGATAGCCTATTAGAGGACCCCTTGATAGAATTAGGGTATTGAACACAATGAGTGGAAGCCAGCTCATGGGCCAGGCAGGGTTAGGTGCTTAAACACATTCCCATCCCTGTATCATAACTTCGAACCTAGATTCTGGATTTACAAGGTCCTTTACAAGGGGCTCAAGATTTGTTCCTAAGACTAAACTAGTTGGCAACTCCCACTAAACCATCCACCTCTAGTCCACTTAGCTGAGGCGTATTTCCTAGAGCATGGCGGCATGCATAGCAAGGGGATTTAAGACCCACGGATGGGCACTTGCACCCACAGTGGCGACTTTGTTGGAGATAGAAAGTTAGAATCCAATGTGTTCTATATCCTAAATCTAATAGAAACTCCTTTTATTTGTTTTCACACAATCGCACATTGGTTCACCATTGTTACCCCGGTTAGAGGTGAATGAGAAAGATTAAGCTCCATTTGGGCTGAAGCTCTTAGAAGTTCACCCCACCAATTCACAATATATGTCATTGCCTATAATAGGCTTTGTGTACAATAAAGGTTTGCTCACCAATCCATTTTGGTCCATTTAGGCCTTAGGTTGGAGCATGGCCCCTCTTATTGTAAGTGACCTACTGATTTGGTCCCACACTTAGAGTGATCTTTGACCTTATCCAAAGAGGATACCCTCGATGTATGTGTTTGATCAACCTTATCCTTTGGGATCATAACCTTTAATTTTAAGGACAAAAAAGAAAAGAAAAGAAAAATATGGTCGATAAGGTATAGAATGAAAGGATGACCTAGAAAGTTATGACTTACCCCTTGGCTTTTCAATGAAAAGAACTGAAGCTCTCAAAAAGGCTTATCCTAAAGCACATAGGGCTTGCCATAATCATAAAGGTTCATAGGACCATAGCCCATTTAGTGTCTTAAACCCAACCAAGTGTTTTTGAAATAAAAATCTTAGGCCTAAAACAACAAATATGCTATGGGCATTGCATCCAAAAGGATCTTACAAAGCCTTTCAATATCTCTAGTCTTAGGCTTCATTGATGCATGTAAAGGCCAAGATGATGTGAGAATCATAGACCTTGAGAGAAAGGTCATAGTGCCTTCTAACTTAAGGGTTAGTTCCAAAAAAAAAGTTGATGATTAATAAATATGTGAACAGCCCATGAGTTATGAACATACTACAGGCCAATATTTGAGACAAAGGTGTGAGAATCTTTAAGCCCAATTTGATGAAAGCCCATGAGTGTTTAAAATAAGAGCATCATGTAAATGGACTGAGCCCTAATGAAACTACAGGTGGCACCATCTTATGGCCCGGGTTGTCCTAGGACCACCCTGACCTGGAAAAAAAAAATTATATAAATTTAAAATTTTATATTTATTTACCTTTTAAAAAAAAAATTGGGACCACCCTAAATTTTTTTTTATGCCAATAAAATTAAATTTTGGTCCATAATTTAAGTAACTTAACAATATATTGGGGTCTTTCAAGCAAAAAGGAAAAACTAAAAAAAATTGAACTAAAATCTATAAAAAAAAAAAAAAAAATTTAATAAAACTACTACAGGCTGGGCAATGACGTGATTCCTTCGACTAAGCACACTGCTCAATACAACACAATTTTCAACCTTTTATTATTTTTTATTACAGTATTTTTTTTCCTCACCAAACATATATTACTTACTTCTCATTTTTAATTATTTTTTCTTGTTTATTCTTAACCACACACGTCTTCTGTCTCCTCGATTTTTACACTTCATACTTTTAAATTTTATCACATCTTCATCTATACTTTTACATTTACGTTTTGTCTTCCTTCTTGTTCTTAACTTCTGTGTCTTCTACTAGTACCAGTGCAGCAGTGCCTTTTCTTAAGTTTTGAGTCTCAAATTTCTCAATAAGATTTATTTTTTAGTTGTACAGGTACCTTTGTTCATTTCTTTTCTTTTCATTTTTTTTCCTTTTGAGGTTTTTTGGTGTACAAAATGCAAATTTGTTTTGGTTTTAAGAATAATTTTTTTTAAGCACAAACTTCATGCCGGCTGAATCTTGAATTTTGGCTAATATTTACCGAAACACCCGAAATAGACTAGAATGACCTGAAATTTTTTCCAAAGTGGAATAGGGTGGGTTACTTTTTCGGTTTGTTTACCAGCATAGTATTTTCCAACCATTACGCTCGGAATAGAATGAAATTAATAACATTGAATCAAATCTAATTACCTAAAGGCTAAAAAGAAATAAGATTGTGTAATTTATGCTTCCTAAGAAACGCTTTGAACGAAATTCCTAGAGCCACCACTGATTAGAGGAAAGAGATCTTTTGTAAATGGGTTTCATTAAAATGAACTTAAAGATTCCTAAGAACTTCTAAAAAAAAGATCAAAAAGGCTTTTAAACTTGGGACATGGACTCATAAGGGACTATTTTGTTTTCAGGCATCATAGCACTACCCACTCAAAGAAATCGTGTCCTTGGTTCCACTTGGGTCCAACCACCTAGCTCGACTTGTTTGATAAAGATTGACTTTAAGACTATAGAAAAGATGGGTAAGACAAGTGAGGAAGGGTTTGCTGAGAAAGTGCACAAATGATGATGGACCAAAAGAAAATGTTGGAACAAGTGGGGGCTCGCCTTACTCGACTAAAGGAGGCAAAGGGTAAAAGGCCTATAGATGATCAAGAGGAAAGAGAGAAGTGGGATGATGAGGATAAATTTAACTATGAGAAGAACAAGAAGTTTGAGTAACTTATTGCTAATACCTTTGCAATGAAAGAGAATATGAAAATTATGCAATTGGCCTTTTGTAAGGCCCAAGGAATGAATGACGTCCTTTACAGTATTGGTGATTTGGGGTCCAAAGCTACGATTCCTCTACCTCCCAAGTTTAAGATTTATGGTGCTAAAAAGTTTGATGGGATTGGAGATGCAACACAACATGTTAGATGATACACAATCCTAATTGAGATGAATGGATTAGATGATAACCAAACCTTGTATGCATTTCCTTTGTCACTTACAAAGGGTGCTTTAAGGTGGTACTATAACTTGAATCCAAGTAATAAAACCGTGTGGAGTGACTTGGTGGATCTATTTGTGAAGCAGTTTGTGTTCAACATCATGATTGATGTGACGTTAAACAATTTTGAGACAACTATGCTAGGATCCAATGAGACATTTTTAGTATATGACAAGGAGGAAGGGTAAGGCATCAAAGATGGTCAATAGGCTTAATGAAAAGGACCAAATCAACATGATTATCAAGAACTTGCTTCCAGCATACAACAATAGACTTTTGTCAATGTCTATTAGTTCCTTTAGAAAGTTATGTGATTGTGGAACTTGGATTGAAGATGCTATCAATATTGGATAGTTGAAAAAGAATAAGGGGAAGCCTCCTATCAAGAAGCCATATTGAGAAGGTTCATCCAATGCCAAGCCATCCAACCCCATGAGTGTGAGTACCATCATGCCACGACAACCTATGACTTACCATAACATAGCCAAGAAAGCTTGTCGAGGCCCAAGAGTTCTTTGACATAGGAATGACCCTTGCTCAAGCCTGCGAGAATCTAACCTCCAAAGGATACCTTAAGCCTTGAGATCCAACACCCATGCCTAATCCTATGCCTTTTAGCTAAAATCTCAATGAGTTTTGTCACTTTCACCAAAAACCTGGTTGTAAGAAATACTATTTCCACCTTAGACATAAGATATAAGATCTAATAGACAATGAGACCTTACTGAATCCAAACATCATCACCAAGTCCAACATCCGAAACAATCTCTTGCTTAATTACCATTAAGCTACTCCCCCATATCAAAACTTCATTAAGGTAGAAGAAGTTGATTAGGGTTGTTCCCAATTGATAAAGGTAATGGAAGTGGACATGGTTGAGGTTCAATTTGAAGGAATTTGGGATGAGGAAGAAGAAAAACTCTTGAGTTCTATGGCCATTTGGGAATTTGCTTCCAAAGGAATTTCCAAGCTTAAGAAAAAACACCAAGAGAAAGTGTAATGAATGTCACAAGGAGTGGGAAACATTATAAGCCATCCTTAAGGCAACTGAAAAACAAAATGAAGAAGATATGGTCCTTACAAATCTAAAGAGGACTCAAGCTCATGTGTTATGGGGAAACTGATGGTTTCTTAGAAGCACTGAATAGACAATGGGTCCACATTGAATGTATACCCATTTAGGGTTGCTCTTAAGATTGGCCTCAACATGGATAGTGAAGATCACTTGCAAGATTGTCCCATTGGACATAACTATAGAATTCATGTGGTGGACATCACAAAACATTATAATATTTAGCTGAGTATGGCTTCAACCCATAGGGGTTGTTTCCTCCACCTAGCATCATAAGATTAAAGTGCCCTGAAAAGGAGGAATTATGGTGATACATGGGGAGGAAGAGATTCTAGCTCTTGTTTGCAAAATCAAGGGTATGGCCAAGGAACTCTAGATGAGTGAATTTGAGTTTGTGAGCATGACTGAGTATGTGATATAGGTTGAGAACTAAACATTAGATTTGCTTCCTTTCTGCAAACAAGAAATGATAGTGATGATGAGGAAGATGGGTTATATGCCTGGTATGGATCTTAGTAAGATGGGAAAGGGAAATCTGAGTTCCTTGATTTCAAGACTCAACTAACTAGAGAAGGTTTAAGGTTTCTCGAGAGCTTTAAAGTGATCATAAAGAACCCAAATACCCTTAATGAGAACTTTGTGAAATAAAGGGGAGTCTTTCCCTTACTATGGCTTTTCTAAGCCTTGGGTGAATAAGGAGGAAAAAATGTTTCTTAGTTAATTGGGAGATCTGCTTTGGAGAGAAATTCACTCTGAAGTATGAACCTATAGCGGTGGTTAAGGAAGACCAAGAGGAAGGTAATTGGATGGACTGCATGGATTTAGAGGTAATGACAACATTGCTGACATCAAAGTGGGAGAGAGACATGCTGACCATTATCTGTGAGGAACCAGGTGATCCTTCTACAGTCATCGTGCCCGCACTCTAGCTTTTGGACTTGGATTGGTTTTTCTAAAGTCATAGGAAAAACGTCTTGTAAGTTTCAACCTTTAGAGGGAGTGTTTTTGCTCTTCAAGGTTGAGGGTGGAGTGTCAATTGTTATTCCCCAAAGGATGGGAATGTAATTACAAAAACGCTTTTGCTAATGGGAGTTGATTAGCTATTGTTAAGGGTGCATTATAGAATAAACTAATCTTAGTTTTGGGGAGTAGAAACGGTTTGACAATTGTTATGCGTGTGTGTGCGGGTAAAGTTGGTAAAAATGTAATCATTTTAACACAAGACTATAATTCCCTTTCAAGTTAGATTTTTTATCTACCCACGCCACCCGATTTAGCTTTTATCCTTTTTGTATTTTATCCTTCCACTATGACGCCACCTTCCCCTCCTACCAACATAAAATTATTTTAAAGTTTATAATCCAATGTGGTTTTTTTTTTTTTTTTGGTATTTAAAACAGAAATATTTCATCTATGATATACATTAAGTTTTCAATAAAATTAAAATATTTAGGTGGATTGAAGTTAGTTGTTTTTGAAAAAAAAGAAAGTAATGTTTGTATTTTATTGATTAATGCAACTAAAATTTAATTGGGGAAGTAACCGCAGGTAGTGATATGCTTGAGTTTGTTTTTGGTTGCTTAGTAAAAGACACTTTGTCTTATGTAAACTCTCTTCAAATTTGTTTTTTATGCTTTGACAACTCATCTTTAAATATTCTTGAGATTACATCTCCTAAATTCAAATATATTTATGATATTGGAGCAATTGAATAAGGAATTATAATAAATACATAAGTATATTGCATAGATAAAATAAGTCATTTTTACATATCTTAACCTATAAAAGTACACTAAAAGTCTTGTAACTCAATTGGTTGACACATCTTAGTTTTTATAAGATATTTAGGGTTTAAATTGCTCTTCCCCTCTTGTAACTATCGAAACATAAAAAAAAGAAAAAAAGAAAAAAAAGAAGAAGTAAAATGCAATCTCATATATAAAAGTACAATGTAGTCCCAAAATTATCTCACAAATATATATAATACCATAAACAAAATGGAAAAGAAACATAAAAATCATAGTAGCATTCAAAATTTAAGAATTAAAAAAAAAATCTTTAAGTACTTATCTATTTCTTTATGTGTGGATGGAGCCAAGAGGCTATTTGGGGGGGGGGGGGGGGTGGAGGCTGTATGTGCAAGTTAGATTATCAAAACTATGTGAGAGGATAGGTGATGCATCTAACAGTACATTTAAGTGAAAAAATTTAAGAACTATAAACATGAAAAATTTTACACTTTATTGTTGAGAGAAATTGAAAGCATAACATGGAAAGTAAAGAAGGCATAGGGAATACGTGAAAAGCCTTTTGGAAGGGATGAAAAATCACTAGTGAGCAAGGGGAGAATGTCCCTCACTCTTTAAAGCTCTTTATTATGTAAAAAATGAAGGTCTTTGTACAATAGTGATGTTCTTTCCCAAAGAAAGCATTTTCTCTCTACCTCACTTTTCTACCCAAACTTTCTGCTCATTCTCTTTGTTTCTCTAGGTTCTTGTCCTAATTTTTCAATAACATGTTCCTCTTATAGTACGAGGAATGTTGTAAGGTACATAGGGACAGGTTTCAAACCATGATTCCTCCATTTGAGTCTCAATACAACTATTGTACTATATTAAGGCTGGAAGAGAGAGAAAACACTCTGATGTCAAAATAGTGGGATGGAAGGTAGCTCTGCAACATCGTAGGGAGCAAGCCTTAGACAAGGAAAGGGACATCAAGGGCATTAGGAGTGATACATGGGTCTTCAACGGTGGTCTAACATGAGCTTAGCCAATAAGGGGTGTTCTGTAGCATCTAACCATCAAGAGGTTGCTATCTCCCTTATGTGCAAGTTCTGGGTGTCAATGTCAGGTGCAAATCTCACTCTTCCCCAAGATGGTTACGCTGTTGGCACGGACCAAAGATCCCCCCTCTTTAGCCAGTTTTTCATTTCCTTTGCTTATAGCCATTCCACGTGTAAAGTTTGGATCTAGCCACATCAGCACTCTCATGTGTCTTGGCTGGTATAATGTACAGAGGCCATTTAATTTGGTAAGAAGAAAAGAAATATTTTTGTACCAGTTAATTTTGGTGAATTATAATCAAGATCAGATGATCAAATGGAGAGAACGATGCGGTCAAACTTTAGTAGGGATTAGTTAAACCCAAGTTTAACTTAGTCAAACTTCAGAGATGGTCAAACTAGTGTGCATACGTGTCATGCAATATTAAAACCCTTGTTATATAGGTTTATCTCACCTTACCAAGCTGTTTTTGTCCCTAAAAGATGGATGACTGAGAATGTGGTGGTGGATAAAAATAGTAAACTCTTTTAAGAAGAGTAAGAAGGGGAAAGAATATTTGAGAATTAATTGGACATGCAAAAATATGATACGATAAAATTGAATTTTCTCCATTCACCTTTCAGTGGATACCAAGACAAAGCAACAAAGCTGCTCATATGTTAGCAAAGTGGGCAAAGTTCAACTCTAGGTTGGGTTTGCTTACTCTTTGGGAACTACCTCCCTCTATTTTGAATCTGGTTAGTTGTAAATGTTTGAGCTCCTAGGGTTTGAGCTCCCTCTATTCACACCTCACCAATTTCATTGATTTGGCTAATCTAGCCGGACAACAATCCCAAAATCTAGAGATTATTGCTGTTGTGGCTTGTTCAGTTTGGTTTCATCGAAATAAAATTCAGTGTCAAGAGGAAACAATCTCCCTTGCTCCAAATAACTTTTGAGGCGGCCATTGCTTTGTTGATTGAAATGAAGAACAACCCCAAGACCCATGTTATCTAGCCACAGAAGAAGAGATAAAATGGAAGCTACCAAATCATGATATGGTGAAAGCCAATTACGACGGAGCTGTGTTTGAAGACTTTGACAAAGCTGGGATTGAAGTGGTGTTTCAGAATGCTTGTGGCGAGGTGATGGCTGCTATTTTAGAAATAATTCTTTACCTCCCACGGTGGAAATCTTGGAGATGTTGGTAGCAAGAAAAGCCGCTACACTAGCGGTTAAACTTTGATACTATTGAGTAGTTTTTGAAGAGGACTTTGAAATTGTTTTTAAGGCCTTGTCGAGGGGTGTCTCCCCGCTCTCGTCTCATGGTCTTGGTTATTTGGTAAAAGACTATGGGCCTGTTTGGATAAGCTGTTTCAAGAGGTGCGTTTTAAAAACTAGCGTTTTTAAAATGTGCGTTTTGAAAACTCCATTTTAAAAGCCATAGATAAGTGTTTGGTAAAAATGTGAAAATATGCGTTTTCTATTTTTAAAGCCATATTAAGCGTTTGGATAAGTTGTTTTAAAAATAGCTGTTTTGAGTGTAAATTCCCAAAAAGGACTTAACTTTTTTTTGAAGGTTATATTGTCATTTTTCTTGTGATCAGTGTTTTTTTATTTATTGAAAATATGCAATTAAGCTTAACAATTACATTAACAATAACAACAATAATGATGTTTTCGTTGTTGAAATTCATGGAGAGAAGTTTATCAAATTTAAAATATTAAAAATAACTCATCAAGGAAGAGATATTAAACTGATTAAGAAAATAATGATATTAAAATTTTAATTGCCAACAATATCAATACTAGACAATCCATTATAATAATAAAAAAGTTCTTATCCGAAAATTAAATAACAAAACACCAAAACAGAAATAATAAAAATATTGTTTACAACCCGCAAATGGATCGAGCTATTTTGTTACGAACAAATTTCATTTCCTCATCTTGTATATTTTCAATGTTTGCTTGTCTCGCTACTACCTTCTCCACTACTATTGCTTCTTGGTCTCGTCCAAGCCATGTTCATCCCAATTGAATCCCTCATCTTCTCTATCATGTTTTCTAATAAAATTATGCAAAACACAAGTAGCAACTATAATGTTTCTTTGGTGCTTAATGTCATAAGGTGGCATTTGCTTCAAAATTTTCCATTTATTCTTCCACACTCCAAAAGTTCGCTCAATTGCACTTCTAAGTGATGAGTGAACATAATTAAACCTCTCTTCTATGTGATTCCCTCGACCAAATTTCGTCGAAAATCCGAAAGATGATACCTCGTCCCTTATAAGGTGGCAAATATCCTTTCCTTAAGGGGTATCCAAGATCAACTAAATAATATTTTCCTAATAAAAGAAAAAAATGTAAGATGTACATAAATAATATCCTTCATACATATTTAATATATAAAAATTTTATATACCGGTGGTGGCTTTGGAAAGTTGACAAGATTGTCGACGGATAGCATCTAAGAAAATACGTGTATCATGTGCCGCACCCTCCCATCCAGCCATAACAAATGTGAAAAGTAAATCAAAATCGCATGCTGCCATCACATTAAAAGATGTCACACCCTTTCTATTATAATATGAAGCTTTCTTGTCGTCTCCAACAACAACTTGGATATGTGTACCGTCAATGGCACCAATGCAAATTCTAAAATAGAATATAAAGTTTAGATACTTAGGAATAATCCTAACAAATATTAGAAACAAATTAGAATGTATGAAATGAATACCCGAAAGTGTGGCATGTACAATGGATTCTTCGTATATGTCTTGGAACTACACTAAATGTAGGGTCGAAGGCTTCGAGGATATCCATTGACATTATGTTAAGGCGTTTCGTAACTCTATGAAAATGTCTATGTATAGTCTCACCGTAATGCCGGAATCTTTCTTGAACCATCCTATAACAAGCTCCTTGTCCAAGTATCATTAAACATATACCTACCGACCCTTCAAGCCTAATATGTCTTGTGTCGAAGCCCATATGTATGTTGTAAAACATTACACAATTGAAGGAAAACATGTGGCTTCATTCTAAACATTTCGTAACATTTCGTTTCATTACCCGTCAAACAATCCATCAACCACATATAGCCATTGTTGTTCAATCTCTACAAGGTTGTTTATCAATATATTTCATATAATATGTCACTCCAACATGACATCCAAAGAACAAAGAAGATCATATAATTCCTCATCATCATATTCATCGCTTTCCACATCATAAGAAAGATCTTCATCACTATTATCAATATGATCATTGTAAACCAGAGGAATATCACCTAAAATATTATAGCAATAAATTAGATAAATCACAATAAAGAAAATGAGTAAACATTTAAATTATAGGTACCGTAGTGTGACAGATAGCCTGACTTGACCATTTTCTAATTTTCATCCATCACAAAACTCGTCAACTCATGCTAATTACAACTAATTTCACAACCAAACAACAAATTGCAAGGATCATCATCAATGCAAGAAAGTAGGAATTTATTGTATGGGCCTCTGTTTCGAGCCTCTCAATCCAACAACTATGGATCCTACTAAATTTATCAAGTTCTAGAAGATTCACGAAAATTGGATTTCTTTTTTTATATTAGTCATGTCAAGATATAGCTTCATCTAAGGATGTCTAATTTTTCAATGGACCCGCTAGAAGTCCACCAACAAGTACATTCAGATTTCGTAACCAATGAGGTGACAATCTAGAGATATATATATATATATATATATATATATATATATATATATATATATATATATATATATATATATATCCAGCCATTCAAAAATTACCTGGCCGCTTAGTGATTGATCTATAACCTTTGCCGCAAAGATTCACTTGCAATTAAGAAGTGACCCAAGGTCAAAGGTTTGACATAATATGAGTTAAAAAGCAAGTGTGATGCTAGCTAAAGCATATTTGTAACCAAGTATGACAAGAAGTTTAGTATCCTCATTTTATTCTTCTCCTTCAAGTGTGAGACCCGCACCCGCACTACCTCAAACACATGAAAAAATTGAAGAAAGATCAACTAAAAAACCATTAAAAAAAACACTATTTGTAACAAGAAGGCAATCTTTATGTTCACTTTGACAAAATGCACAGATTTTTCAAGCACATTGACACCAAACACAACATTTTGATCGGTTGGAAAGTAGCTTAATTTATGCACTAAAATCAACTCTGAATAGTGTTTAAAAAAAAAAAAGAGTGTCGTGGCCCAAGACAAAGCTGGGAGCAAGTTGTTCAGTTATCTTGGAATGCAACCTAATCATGCACTGATATAGAAAGCAAAATAATTCAAGCCAAAGATTGTCACATGGAAAACCCGAATTTTCATTATGTTAACACAAAGAGTACTACTAAGCATGAGTCCAAGCATCAATTGGACATATGCTCTAGCTTTTTGTACTTTCACTGTAAACAACAAAATTATACCATAAAATTGAAAAAAAAAAAAGATGCAGCTAAAGCTACTAGGCTTTCTACAAAATTAAGGCAAGACTGTTAGTTTGTATTTGTTATTAAAAAGAACACACTAACAGACTTTTTAAAGTGCAAAGCCATTTTGTATGTCAAGCAAAGAAAAAACCACCATCACTGCATTACAGCAGTAATGTAGCAACAACAATACCAGGATAGGTGTGAGGGTGTGCACAGGTGGTGCTTATATTGCTGCAATACAGGATTGTACTGCTTTGACCAAAGAGAAGAAACACGTTACACCACTTGTGATGAAAATGGATTTATGAAGTGGCATTCCAACAACAATACCAGATTTTTTTCTTCTTTGTTCCAATGCATAAAATTTTTGTAGCAGGTAAGGAAAAAGTAATGAGATAAAGATTAGTGGACTGCAAAAGAGCCCTAAATTTGAGAACTACTAGAAGCCCTCCATGATCCACAATAAGAACCAACAAATCATCAGTAAGTTTGCAGCAGATAGTCATTTGTAATAATCAAAAAGCAAAGAGGACAAAGCTGCAAAACTGCAAAGCAACTCTCCATTAAAATTTGATCAGCTTTTGGTGACCAAAAAATATGTTGTGCTAGTCACAATCAATCACCCCTGTTAAGAACAACTAATTGAAAAAAGGAAAAGACAAAAAAATTAACTTCTAGCTTTATATTCAAAATTAAAACCAACACCAATAATTCACACTTCCAGAAACATTGGCATCAGTCAGTTAGAGACTAGAGGTTCAAGTTTAGTACAATAAACTTAAGAGCTACAACTAAAACAGAAGAAACACGTTACACCACTTGTGATGAATATGGATTTATGAAGTGGCATTCCAACAACAATACCAGATTTTTTTCTTAATTGTTCCAATGCATAAAATTTTTGTAGCAAGTAAGGAAAAAGTAATGAGATAAAGATCAATGGACTGCAAAAGAGCCCCAAATTTGAGAACTACTAGAAGCCGTCCATGATCCACAATAAGAACCAACAAATCATCAGTAAGTTTGCAGCAGATAGTCATTTGTAATAATCAAAAAGCAAAGAGGACAAAGCTGCAGAACTGCAAAGCAACTCTCCATTAAAAATTTGATCAGCTTTAGGTGACCAAAATATATGTTGTGCTGGTCACAATCAATCACCTATGTTAAGAACAACTAATTGAAAAAAGGAAAAGACAAAAAAATTAACTTCTAGCTTTATATTCAAAATTAAAACCAACACCAATAATTCACACTTCCAGAAACATTGGCATTAGTCAGTTAGAGACTAGAGGTTCAAGTTTAGCACAATAAATTTAAGAGCTACAACTAAAACAAGATATACCAGTAACAACTGGGTCCAACTTAACCCTTTTTTCATAACCTTCTTCTTTCTTGATTTCCACTAGAAACAACCAACTATATCATTTTTTCAATACTGCCTGCAAAGCTGAAGTTGCTATGTGTTAACAATTATGAGAAAAAATGTCAATTGGATCACTATAAAGATTTTACCCAAAACAATGCCATCTAGAATAAAACAATAAATTATTCAAAGGATAAAACAATAAATTATTAAAAACATCCCTCTCTTCCATAAAACATTATTCAAAGGATAAAACATAAAATACCCTAAGTGCCAAAGTAGTGACCTCCCTAACAACCACATTATTCAAAGGATAAAACAATAAAACACTAAACATTTCTCTTCCATAAAACATTATTCATAGGATAAAACATAAAACACCCTAAGTGCCAAAGTAGTGCCCTCCTAACAATCTTGCCTCCTCTTGAAGAAACTTAAGTTGTAAATATGGTTCTTCCATCACGACAAACATCTCTCTCTTCTCTCGTTTCTGAAAAATACGTGCTGCCATGAGGTAGAGTTCGGAACCCTTCTCAATGCCATCTAAGGTGCACACGCGTTCCATGACATTACGAATAGTACTACTTGGCTCCACTGAAAAAGCTGAGTTCCTTAACTCCACAACATCACAGATACGACTAAGCTGTTGTGTCAACTCGTAATCGTTCCTCCTTTCTTCCCTTTGCTCCGTGCGGATGATGGTAAAACTCGCTTCTTTCCTTTCTTTTGTGTTGGGTTAGGTGGTTGTGCGAGGTTAGGAGTTTCATCTTCATGAATGTCATCATCATCATTTGGAGAAGATGAGTCGCCAGAAGTATCACTTAACCCCTCCTTAGGTGTCTCAAGATCATCGTGTAACACACTCCGAAGTGGGGGCCCATGCTAAATCTCCCGTGGCCGCAATGTCCTTAAACATAATGTCTAATAAGTCAACATTCTCCAAACCTTTCTCTCGAAATTTTGCAGCCTTCAAAGAACCTCCTACACTTTTGAATAATTTCATTAATAACTCAAATAACATGGTTTATCTACTAATACAAAATATGTACAATGAGTTATACAAAACATACCATTAGTTTCCTCTCCCACCACTCATCAGCTTGCAAATATTGTTCCTTTGGTCGCATCCCATCCCAATCCAAGCTTTCACTTCCCTTCAACTTATTCCAAAGTACCCAATCTTTCTTCAAACTATCCCATTTATGCTTATACTTCTCCCTAGGATATTCCTTTCCAGTTTTCTTTTCAAAAGTTGCTATAATATTTGTCCAACCCTTCTTACTAAAGTGGGTATTAGGTCGATTACCCTTAAATACTTCATCCACACAAGCTTCACAAAAGATAGTTGTTACTCTTGATGGCCATTGAGCTCTAACATTTGAGCTATTTTGTGATGGCTTACCCATCTAAAAAATCATAAGTTTGTTAATATCAATATTCAGCCAAATACAGCAAGTTCTACAACCAAACCCATGAGAAAATTGAATAGTAGGAGTAATTTCATAACATTTCTACCACAAAAAACAAAAGCATAATTTAACGAATTTGGAAAGGGGGCCCCTCCCATAGAATGATAGAATAATTCACATATTTTCTTGGTACTTTCTCTCTTTCTGGCGATATTCTTTGGGAAAATAGAAGAATTGAAATTCCTTAGGTAGGTCGATGTCCCGCCTTTGCACCTTTAGTCACAAACCTGGCCGTAAAGGTTTTATGTTGTTTTCACAAATTAATCATGAATTTGGTTTGTTTTTTTCACTGCAATATTTGCAATTTCACATATTGTTAGTCCAAAACTAATTAATTGTGATGAATAAAGTAGTGTACGTGCTCTCGTCTACTAAGGAAATTGAACCAATCAACATAGGACTTTACATGCAATCCATAGTTGTCATTAGGATGCTACATTTTCTGCGGCTTTTGATATCCTTTACTTGGAGTACATCGACATCCGCGCAGTTCGGTTAAGACCAAGCAAGAACCTTGACTACATTTTCCGGGCACTTTCTCACATTTATTAAACAAAATCTCCCTAAGTTTCCTAGGTAAGTTCTACAACCACAAAGAATCAAACATATTCAATAAAAGAATCAAACAAGATCACGCCAACAAAAATAAAACCAAAAAAAAAAAAAAAACTACAACTGTAAGAATCACATTGTACAAAGAAGAAAACCATGGAGGGTCGTCTCGTGAAACAGAGAGCTCTTATCGGCAAAGAATAACAAACAACAAATCTATAATTTCTAATATTTTGAGTTAAAATGGTGTAAACCAACATGCCAAAAGCCCAAATATATATCATAAATTCAAAGATGGGTAATGGAGAATAGTTACTCGGAATTGCGATGAAGAACGGCGATACACGGAGCGAGCAAAAACAAAGAAATCGTGAACCAATCCTTGTGAAACTGATGCGTTGAGGCAGAGGGTTAAGGATTTATATATGGTGAAGGGAGAGGACTGTAGACACAACGGTAAAGCCAGAGGCTATTTTTGGATTTTCAGCAAAAAATATGAGCGGAATCACGATTTGCAAATCGCGCGGTATCGAAATCGCAATGGAAAATTGCCTTTCCTGAAACGTGAAAATCTGCTGTTTCAAAAACGCAATCCCACCAATTTCGCCCAGCCAAACGTATCGTGATTTCTGCGATTTGCTAAACGGGCGTTTAGCTCTCTCAATACGCCTAAACAAACGGGCTCTATACGTCTATTACAGGCTCCAAGAGATCACTCCTTCTCTTATAATAAAAGACAGGGCAACTTTGTGGCTCATGCTTTAGCTAGGAAAGTTAGGTTTTCTTTTTCTTTATTAGTTTAGATGGAGTCTATTCTGCTAGAGTTTTTTTAGCCTTGTTTATGATTTTCCAGTTTAATGAATAATCTATAAATAAATAAAAAAATAAAAAATAAAAGTAAAATGTGGATAGAAGTCATTGGATTCATCTGAGCATAATATGTTTGGGTTGGAAGATCAAATCAAAACATTGAAAAAGGAGTTGATGAAGAAGTTGTTTTGAATCTTGTTTTGAAACAAATACCATAACAACCAAGATAGAATTTCATGCGATGACTATTGTAATACACTTTTTTAATTTATGCCATTTCATTACATATGGTGTATTTCTTTGTTGTGGAATTTATTTTTTAATTTTTATTTTATGCTAATCACCTCATGGTAAGTAAGCAAAAGTGAAGAAAATTTTGCATTAAAAATGTCTAGACATGGATTTATTTATATGTGCTATGTAGACATGGAGTGTTTAACAGCAAAATTAGTTAGAAAACTTTATCCTATGTCTTTTACAATACATCTCTTTTTCCTTCACCATTTCATTCTGTACAATTTATTTCTTTTGTAGTGCTTTTTTTTTTCATTTCTTTTTTGAACAACCCTAATGTATAGTTCAAATATGATATAAATCCGTGCATCACACGATTTAACAACTAATTTATTCCAATGGACCGAAAACAGGGGTGTCTTGCTTATGGGGAATGGTTGAAGGTGGGGTATTGTAAAAGTCATGGCAATGCAAACAAAGCAAGATGTAGCCCAGGGCGGCAGAATGATGATGTCCAAGCTGATCAGGGGGATTGGGTTTCTTCACAATGGAAGTTAAATGAGCAGGGTGATCCAAAAATTGGAAGTGGACAAATGTCTTCAACGCAGTCAGGCAGTCAACCTGAAGGTGGTAGCTTCGACGGTGCTCTAGCAGATGGTGGTGTTACAGTCGAGAAGGATGCAATCTTGACTGTGAAGAATCACGTTCTCATTTTTGAGGAGTTGATTACAGAGACTGATTGTGCCATCCAAACCGATTCAGATTTTTCAAATTCAAAAGCGACTCCAACTAACTGCGTGCTAGATAATAGCATGATTTCCTCTGATTTGATTGAGGTGGTAGTCATGGATAAGGATACTGTCATCCTCAATCGTGACTTAATGGGGAAACAAAGTGAGAAAATATCTCTATCGGGTTTTAAGAAATTTGAGATAGGTTTTAAGGTTGGCTGTGATAATGTGCAAGGAAACAAAAATACTAGTAAGGGTCGGCCCAAAAGAAGTGGTAATCAAGATAAAGGAGTGAGTCAATCTTTGCATAGCCCAAAAAAAGTTGAGTCCGTGGAGGAGTCTACAATTGGAAGTCCAAAAACAATGAAGAATTGGAAGAGGCTTACCATAAGACCTCATATTCTTAATAATTCTTTAATTGTTGACGTGGACCCTGGGCATAAAAGGAAGTAAGCAGAAAATTTGAATAAGGAGGCTATGGATGTTAAGAGAGGAAAGAAACATAGAATTGCGGATAATGAGCAAGGTGTTGTGTTAACTATGGGAACAATGAAGGTTGAAGGGCAACTATGTCGGGTATGAAGACATTCCTAAGATGAAAAAAAAAAAATTATCATTTTGATGTCCAAGTATTTCAAGAAGGTGTTGTTTGGCAGTTTTTCAAGTTTTTTGGGCATCCAAGAGATGATTCGCTTTTCTTTAAGTAGTTTGAATTTTGAATTATTTATTATTATTATTTTTACTTTTTTTCTCTGTTTATGATATAATTGTGCTATTCTAGCGTATACTAACGATGCAAAAGAGAAAAAAGGAGTTATATATTCATTTTTTTCTTTTTCATTGTTTATTATATTTCTTAATTAATAAATTCTACTATCATTTTCTCTCAAAAAAATTATTCTATATCAACAAGACCCTTTAAAAATAATAACTAAAAAAAAAAAAAGAAACGGAAGAAGGAGGGAAGGGAGGAAGGGCCCACCAAGAAGAATATGAGGAGAATATTAATAAAGTGCTTCTCTGCTGTTAGATGTTACCTAAAAAGACCCCTTCCTTCCGGCCTTCTCTCTCTCTCTCTCTCTCTCTATCTCTCTCTCTCCCTCGTGTCCCAAACCTAAAACTCTTTTTATTTATTTTTCTCCATTCTTCTTCTCTGAGGAGAGAAAAATGGGAAAGTATATGAAGAAATCGAAGGAAGGTAAGGTGGCGGTGGTGATGGAGGTGTCCTCCATTGGTATATGCACAAGAAGAAGAGCCAAAAGCTTATTAGCAGCAGCCCAGAATCCACAAAAATTTGACTCCTCTTCTCTCTCCTACCTTCAGCTCCGCAGCCGCCGCCTCCACAAACCACCTCCTTTACTCCTTACTACTACTACTTCTCCTTCAACAAAACCAAATCCACAACAACAACCCCACACCATTTCCATTTCCAATTCCACTCTTTTTGATTCTGCTTCCTTTGGAGATAATAATTATTTGGACTTTGATGCCAGCGACAGAGACAGGTTCGGTTCATTCTCTTATATATATTATTATTATATGCCCTTTTTCTTTTCTTTTTAATAATTTTTATTTTTCAATGCATTTGCAAAATTTTCAATTTGAATGCTTACTTGGTTGGTTGGTGTCCTTTTTCTCTTCTGTTCTGTGAGTAAGTAAAGATCATATTTTTAATTAAGTCTTTTGTTTCAGCTTTTTCCTCACTTTTGTACTTGTGGTGGACCTTAGCTTTAAAAGCAAAAAAACCCCTTCTTTCTTACTTGGTCCTTAGTTTCTATTTTTTACTGTAATTTTTTTTTTTGGGTTAAAAAAATCTTAGCTAGCTTGAAAATTGAAATTATTAGAATCTTGGATTTTTTTTTTTTTTTCTGTTCTGCTTATGCAACTTTGAAAAAAAAATAGAAAAGAAAAAAATAATAATAAAGGAGGTATATTTCTCCACAACTTTGGTGGACTCAGGGAGGGCCTTTTTCTTTCAAATTATGTCTGGTTCTTTTTTTATTTGTTATTATCTTTTAATATTTTGGGTGGATTTCATAACCTAATAATGTACTCTTGGGTGTAAATTATGTCGTGTCCAATCACAATCTTCTCGTTTTCTTCTTGATTTCTCTTTGGTGCTCTCAAACATGTGTGATTCTTTGAGTTTGGCATGTTGTCCTTAAAAAAAATATATATATATATATATATATATTTTTTTTTTCCTTTGGATGGGTCTGCCTTTGCTTCTGATATTTTCACTGTTTATCTGATCTCTCAATGTTTGTAAAACCCGTGATATAAGTTTCTCAAAAAAAAAAAAAAAACCCGTGATATAAATTATTTCATGAAAAGATGGTGACTTTGTGAGAGGGCCTTTAATGCAGTTTATGTATCTGCAGCTTGGGTATCTCATAGCATAGCAGGATTTAATAATTGCAATTTTTGCGCTTACTGCTTTACATAAAAAAAACTTAAAAGGTCACCAAGAAATTGACATAAAAAATTTGTAAGTCGTTGTCATTGAATTTTAAGGCCTATATATATATATATATTTTTTTTTTTTCATATCAGATAAACTTTTATCAATGTAAATATGGCCTTCCTTGAAATTGGATATGTAAATTCAGTTCACCTCTTGGTCCTTCTAGAGGTGCTCGGTGCTGCTTCAATGATACTAGAAAGGGATAATGAATTTAATATTTGCAATACTGTCAGCAATAATTTTGTGTTTGCAATGATATATCCTATTCATGGGGCCTAGTTTCTGACCAAAACGCGCATCTGGGATACTCTGTTTTGTGGGGGGGGGGGGGCCTGTATTTCGTGACAAAAAAAGGTTGTAGATCTCTTAACTTTAAAAATTATTCCTTATTAGGTTGTGTATTCAAAATTTAATACAGTTATGCATGCATTGTTGGATTGTGATATATATTGGTGTTTTGCATATAGGAGTAGCAGCAGGGAGAGCACGGCTTGTAGTCTGATAAGGGACGCAGATTCTATAGGAATCACCCCGGGTTCAACAACCAGGCGAACTTCTACTGAAACTAACCAAAGAGTTAGGAGCATCCCAACAACACAGGAGATGGAAGAGTTCTTTGCCTGTGCTGAGCAGGAGCATCAGAGATTATCTATTGACAAGTAAAAATGACTCTTATTTATCAGCAGTGTACTGCTAGTTGTTCTTTCATGTAAAACTGCGATAATAACTCTCTTCTTAATTGTATTTATGATTTTTGCAGGTACAACTTTGATTTTGTGAGTGACTTGCCCCTCCCAGGACGGTACGAATGGGTGCAGATAATTCCCTAAGCCGAGATCATTAACTGGATTTATGGCGGAGCATTGCAAGTGTAGGGAAGTGCATGTAAATTAACTAGCACTAAGACATCCGATTTTAGCTGTCGGTAACATAACCAGAGCTTATGAATTACACACTAACCAACTTAGAAAATCAAAAATCCCTCCTTCAAGAGGAGGAATCATTGGAGAGGAGATTGGGTAGGGTAGTTATAGGTTTTGGATAGATTCATCAAGTGTAATGTTTAAGCAGTATGTCTAATTAACTAGATTTTCATTTCCAGTATTTTCTTAATATTTCAGTTTTGTCTATATTTAGGTTAGGATGAACAATCAACTGTGTCTCTTTGGAAATAAATCAACTCTTCTCTTTATTTGTGTTTGTTTTATTCTATGTTTTGTACCGTGAATTTTTTTATAATGCCTTTTGTGAACTGATATATTACCTGCGTCATTTAAGTCTTGATGTTGATGTTCTAATTAAATCATATGTGAGATTGTTTTCTGCATTGGATGCTTCAACATGTTGCGAGTGGTCAAGGTGGTGGCAGTCATTGCTATCAGCTATCAGGGGACCCAATTGGACTAGCTGGTTAGGTTGACCATCATTGGTTTAACCAGTTCAACAACTTTTCTTTCTTTCTTTCTTTCTTCTTTTTTCAAATCCATTTTGCATGAAGCTCTAACATGATAACAACATCCTTCACTAGTGATGTTTGAACATTTTATATCCAGTTCTGCTACGGACACAAAATCTTTTATACATCTTAACTACATGACATTTGAGGTAGTGTTTGATTAGGTTCACCCTAACAAAAAAACGCACAGATGGTGTGAAAAGCTATGAAACTCTGGGTGTAAAAACTCTCTCTTATATCCAACAATACTTCAGACATAACCAATTTAACTACTTTTTTCACAACACTTTTAATTGGTCCAACGTTATTTTCACTTACACTACCATTAGAATCATAGCCTATTGAGAGAACTCTCCCTAATATTCAAATTGAGCATGTCTATTGTGAAGTCAATCAATGTGCAGATGTTCCTGCAAAATTTGGAACATATCTAATATCTTAATGGTACCTTTGATAGAGCCGAGCATTGCTATAATAGACTACTTGATTCTTAATGTTATGCATATCTTGTTTCTACCAAAAAAAAGAAAAAAAAAAAAAAAAAAAGAAGAAGAAGAAAGAAGAAAATCACCACTTATTTCTCAAATTAAAAGTCTGGCGACTGAATTGGCAACTCGGCCCCTGAATACATTAACTTAGCAAATCAATATCTACAATTTTAAAGCACAATTAGTGGTGGGGTAGTTGATGCAGTTTTGGATTGTTACCTTTCCATCTTACTTGAGAGTTTCACAGATTCTTTCTGACATAGTGTTTTGGTTGATTCTTAAAAGATTTCCCTTGTGAATTTATGGTAGTAAAAAGTAAAGCTAGTTGAGTTTGTCAAAGGGACCATTAAGATGTACGTGAATGCATAGATAGGGCCTTGTGGTTGTGGAGGAGCATGAGAGTTGGTTCTTATTCACATGGGACACTGTACGTTTCTGCACTGAATACGTCACAGACTGCAACATAATGTTCAACATAGATTTGATGATGATGTCTTCTCAACGCCTACATGATGAAAGGCCTCTCTCCTCTTCTATCTTCTATCCTCTATCCCACCTACCATATATTCTTTTCTTGTAGCAAATAAATAAAATGTCTTCAACTTCTTTTCGAAGACTGGTAGTTGTAGTGCCCATGTTTTGATGCTTCTTCTTTTTTTGCCTCTCCGTTTGGAAATCTAACACAAACACATTTATCAAAATACCTTATATAGGGCTAGTGGGTATGTCAATATGTCATGGCCTTGTTTGTTTGTTTTTTGACCTTTTCCTTAGCCATGCATGGCCATGGTTTTAAACCTTTCAAGCTCCTCTTTTTTCTTCTTCCACTCTTAATTTTTTTTATTGAAACATATTTAATTATTCCTCGTTTTATAGTTGCATTCAGTATTCCTACTCCACTAAGCAAGACATTTATAATATCCAATTGTTCCTCACATGTCCAATTATTTGTGTTTCTAAACTTGATGACTATGGAATAAGACTAAGAGGGAGCTTTTAGATTCAAACTCTCAAAGTGTTAGAAAATATTTAGATAGCTGTTTCATATTTAGTAATCTGACTGATTAGATTTATAATATTTTACGAAATTGACTAAATTATTTTCTCTAAACTGCAAAGCTTTTATTCTTACATGAAAAAAAAGTTCACATATACATATCCTTGTTGGTGTGTGTTTCAATTACTTTTATTATTCTTTATTTTCTAGCTGTTAGAAATTTATGTTGGGAAATAAAAGATAAAATAGAAGTTCGACTGTTATGAGAAAAATAGCATTTGGGCAATAATGGGTTGGGCTTTTATGGGTGTTATTAGTTACAAATAACTATAGATTATTATTGAGTGGCCTATTTAATACCCATCACTACACTCTTTCCTACAAGTCTTTTGACTACTCTATATTTATATATACACAATTTCTATTGTCTTCTCTCCCACATATTTTTCTACAATTTGATTTGTATTAAGGAAATACAATATATTAGAAGGTTGTTCTTAAACCTCCGTGAGTGGAAGTGCGTTCATCACAAATGTTGACGATATAGTCTAATTCTGAAGGGTTGTTTGGCCAAAAAAACCAGTCGCACCAAGTTTACTCCGGGTGACACAAATCAATCTTTAAGGACAACGTTTTTGCAATGTGATTCGATAGTACTGTGAAATTGTTCATATATATATATTTGTTCTTTCTAATTTGCATTCTAGATAAAATACTTGAGATAGTATTTGTTGTATTAAACTTGTTTATTCAATGATATATTTCTAATGATCTTAAAGTTTGACTCGTGTTCTAAAATGGATATTACAAGTTATTAATACATTTTCGGATGGCTCTCACCTTAAACGTTTTTTGTACTGTGATGTAAACAAAACTCTTTTTAGATATTGATGATGCCGAAGAAATCACCAGTAAGCTGCGAATACTCCTCAGATCGAAGCAACACCTGCGAAGAGAAAATAGATGATCGAACAAAGAGCACCGGTGTGGTGCCGGCCAAAAACCCTCCGACGATCAAGTTAGAGTCTTTTAAACAACCCTAGAGTGCAAGAGTTGAGATAATTGTGCGTACCTTTGGGTCATGAGGGTTTTGGGGTATATATAGTGGTATGGGGCCGAAATAAACGGTTTGGTGAAGAAGTACTTTCCTTTTAGAAGAGTAATTCGTGGATCTTTGCCTATTGTATAGAGCCCTTTCCTTATAGGGATCTTCTTGACTAAAGTCGAACGTGTAGCGCAAGAACTTTCCTTATATTCACGTATGTAGAAGTCAAGATAGACTAAGAATGAAGGTTGGATTACTCCTTCAGCTTTTACCTGCCAAAGTCGTCAGCCCACGTGTACCTCCTACACTGTCGTCAGCCTACGTATGTCTCCTCAAAGAACGTCAGCCAAGGACCTTTACAACCAAGGTCGTCAGCCTTGACTCGTCAGCTTGATCCGTTAGCCTAACGTCGCTACGTAAGGGGTATGACCTCAAACGTCAAAAGGAGGCATCCTAATGAGACTGGCTGACGGGTTGTATATTCCCGTCAGCCTCCTTAACGTATTGACAGCTTATAAAAAATGTCACTATCAACTGCCCCCTACTCCATTACCCCGTCAGCTATGGGTGACGGGTCATGGAGTTATCGTTATCGGGGAAATGGTTCGTGCATGGTAATTTGTACCATCTTCATTAAATGGTGGGACACATGGCATAGACTGATTGGCTCCGTGTCTGGACGGGTGTGTCGCTTCGTCTTTCGCGCCTCTTCTCTCCTATATATACTTCACTATTTACCTTTTTCCCACTTTTTTCTCCTTGTTCATCTTGAGAGAAAGAATTCGTCACTGCCAATCTTATCACACCGTCAATCGTACAGCCGTCAACTTCTTGAGACCATCCTCCTACACGTAAGTTTTCCTTACTTTTCCTTTTTACTTTTTCTAGTGACGCCCTTTAGTGAAGTCGTCTGCCTAGGATCTTAGAAAAACCCATCGTTTGTAGGTAGTCAGATGCCTAGGGAGACGCCGAGTGATCAATCGTCGATCCGCGACGGAGCGGGTTACGACGAAGTTTTCCAATCAGGTCGTGAGCCCGCGGAGGGCCTATCCTGGTCGTCAGAAAGAGAATCGTCAACTCCTTCTGACGGTGAAGTAGAGAGTTCTAGAGGAAGTGAGGTGAGTGGTGATGAAGAAGGGGTAGACGATGAAGACTAGGGGATTCGTGAAAAGGCGAGTATCAGTGACGGGGGTGAGAGCAACGGCGACGAGGAAGCCTTAGAGAGCACCTCGGGATCCTCTAGTGATGACCGTCCCTTCATCTTACCCTCAGAGTGGTCCGTCAACAATTTTCTCCCGACGATGTCGGAGAATGTTTTCAAGAGTTTGCGGTCCCGCTACCAAATACCAGACGACATTCCCATCCATCTTCCTGAGGAAGGTGAGAGGTGTTACTCGGATGAACCGCGGACGTCGGCATGTATGATGCCATGTTCGTGGCCGGGCTAAGGCTACCGCTGACGGCGTTACACCGTCAGTTAGCTAACTTCCTTGGGATATCCGTCAGTCAGATTGCCCCCAACGCTTGGCGAACCTTTATTGGTGCCGAGATCTTGTGGGGTCGTCTGAGTGGTGGAAACCGTCAGCTGACCTTGGACGAGTTCTTTTGGTGTTATCATCCTCAACACATTTCCTCGTCAAAAGGAGTGTATCATTTTGCAGTGAGGGAAAAGGAGTTGAAATTAGTGTCAGATATGCCTAATTCCAATAGGAAGTGGAAGGGCAGATACTTCTTTGTAGAAGGAACAAACTGGGTATGTCGTCAAGAGGAGTGGGAGTCAATGCCCAATGGTTTTGATAACACATGGGCATATGTTAGAGATTCAGGTTAATCCCGTCGACCTTTCTCGCTTCGTCTACTTATTTGATATCCTAACTCGTCACTTTTCATTGCAGCTAACAATCATCCACGCATTTCCGCGGAGCAAGAGGATTTCATTCGTCGAGCGACGGCCATTCCCTTGGACGAGAGGAAGTGTCGGGATCTAATCACGTTAGATACTCTTCACTTATATTGTGGTGGTCCTGAACCGACGGAGGAAGCTTGCAAATTGAACGCTTATTCCCGTCGTCGTGAGTGTCCTTCAACTTCTTGTCTTTATCCTGACGCTGTCTCTTTCTAACCCTTATTTTTCGCAGAAATGGAGTCAGCTAAACAAAGGGTTCGAGCTGCCGTTGCGGCCAAGAAAAAATAGCAAGAGAAGGCTGGGGGCGAGTCGACCCCACCGTCAGCCCCCAAGCCCGTCGGGAAGGTCGTGGCCAAGAGGAAACCTGACGGTAGGGAAGATCGTCTAGGAAAGAAGGCTGCCCCAACCCCGGGGACAAGTCTTCACGAAGGCGTCACCTCGAGGCCCGTTCATGGGGCGGGTAAGGGGCCCGTGACCTCGTCGAGCCCCGTCTCCCGAGGACTTATGCGTCGTCTGCTGACCCATAAAGACTACGCTGTAGAGGTGACGGAGTCCATTTTGAAGGATGAGGAAATGGACCCTTGTGCCGAGCAGACTATTGACGAGATAAAGGCGTCAATCCTCTTCAACCTTACCAGGGTGAGCCTCGCTTTCTACTTTGGTGCCTGACCAATTTTTTATACCCTGACGTTGTCTCATCCCCTTTTTCTTCCAGGCTATGGTTCGCATGAAAGCTCTGTCAGACAGGTGCTCTGCCAAGGAAGGGGTGATTACCCGTCTACACGAGCGCGTCAAGTACCTAGCTGACGGTCAGGCACAGTACAAGGATGCGAACCGCATCTTGGGCGCGGAGTTGAAGGATTACAAGGAAAAGCTGACGGAGGAAACCCGCCGACGGGAGCTGGAGACGGAGGCCAAGGTGGTGGCGGAAAAAGAGCTGAAGTCCATCCTAGTCCAAATGGAGACGACTAGGAACGATGCTGTGACGTAGTTTAAGGATTCGTCAGCCTTTATAGATGCTTGTGCTGCCTACTATGGTGACGGGTTCGAGGACTGCTTGAAGCAAGTAAAATCTGTCTATCCTGACTTGGACTTGTCAAGGATTTCAATGGACGAGTCCATCCCGTCAACCCCTGCAGGCGACGCTGTCAACGAGGAAGCTGACGACAACAGTCAGAGAGACAACAACGTCGTCCTAGCTTAGCCAACTGCGGATCAATCCGTTACCCTGACTCCAGCTAATCCTCACAATGGCGACCAAAATGCCGTCAGCCCTTCTCTCTCCTGCGCCCAGCCTTTTACTGCCGAAGACGATGGAAGACCCTGAGGCCCCCTTATGAACTTAAGAATTTTCCTTTCTTTTTTTTTCTCTTTGAAAAGTGTAGACGGAGTTGTAGTACTTGACGCCTATTTTTCTGGGCTTTTGTAAAGACATCGCCTATGTTAATTTTAATGTCATTTTACATTTCAAGTATGTGTGTTTTTTATTCCAAGTCAGAATTATATGAGCTCGTCAGCTTATTTGTGACGGGGTTTTTCTTTTTCAATTCAATTTTTGTTGAACTGATGACGGTGTCAGTATCTTTTTCATAAAAACTTAGGGTCGTTTATTATCATTCCGTCAGTTTCGTGAGCAACGTCGTTGGATAAAACTTGATTGTATGCCTGTCAATTTCCTAACGGCGTCAGCTCTTCTTTTGTTAGCTAATCTAGTTCGATGTATCCATTTGGCTATATGCCCATCATGAACAATGCCGTCAGCTTAGCTAACTTATTATGCCGTTACTTTGAACATAACACCGTCACTTTGTTGCATCATGGCAAGGTGACGAGTTCAAGAGGGAACAGACCAGCACTTTATTGCCCTTGTACATCTTATGCACTTAGTGATGAGGCCCCATACCTGGCAATGAGGTCGTCCACCCTGTGGATTTCAAGTGTAAGGTCGTCCATCTTGTGGACTTATTCATGGGGCCGTCCACTTTATGGATAGGTGTAGGTCGTCCTCTTTGTGGACTTGACCGTAAGGCCGTCCACTTTGTGGATTTGGAAATAGGACGTCCACTTTGTGGACTTATTAGTAGGTCGTCCACTTTGTGGACTTAAGAGTAGGCCGTCCACTTTGTGGACTTAGAAATAGATCGTCCACTTTGTGAATTTATTAGTAGGTCGTCCACTTTGTGGACTTAAAAGTAGGCCGTCCACTTTGTGGACTTAGAAGTAGGCCGTCCACTTTGTGGACTTATTAGTAGGTCGTCCACCTTGTGGACTTAAAAGTAGGCCGTCCACTTTGTGGACTTAGAAGTAGGCCGTCCACTTTGTGGACTTGGAAATAGATCGTCCACTTTATGAACTTGGCCATAAGATTGTCCAACTTGTGGACTTAGTTGTAGAGGATTTGCTGTTTTCTTCAAGACATAAAAAATTTACTAGTCGTTTCCGAATGAACCTCCTCTTATTATGATGAATGCATAAGTAAAATTTTGTTCAAAAAGGAAAGATAAACTTTCAGCCCTTTGGACTTAAAATAAACTGTAGACAGGAATAAGCTAAGACAAATAATTAAAGATCATAAACTGGTAACGAGGAGTAATGTTCTGCTTGCTATCTTCTACTGGTAGTACTTTCTGAGATGCTCGGTGTTCCATGGGTGTCGTAGTTTCTGCCCGTCAAGAGTCTCTAGGTGATAGGTGCCCTTTCTTAGCCATGATACGATCTTGTAGGGTCCTTCCCAGTTCGGGCCGAGCTTTCCTTGTGTGGGATTTACGTGCGCCCATTACTTTCCTTAAAACAAGATCTCGACTTTGAAGTCTCGGTGCTTGACTCGGGAGTTGTAGTGCTTGCTTACGAGGTCACGGTATCGTGCGAGTCTGTTCGGCCACCGCCCACTTCGTCAATTAGATCCGGTTGTAAACGAAGCTGCGGATCATTTCTTCCCTCGTCGTGATTGTCCACCCTATAACTTGTGAGTCCTATCTCGGTGGAATGACCGCTTCACTTCCATATGTCGAGTGGAAAGGGGTTTCTCCTGTAGGTGTTCGTCTTGTCGTTCTTTATGCCCGTAACACGGCGGGTAGCATCTCGGGCCATCGCCTTTTGCCCCTTCGAGCCGAGTCTTGATGATTCGAAGCAAGGATCGGTTGGTGACTTCCACTTGTCCGTTTGCTGAGGATGGGGCCTGGGGAGGAATAATGGTTCTTGATTCCTAACTGCGAACGAAGGCTCGGAAGGAGTCGTTGTCAAATTGTTCTACCGTTGTACGAAATTAAGACTCTTGGAATTCCATACCTACAAACAATGTTTCTCCATACAAAACCCCATATTCTTTTCGGTGATTGTGGCAAGGGCTTCGGCTTCAACCCATTTGGTGAAGTAATCGATGCCGACGACGAGGAACTTGTTGCCTTCTTGCCATCGGGAATGGTCCCATGATATCCAACCCCAGGTGGGCGAATGGCCATGGGGCGGTTATGAGGGTCAATTCTTCGCCGGTTGCCGAATGATGTTCTGAACCTTTGACACTTGTCGCGAAGCTCTCACATAAACACGGGCATCATTTTGCATTGTCGGCCAATAGTATCGGCCCCGAATCAACTTTTGTACCAATGACGAAGTGATCCGGAGTGGTTGCCGCGTATCCTCGTGTACTTCTCTCATAACATAGCTTGCTTCTTCGGGGTCTACGCACCTTGGGGTATGGTCGAGAAAAGCCCACTTTTGTAGAGGACGTCCTTTATCAAGACAAGCCGTGCGGCCAGGACCTTCGGCTTTACGGCGGCCTCCTTCTCGTCAGGCAACGTGCCATCTTTTAGGTAGGAGATCAAGGGCGTGGTCCAATTGTTTTCGGAACCAATTTCCTGTGTGCTGACAACATCAATTAACGGTGAGGACTGAGTAAAAGAAAGTACCTTGTCAATGGTGGTCATAGGCTCCGCAGATGCGGCTTTGGAAAGTCGGTCAGCATGTTCGTTTTCTCCTCTTGGAATTTGGACTATTTTGGCTTGCAGCCCATCTATCCTCTTTTTCGCTTGCTCCCAGTACTTCTTCATTCTTTCACCCTTGCACTCGTACTCGCCGTTTACCTGGCTTGTGACGACTTGGGAGTCGCAGTGAACAACCACATTCGTGGCCCCTACAACTTGAGCAAGGTCTAAACCTACTATCAGGGCTTCGTACTCAGCTTCATTGTTAGTTGTAGGAAAATCAAGGCGAATCATACATTTGAGCTCGTCGCCTTCCGGAGATTTAAGCACGACCCTTACCCCGCCAGCCTTCTTGTTGGACGACCTGTCAGTGAAAATGCTCCATTGGGGATTCTTTTCCTCTTCGCCTTTCGCGCTGGTGAACTCCGCAATGAAGTTGGCCACCGCTTGTCCCTTGATGGCAACGCGGGGGCGATATTGTATATCAAATTCGCTTAGTTCTACCGACCACAACGCCATTCGTCCGGCAGCCGCTAGGCTGCCCATTGCTCGCCGCAAAGGTTTGTCAGTTAGGACGACTATTGTATGGGCTTGGAAATATGGCTTGAGCTTACGGGCCGCTGTAACCAAAGCGAAGGCAAGTTTTTCCATGGGGGGATATCTCTCTTCTGCACCATGCAATGCCTTGCTCGCTTAGTACATAGGTCGTTGGACCTTGTCGTATTCTCTAATTAAGGCCGCACTGACAGCTGCTGGGGAAACGGCCAGATAGAGGAACAGTTCTTCTCCTAGTTGCGAGGGGCTTAGCAACGGCGGCGAAGAGAGGTAGACCTTTAGATCTTCGAACGCTTGTTGACACTCGGCAGTCCATTCAAAGGATTTTTTCAATGTTCGGAAAAAAGGTAGACATCTATCTGCAGCCTTCGACACAAATCTACTAAGCGCGGCGACCCTGCCATTAAGGCTTTGTACTTCCTTAATATTTTTAGGAGGGGCCATCCTCATAATGGCCTAAATCTTGTCCGGGTTGGCCTCGATCCCTCTTTGGGATACCATGTACCCAAGAACTTTCCTGTCGTCACTCCAAAGGCACACTTGCTTGGGTTGAGCTTCATGTTGTAGGAGCGAAGAGTATCAAATGTTTCCTTAAGATCCTCTAGATAAGCTTCTTCCCTTTGACTTTTGACCAACATGTCGTCGACATACACCTGGACGTTCCTTCCAATCTGTCATGCAAACATCTTGTTCATGAGCCTCTGATAGGTTGCACCAGGGTTTTTCAGGTCGAAGGGCATGACCTTGTAGCAAAAGAGGCCTTGGCTTGTTACGAACGAAGTCTTCTCTTGATCAGCTTCATCCATTCGGATTTGGTTATACCCGGAGAATGCATCCATGAAGCTTAGCAACTAATGTTTGGCCGTAGAATCCACCAGGATGTCGACCCGCGGGAGGGGATAGCTATCTTTGGGGCATGCTTTGTTTAAGTCCGTGAAGTCGACGCACATCCTCCATTTCCCGTTGTTCTTTTTGACCATCACGACGTTCGCCAACCAATCGGGGTAATACACTTCCCTGATAAATCCCGCTTCTTGCAGTTTGCGGACTTCTTCTGCTATTGCTTGATCTCTTTCTTGGGCAAAGGTTCTTTTTGACGTATCGCCGGGTCGGCCAGGGTTCCAACTTTTGTCATTCGCTCCGGGTGGGCTTCGTCGAGAGGTACGTCTTCGAGTCTCTCGACAGGCTTTGTTGCCACCCGACGTTCCTCTATGTTCATCGCTTGAATGTGACTGTCCATCTCCATCATGGCCACGTAACATTCTCGTGCGGATACCTGATTTCCTCTCAATTCTCCAATTCCATGATCAGTAGGGAATTTTATCATCAAATGGTAAGTCGAGGTTACGGCTTTCCATGAGTTGAGGGTTGGACGTCCTATGATGGCATTGTAAGCTGACGAGCAATCGACTACAAGGAATGTTACGTTCCGGGTGACCTACTGTGGGTAGTCTCCAATGGTTACCGCTAAAGTGACAATGCTAAGTGGATGTACCCTCGCCCCTCCAAAGCCAATGAGTGGGGCATTAGCTGGAATTAGTCGTTCCTTTTCAATTCCCATCTGTTGGAAAGCGGGATAGTAAAGGATGTCTGCTGAACTACCGTTGTCTACGAGAACTCGGTGTATGTTGTAGTCTCCTGCCCGTATGGTGACGACCAAAGCGTCGTCGTGGGGATGATGAAGGCGCCGGGCGTCTACTTCCGAAAATTCAATGGGGGGATTGTCAATCCGTGACCTTTCAAGCGCGGGACTTGCCGTCTGGACGTTGGACCGTTCGATGTATGCCTTTCGGGCTTTCTTGGAAGATCCGGCCTTCGTAGTGCCTCCTCTGATCATCCTTATATCTCCCGTGGGTTGCACAGGGCGATCATTGTCTCGCGGGGGCTTGATTTTGTGACGGGTCGCCCTACTCTTTGTTGACGAACCTCTGTAACCTTCCTCGTCTAATGAGAGCTTCTATTCTTGTTTCAAGTCGTAGCAATCGGCGGTGTCATGGCCGTGATCTTGATGAAAATGGCGATGTTATCCCTTGGTCTCTGATTTGGGATCTCCCTTCGGTTGCCGGGAAAGGCCGAGTTTCCTCGTCTTTAATCTGCATCGGCCACTGGTCGATGGGCGCATTTAGGGAGTGAAGTTCATGAATCTTCTGTGGCGGCTTGGGTCGTCGATCATCTCGTCGCTCTCGGTTCTCCCCCTTTTTGTCCTCTGTCTGGTTGTGCATCTTCTTGTCTTTCCCTTTTTCTGGGCTTGTCCTCTCGGGCAAGCAAGGCATCCTCCGCATTCATGTACTTCGTCGCCCTATAATGTACATCGGACATAGTCTTTAGGTCATTCTTGCATAGAGAGAACAAGAACTTACCATTTTGTAGCCCGTTCATGAATGCTGCCACAAGTATCTTGTCATCTGCCTCGTCTATCGAGAGGGATTCCTTGTTAAAGTGGGTTATATATGACCTTAATGTCTCGTCTTCTCATTGCTTAATACTCAGTATACACGCAGTAGACCTCTTGCGTCGGTGACTTCCAATAAAGTGTGATACGAACTGTGCGCCTAGTTCCTTAAAAGTGCCGATGGAATTAGGCGTCAGTCTGCTGTACCAATCCCTCGCAGGCCCTTTCAAAGTGGTGAGAAAAGCCCTGCACATGATTTCGTCCTGTACACCCTGAAGATGCATTAGGGTTCTGAAGGATTCCAAGTGGTCCAATGGGTCCTTGGATCCGTCGTAATTCTCCATGTGTGGCATGCGAAATTTTGGAGGAAGAGGGCATGAATTCACGAGCGCTGTGAAAGGTGAATCCGTCCTGTGGACTAGGTCGTCCAGGTTGCTGGATACTCGTCCTCTAAGGGCGTTCATCATTACGTCCATACGTTCCCTCATTTCCTGCATCTCAGTAGCGATGTGGGTCGGCAAGGCGTCTGAGACGAATGGTCGGTTGGTTTCTTGTCGTTCCGGTCTGGTCGAGGCGTTGCTACCCTCAGGTCCTTCCGCATTCCTTCCTTCCGGACTAGCACCTTCCTGGTCTTCCTCTGGTGCACTCGGGTGTGCAGTCCTTTGTCGCAACTGTTCCTCCAGATCATGGTTCTGCTTGGTGAGGCGCTCAACCGCCGCTGCAAGCGTTTGGACCTGCCTCTCTAAAGCTATGGCGTGCGGTTCGTCGCCTTGGTTGTTGTTTGTTGCCATCGATCGAGTGAGTACCATGCAGCTTTTTGTCTCAGGAATAGAGCAAGGCTGAGATACTCGAAAATGTCCTTTCCCACAGACGGCGCCAACTGATGATGCCGAAGAAATCACCAGTAAGCTGCGAATACTCCTCAGATCGAAGCAACACCTGCGAAGAGAAAATAGATGATCGAACAGAGAGCACCGGTGTGGTGCCGGCCAAAAACCCTCCGACGATCAAGTTAGAGTCTTTTAAACAACCCTAGAGTGCAAGAGTTGAGATAATTGTGCGTACCTTTGGGTCATGAGGGTTTTGGGGTATATATAGTGGTATGGGGCCGAAATAAACGGTTTGGTGAAGAAGTACTTTCCTTTTAGAAGAGTAATTCGTGGATCTTTGCCTATTGTATAGAGCCATTTCCTTATAGGGATCTTCTTGACTAAAGTCGAACGTGTAGCGCAAGAACTTTCCTTATATTCACGTATGTAGAAGTCAAGATAGGCTAAGAATGAAGGTTGGATTACTCCTTCAGCTTTTACCTGCCAAAGTCGTCAGCCCACGTGTACCTCCTACACTGTCGTCAGCCTACGTATGTCTCCTCAAAGAACGTCAGCCAAGGACCTTTACAACCAAGGTCGTCAGCCTTGACTCGTCAGCTTGATCTGTTAGCCTAACGTCGCTACGTAAGGGGTATGGCCTCAAACGTCAAAAGGAGGCATCCTAATGAGACTGGCTGATGGGTTGTATATTCCCGTCAGCCTCCTTAACGTATTGACAGCTTATAAAAAACGTCACTATCAGATATGTTAAAAAAGACGTTTAACAATCATGGGTCAATTGGTTTGTTTATATATACAACAATCATTCTATTGGGTTTGATTAAAAATTGTTATTATTCTATTCAATACTGCCATTTTGTGTTTGTTGTTTTCATAAATATATGTACACTCAATTCATATGAAAGAATGTAGTTTATTTCATGCAATATTATAAAAGAGTTTCTACTTCCACGTTGGCCGTGAACATTATTTGTTCTCTCTTATGGTATCTTCATCTAGATAATGAGAAAAGGCTATCAGTAAATATACATGGTTTAAGAAATATTCTTTGAGACTAATAAAAAATAATTGACGATATATTTCAGTTATGTGAATTCTCAAAAGAAATGAGATAAAATTTTATTTTTGGTACAACTAGGAAAAAAATGGTGTAGACTTATGGTGAAGGCATTCCTATTGTTAAGCAGGAATAATGGTGCCTTGTTAACTTGGTATCATGAAGATACAATGGCACCATAATTTAATTAAATATTATCTTTTGTGCCAAAGTATTCAAGTGATCATTTTATGGTTGTGTGAATGAAAAATTGGGAATGATTAAACATTCGTATTATATAATTGTGGTATAATAATGTCAAGTTTTACAAAATATTGAGTCCTGTATTATTCTTGTGAAAATTATGGATGATCTAAAGAGTGGTTTCTAGTAGCTAGAGGCTACTAGTTCTATGTATAAATACTATAAGTGCACAATTGCGCCTGGACCCAAAAACACACGTGGGCTCAGGCCCAATGAGCTTTAAACAATGAAATTTGTAGAGTGTGGGCTCGCAATCTAGTTTAATGATATTTGAAACTTGATGAACGGGTTAAAATATTACAGTGTTTGCAAATAAAAGACAAACGGGGCAAAATAAACTTCCTAGGACGTGAGCCGAGGACAAATTATATATTATTTGTCTTTTCTTTTCTCAAAGGTCACAGTTCTTAATATTTGTCTCCCCCCCCCCCTTTCTTTGCCCTCTTTCCTCCTTAAATACTTCTTCTTCTTCCCTCTTTACCCACGTGTCACACAAATCATCCTATTAGCCACCTGTCCCATCCACCACTCTCTGGAAGTCTTTAAATTATAGCAAGAAGGCTGACTTCTACTATTCAGGGGTCACTCCCCCATTAATGCGGCCAAGGAGGTAAGTGTAGGGTCTTTAATGTGGAGGTAGCAGCCTTTTTATAAGATATTTTCCTCACACCGTTGCGTCTGGAGGGTGCTTAAATCCCCCTCTTAACCAACGGTTTTTCCGTAACTCTGCCTTGATCTTTTTGACAAATCCCAGGGTCATCATGGGTCTGTCCGAGGAGATATTCGTCATCGGACGAATCCTCGGACTCTTGACTCATGGGCCGAGTTACAGTTCTAAGAGGCTTTTAGTTTAAAACAAACTAGCGCCCATCAACAAAGCCCGAGGCCCAAATATTTACTTAGGTCCTTTTAGCCCCCACAAATACTATCATTTTTACATCTTTTGACATATATATACACACACACACACACCTATTTTTATTGGTTATACATGTTGTTTTGAGATGATGGATATATTTTTGTGAATTTGAAATAATTATACCTTTTAAATTTATAACAAGAGAAACCAAACTCTGTAGTTTGGTACATAGTGATTTGGATTATTTAAAACACACATGACTAGAGGTGGAAAAAGTAATCTTTGTTAATGACCACTCTATATTCACTAAAATTTATTTACTAAGAACCAAAGATGAAGTTTTGGAAATGTTTATAAAGTAAAAAAATGAAGTTAAAAATGACGTAAGCCTATATTGGTAAATCTCAAATTGTAGGGGGTGGTTGACTAAGATGTTAACCAAATCTAAAAAAAGAATATCTCAAAGTGTGGGGGCACTTGCCTAATTATGCTACCTGAACCTAAAAGGAGAAAACTTGGTTCTCAAACATGTGTTTGTGTATTTTTTGGCTATGTTTGTTGTAGTTCATGCAATAGAATTCTTTTCATCAAGAGTGATGTATTTAGAATTGTACACTATTATTGAATCTTAAAATGCTATATTCTTCATGCACATGTTTCCTTTGGAAAATAAGGAAAATGTGTTGCATGAATTGATACTTCTAATGATCTTGTTGTGATGTGCAAGAATTGAGAAAATGTATGTGAGCTAGGAAGGAAAAGATTCACCGTAATGATTTCCTTACATATGTTGTTAAAAATGAACATGTAAGTAATTATGATACAATTAAATTTGTTGATGCACCATTATGATTGGAAGCTTTTAACAAATTATTAGATTATGTCTAATCGTACTTGGAATAGGTTGAGCTTCCACCTAAGGTTAAGCCTATTGGTTGCAAATGGATCTTTAAAAGAAAATTATAACCGAATGAGATTATAAATAAGTATAAGGCATGCTTCGTAGCTAAGGGCTATAAGCAAAATTATCATGTTGATTATTTGATACTTATTTTTTTGGTTATTAAAATTGCATATACATAAATTTTATGTCATTGCATTTATTTACAAACTTATTATACATCAAATAGATGTTAAAAATTCTTTACTAAATGATGATTGAGAAGAAGACTTATGTGGAGCAACCCAACGGTTGTGATGTCTTTGGACAAGAATATAAAGTTTGTAAATTGATTAAATCATTGCATAGATTAAAATAAGCACCTAAAAAATGAGAGGCTCTTCTTTCTCCGATCACTCTGCTTAGACAACCCCCCTCCCCCACCACCTTTCCTTTGACAAAATTTAAGTTTTGAACCCTGTTCCTTGATACAAAAATAGGTGAGCCAATATGCTTGGATTCCATTGGCATTTTCCTAATATAAAAGCCTACCTTTAGATTTGGGTGAAGATAGAAAAATATAATCTTTTTGCAAACTATGTTGCAATCTACCACTATTTCAAAAATATGTAAAGATTTACCACTTTTTGGGTATTCTAGTACCATGAACTCGAGTACCATAAAAAATTTTCCGGGAAATTTGAAATATATTTTTTCAAAGAACTCGAGTTCTAAAAAGGTGGTAGATCACTACATATTTTCAAAACAGTGGTAGATTGCTTATTTTTTTGCTAAATAGCGATCGTGAGCCATTTTTGCCATTTAATTTGTCTAATGTCAGTTCACCATCTAGCCAACTAGCCACAGAAGGTTGTTTATCAAGCACTATTCAAATGCTTCTGTTGTTTGGTCTCTATCTTGCAACATCAGCATACATTAAGTGGGTAATGGAAGAGCCACTCCTATCAACAATGATCCAGTTTTGAATTTGTCATTGAATCCAAAACACTTCAAAACTGACATTATATGGTGCTAATCAACACGATTATAATGCTTTTTTGGTAAATCCACCTTGATTCCCACCATACCAATTTTTTATTATCTCCTCTTTCTCAAATTCTGGATTAGTTACTGCACTAATTACATTTTTCAGTAATATATCTGCCTAGAACAAATGCAAACTGATTTGGGCTAATCAGTTGCAAAGAATTTTTTACTTTTAATTTATTAATTAAAAATGAGCTCACAATATAAATTATTCATTTCCTTCCACTATTCCCTTTATAACCATAAAATTTTTCCTCTCTCTTCTGTTTCCTTTTATTCCTCTCTCTGCCTCACCTCTCTGTTCCCCTCCATTTTGCCAAACAATGTTGTAACTTATTGAATGCTCTTTACCACCTAACTCTGAGTTTGGTTGCAATAGAAATAAGGAAAAAAAAAAAAAAAAGCACTTTCACATTTACGTTTGAAAATAGGAAAGAAGAAAAGAAAAGGGAAAAATATATTTCTTTCCCTTGTTTGGTTTGCAAAGTAAGAAAAATGCTTCTTCTTTTTTTATGCCCCCATAATTTGAAAGGGTTAAAAGTTATGGGCATAATTGTAAATTTTTGGTTAATGAAAATTCAAATGTATATTGCCCAAAATTTTTCATGAATTCTCTTTCCGTTTCTGCCCTGCCCAAAATGGACATATTACGCACAATGTGGGTTAGATTCGCATCCTTTTCTTTTCCCTCACATAAACCAAACAGAGGAAACGTCTTTTCAACCTAACCCAACCCTTTGCTTCCCTTTAAGGGATCCAAACGTAGTGTAAAAGAAATAAAAGGTCTTCCAAGGAAACTAGTGTACCACATCACGGATAATAGTCTTTTCAATCAAAAGACCTAATCAAGCTAAGTATTGACACGTGCAAAAAAATTACGAAACTACTTCATTTTCTTGTTTTCATGTCTATTGATCCACTGCATCTTCTTTTGCATTGCATGGCAAAGCACTACAATCCTGATCTCTATATCTGTTTGTCATTTAACTCTTGGACGTTCTTAAGAGTGGTTTCTAGTAGCTAATGAATAGGCTTAGTTATAACATTTTTTATTGTGTTACTCCACCTATCATTCAATATCACCTTTTTTACCTGCTTTTTCTCCCTTGCATTGAGCTGATAAAAGTGAAATGATGGCTTACCATAAAATATCAGTTTCAGCTTGAAGTGACTCCAGCTATGCGAAACAACCAATCTGGGGACGTATAACAAAGAAAGTGCCTCCAGCTATGCGAAAGCTGTCCAGTAAAAGCTGCAAGTACCATCTAATTGCATCAGATTTTGTGACATTAGAAGCTACCATAACATACAAAACAAATAATGTGAAAGCCCCCAGCATGCCTTCAAAATGCAGGAGCCATAACCTGAATAAGAGCTTCTCATTGATTTATTTATGTATTTTATCTGTTAATTGATTTGTTATGATGAATAGACATAAACTGCAGCAGGTCCAATTTCTTTTGGAAATGTAACAATTTTAATTACATTTATCTAACCCCATTAGTCCAAGATTCCAGACTAAGCCATATTAAAGTTGACAAATTAAATGAAACCCAGCAAAACAAGAAGAAATATAAACATGAAAAATTATGGACAGAAGTCCAAATAAAATAGAAGTGGAAGAATTTCAATATATATTCATAGCAAAACCGAAAGCTGGAGAAAATGGGTCTCTTTCCAAATCAATTCACACCAAGGCTAAGTAGAACAACAACAACCAAAAAAAAAAAAAAAAAAACAGAACAACATAATAACGTAAAGCCAACAGAGAACGCTTGCAGCTACCATGAGCCATACAACCTTTGCATTTGTATATAATTGAATCCACCTTGACTGTGGTACATCATTAGAGCTGCCATCACCAGTACGTCAATCCCCATTGTATTAATCACGGCTTTTCTCAATATATATGCCAAAAAAATAGGAAAAATAAAAAAGCAACCAACAATAATTGTCAGAGAAAGAAACATGTTGACTTACTAGTTCTGAAGAACCATAATTACAAAAGTTGAAACCATAGTTATCATAGTCAGATCTACCATGAGCCATTCATCCTCTGTATATAATTGAATCCTCCTTGACTGTGGTACATCATTAGAGCTGCCATCACCAGTACGTCCAGCCCCAGTGTATTAATCACGGCTTCTCTCAATATATATGCCAAAGAAATAGGAAAAATAAAAAAGCAACCATTAATACTTGTAAGAGAAAGAAACATGTTGACTTACTAGTTCTCGACCACCTTAAATAGAATATCTGCAACCAAAATTACCATAGTCGGAGCTACCATGAGCCATACATCCTTTCTATATAATTGAATCCTCCTTGACCGTGGTACATCATAAGAGCTGCCATCACCACTAGGTCCAGCCCCATCGTATTCATCACGGCTTTTCTCAATTTTGCTACCTTCTGTTGAATTGTCAAAATCACGTTGAGCATCTACATCTACATCCTTGTAAGGATGATAACGAGGTATAGGTATTGCATGGGATCTCGATCCCTCATAAGGAACGATGCAGCTACTGTTGCTGGATTGAGCCATCATTTCTCTGAGCTCTTCAATGTCTGGCTCGTATACCATACGGAACCCACATTTCTTAACCTCAATGGGTTCGTTGAAAGAAAAATTACAACTAATATGAATGAATCCAGTCTCATCAATTTGACTCAACTTTCCCATATCACACAAAGCAGGACATTCAGGGTGAATATAGAGCAGCCAAAGGTGATCTGATTCCATCTGAACAAATTTATGTGTTAGGAACCCAAAATAACTGTCATTTTCAGATCCTTCATTGAAGGAAATTCTACCACTCGCAAAAATAGGTTTCGACAAATCAACATGAAGATAACCGGGTGAAAAACCAGCGCACATAGCCATTCCAATCCACTTATTACATGAATGTGAAGGATGAGCGACAAGTGCATTCCCCTTAACCCCCGCACTCCGATGCCTAAACCATCTTGGAATTTCACTTCCCGGAATAACAATATTAAAGGTAACAATTGGTTTAGAGCCGGAATACAAACCGGCGGGCTTGATTCCCTGAAACATACCGACCATGATGTTTAGAATTTTGCAATATATATATATATATATATATATATATAGAGAGAGAGAGAGAGAGAGAGAGAGAGAGAGAGAGAGAGAGAGAGAGACCTGAGCACACTGGCGGCTCCACGTACAAGTCAGGGTGTTCCTGGGAACACCCTGACTTGAAATTTTTTTTTTTTTATATGTAATAATTAAAATTTTTTATATATGAAGATATCAGGAACACCCTCAACAAAATTAGGAACACCCTCAAATTTTTTTAAAAAAATTTATTTGTTCTACTTTCAAGAAAAAAAAAAAAAACCAAAAAAAAAAATTGAACTAAAATCTGAAAAAAAAAAAAAAAAAAAATTGTAACAGAGACAGAAGCAAGCCCATAGCAAGCCCACGGCAAGCCCATAACAAGCCCACGGCAAGCCCACAGATTCTCAAAAAAAAAAAAAAAAACACACACACACACACACAGTCACGTCGCTCGCAGAGCAAACCAAACCCCAATATAGACAAAACAGACCAAACCCCAAACCCCAATACAGACAGAGCAAACCAAACCCCAAACCCCAATACAGAGCAAACCAAAGTACTAGCTCGTTCGTTGTCGCCGCAGCTCGCTCGTCATCGTCGTAGCTCGCTCGTCGTCACCGTAGCTCGCTCGTCTTCGTCGTCACTCATCGCGGATTGCGCCTCATCGCCTCATCGCAGATCGCGCGTTGCTCATCGTAGATCGCCCCTCATCGCCTCATGGCCCTCATCGCAGATCGCGCGTTGCTCATCGCAGATCGCGCCTCATCGCCTCATCGCAAATCGCGCCTCCGCCGCCTCATCGCCTCATCAGAGATCGCGCCTCATCACTCATCGCAGATCGGGATCGTAGAGCTGCTCCGGTCTCGGTGCTCGGAGCTCGGTACTCGATGATCGGGATCTCAACTCTCAAGGTATTTCTCTCTCTTTTTCTCTCTCACTCTCTCGCAGTCTGTCACTCTCTCTCTCTCTCTCTCTCTCTCTCTGAAATGAAATCTATGAAATGAATTAATGAAATAAAATGAATGAATGAGCTTTTTATTCTAACTCTCTCTCTCTTTTGAACTGTAAGTTAGTGATTGGTAGATTTATTAATATTTTGTTTTTTGCCTTTTTTTATTTACTTTTTAAATTTGGCTTTATTTTATTCTTATCCGTTTAGTGATGGTCAATTTGTGTTGGTGTTAGCGAGATATGTGTGATGTGTATTGTAATTTGTGATTGTGAAATTTTCTGATTGGCAGTTGACTATTATAATTGGGGCATCAGGCATGAGGCTTGTACCAATGTGCTTGTCTCTTGAGTGGGGTGGGGGTAGATGGGCACATGAGGTCGAGTTACACTGCTTTAATTATTGTGTTGCACATGAGATGTGTAATGACTGGCTCTTTTAGTGTAATATGTATATGAGGCTAAACAATATAATAAATTAAAGTAGTATAATTAATGAAAAATAAATTAAATCAATATAGCTTATTGTTACGCTAAACAACAATAATTAAAGCAATATAATTAACTAATACATTATAAAAGACAAACAAATTAAATTATGTTAGACTAAACAACAATTAATAATTTTCTAATTAATGAAACAACAATATAACAAATTATAATTTATAAAAAAACAAACAAATTAATGAAACAAATAAACAACAATAATTAATAATTTTATTAATATTTCAAATAAACTTATAGTTTATTATTTATTCTTTTGCTAGAATTATGGACAAATATTTGATAAGAAAACCACGCACCCAAAAAAAATTTTCTGAGAAAAATTTTTAGGAACACCTTGAAAAAAATTCCTGGAGCCACCACTGCCTGAGCATATCTTGACAGCATTGAAAAGAACATTTCAGTCCATCCTTGATTGTCAGCCAATTTAAAGCAATTGAAAAGATAAAAACGTGTGTTTGCCTATAATACATCTGGTAATGTTTCCAATGTGTTACAACCCTCTGCAAAAACATTTCCAATTCTTGCCGGAAGTTATGGCAATGAACGAAGCCTTGTGCAATTCCTCAAATGAAAACTACCCAAATGAGATAGCTGAATAATACTTTTTGAAAGGCAATCAAAATTATTTCCACTAAGATTTAGATATTATAAAATGGGTAAGTAACCAAAATTGATAGGGATTGTTACAATATTGCAATTGCTCAAATCCAATCTCTCTAAAGAATGAAAACTCAACAAAGAAGGCAGCTCTTTTATAGTAATTCCACTCACATCAAGCACCTCTAGACTACTGTCATTCCACAAGTTCTCCGGTAGATTGTCAAGTTTTGAGCATCCAGCCAAATTAATATCTTTAAGTGACTTGAAGCTACAGATGACACTAGGAAGACACACAAGATTCTTGCAATATCTTAAATGCAATGATTCAAGGTTAGTCAAATGTTCAATTGAAGAGGGAAGCTTCATAATAGCAATGCCATCTAAGTGAAGTTTTGATAAGCGTTCCATATTTCTCGTAAATTCTAGAATTCTATTGATAGTTGAACAGCCAAAAAGAATAAGAATCTCAAGAGATTCCATTTCAACATTCCATAGCTTCTCTGCTAAACTGTCAAGCTTCAAGCATCCAGCCAAATTAATATCTTTAAGTGACTTGAAGCTACATACTATATTAGGAAGACACACAAGACTCTTGCAATCTCTTAAATGCAATGAAGCAATGCCAATCAAATGTTCAATTGAAGAGGGAAGTTTCAAGATAGCTGTGCCATCTAAGTGAAGTTTCCATAAATGTTTCATATTTGTCATAAATTCTGGAATTCTCTTGATTTTTGAACAGTCCGAAAGAATAAGAATCTCAAGAGATTCCATTTCAAACTTGCTTGGAAGACTACTAAGGCTTTTGCAATTTTCTAGATCAAGAAGAGTAAGCCTTTTATGAACAAAAATAGATGGGTGATCCTCACGTAAATTTATACAACCTTCAAACACTAATTTCTTGAGATTGGGAACTCCAGTGACATTAGGGGTTGCAATGAAGTTCAAGGAATTGTTCAATTTGATGGACTTCAACTTGCCATAGTGCTGTTAAAAGAATAATAAAAATAATAATAATGATAATAATAGTAATAATAATAATAATAATAATAATAATAATAAAACTAGATTAGGTTCCACAAACCATATAATTTATTACTTTTTATTAAATGTGTAGGAGTACTTAAATAACCATCTTACCTTCATTCCTTCCCAAAGTCGTTTAATTTTGCTGTTGAACATGCAAAGTTCAACAAGCTCATCCCATTGAAAACTTGATGGCAAATATTATAATGGATATTCACTCCATTGAAGACATTTTAAACCATGAGGAAGATGCTTGGGACCATGCAAAATGTGAATACCATTAATTATAAGCAATTTAAGGGTAGGCATCTTTAAAAAAGCTTCAAGGTTCCAGTGTGCCTTTTTGAATTTATGTTGTTCTTCAACTTTAGACAACTTGGGAAGTTCTAGGACTAGGCCTTGAATTGCTTCTGTTCCCTAATAGTCAAGAAAACGATATGGGTGAGTTGAAAGATATATGATGGCTAGAAAATTTCAAATTTTGAATGTGTTAAATAACATTATATGGTATATGCTCAAGTTTTATAAATGATCTCTTACCGAATTTTTCATTATTACATTATGAATATCCTTATATAACCATAATCTGCTCCACTTGCCAAGGTCTTGAGGACAATCTTTACGAACTATGTCTTGACCCATTTCTTGTAGTAGGCCATGCATCTGAAAACTATTGTTAAAATCTTTCAAAAGATACCTATCAATGAGAACCCTTAAACCAATTTTAGGCTGAAGTCCAAGATAATCTAGTATTTCTTCCACATAATCTTTCTTCTTCATATTAAAAAAACATGAAATATGTAGAAATATTTCCTTATCTGTTTCATGAAGTCCATCAAAACTTCTTTGAAATATATTGATAATTTCTTTCTTTGGAAATTCTTTAAGCCTTTCTAATTCACTTTCCCACTCCTCTTCTCCTCTACTGATCAAAAAAGAACCCAAAACCTCAATAGCTAGAGGAAGGCCTTTAGCATAATTTACAAACTATTTAGACAACTTTAGATAATCTTTGGCAGGATGATCTCTATTAAAAGCTTTCAATCTAAAAAGATGAAGAGCATCATCATTATTCAATTCTTTAACCTCATATATTTCAAATATCTTGAGTTGTATCAACAAATGTCTATCTCTTGTTGTGATAATAACTCTACTACCTGGACAACACCAATTAAGCTTCCCAATTAACTTTTCTAACTGGTCTAATTGATCTACATCATCAAGAACAAGAAGAATCCTTTTATTTCTTAACATTTTCTTGATCATAAGAACTCCGTCATCAACATCTCGTATATTCGTACTTCTCTCCATCAAAATTTCACAAATAAGTTTTTGTTGTAATGAAAGTAAACCATGTTTTTTAGATTCTTCTCTAATATTAGTGATAAAACTACCACCGTCAAAATAATTAAAAATCTTTTGATAGACAAATCTAGCAAGAGTTGTCTTATCAATTCCTCCCATACCCCAAACCCCTATGATGCGAACATCGTTCGATTGTATAGCCAAAAGCGACATCATTTCCTCAACTTGAGAATCTATTCCTACTAAATCACCAGTATCTCTTGGTAATGCGTAACTTAATTTGTGCAATATCTCGTCCACAATATCTTGGATAAAGTCTGACTCATACCTGCAAAGAAGAGAGATAATCAAGCAATGCAATTGAATCAATCATATTACCCTACACCTCCCAAAAGAAAGCATATATTTAGTGTTAATTTTTAATTATAACTAGTCATTAACCCGTACTATGCATGAGAACCTACCTATTTGTGAGATACACTAAAATAATTTTATAAAATCTTAAATTAATTAAAAAATTACACCATTACATGATTTACTTCTGTATGACTTCAATTTATATTACAATTTGATGAAGAAGCCATTGTTTGAACGTGCAATAGCTTACAAAAAATTTGTCAAATAATTTCAAATATTGCAAAAAATAAACTTAAAAATTTAGATATCAAAACTTCTGAAAAAAAAAATATTAAAGAATCAAATGATTCACGGCTTAAAAATTATTGAAACAAAACAAAAGATATATGACTAAAAAATAGAAAAATATAAGAAAAAGATTGGGTTAATTCAAAAAAATAATCCATGGCTATAAGTTTGCACCCTATCATAAAATATCACGTTAGTGAAGTAGAGAGATAATAATAATAATAATAATAATAATAATAATAATAATAATATCAACGTTTGAGTTTGAGTTTAAGTTGGACTTGTTAGAGAGATAAGAGTTTCACTACTTGTTAAATTTGGATTAAACATAAATAATTTTGTTTAAAAAAATGATGAGTTTGAGTTTAAGTTGGACTTGTTAGAGAGAGAGATAGAGTTTCACTCTTGCTAAGTTTGGACTAAAAAAAATAATTTTATTTAATTAAAATGATAATTTTATTTAAATATTGTGCTGACGTGAAAAATTGTGAGAGTTTTAAAGGTTTGATTTTAAATTGGACTTGTTAGAAAAATAGAGTTTCACTTTTTGTTAAATTTGGATTAAACATAAATAATTTTGTAAAAAAATTTTGATGAGTTTAAGTTTAAGTTGGACTTATTAGAGAGATAGCGTTTCGCTCCTTGTTAAGTTTAGACAAAAAAAAAATTATTTAATTAAAATGATAATTTTATTCAAATATTGTGTTGACGTGAAAAATTGTGAAAGTTTTAAAAGTTTCGGTTATATATATATATATTACCTTCAAATTCTTGAAAAACTCACACTGAGAAGAAGAGAACTAAGTACATGCAATAAATTAGACACGAGAATAGTAATTCCAAAATTCAAATCACTGAAAATAAAGTAATGAGTTATTGTTTGAGCCGTATATAAATAAATAAAAAATTTCTATTAAGTAGAGTTAAAGTTAGGATTTTAGTTTCGGAGTAAGAATAAAATACATAGTTTGACACAATATTGATTCAAAAAAATATTAATTGATATAAGTATTAAAATAAATTAAAATCTAAATATTTTAATTATCAAAAACAAATAAATAAAAACATAAAGAATAAATTATTTTTCACATAAAACATAAATTAATCATAAATTGTAGTTTCTACTTAAAGCATAGTATAAATTAAAATATAATATCCAAGATCAATATATATTCATCGACATAATAACTTATATAGAGAAACTAAACTAATAATTAAACTGCTTAAGAGTACCAATAAATTATATAGAAATTCTATATGTGCTTTTGATTGTTTTAAGAATGTGTACAACAATTGATCCTTCTTTTCTCCAGTTTAAGTCCCTAACTTTCATTTTCAATTATTGAAATTATATGTATATATGAAACTCGTAAATAAGTTTCTATGGTATTACAATTTTTTTTAAAGGAAAAAAAAGGATGACCTTTATTTTTATTTTTATAATTGATAGTTCATCCACGTCATGTACCACATCATTTTTTTTTAATTAATGTAATGAATGTTCCATTATGATTATAAAAGTGTAACCTTTAAAAAATTATGAAAGTGGAATACAAGTGCAATTTTTTTTTTTCAAATGTGAGTTAAATCCTAAAATAAAACAATTTGATGGGCTTGGCTAAGATAGAGGAGTAATTTTTAAATCCACAACAAATTGGTGGAAGAGGATTCTCTTCTTTGTAGAACTTTTTTTTTTGGCGGGGGGAGCGGAAACTTGAATGGTATAAAGGGTAAAACATTTTTTAAAAGAGTCCCATTTGGGAAACAATAAGGTAGAGGAAAGATTTTCTCAATGAAACACTCACATATCCTTAGTGGTAGGTTATTACTGGTTGTTATTGTCGGGGCAAAAAAAGTAATTTTAGTGTTAGTTTCAAATTTGAACCAATAGCAACTAACCACCTATGATTTATTGTAAAAATGTTGTGGACATAGCATCTCACACACACACACACACACACATATATATATATATATATATATATATATTGTTTGTATTGTGTGAATATTCTAATGTATTGTTTGTATATATGAATACTGCACATTTGCTGTTCTCGAATGACAACAAACTAGTATCAAATTGGTCAAGACAAGTGTCCACAAGCTTGGCCTTGGTTGTATAAAGTTAGTTATCTTACTCATATTAAGCTTCATTAAGGTGAAGCTATCAGAGTAAAGATTGAAAATTAATTTGTTTAATTTTTGAGTCAAAAGTGGAAATTTGTTGTAAATCATTTTAAATTCAAATGAATTCCACATTGAAAAGTAGAAAAGTAAGGAGATACAATTTCCTGTATAAAAATGGCAATCCCACATCTAAAAGAAGATAGTAATGAGCTATAACTAAAGACAATCTTACATGTCAAGATAATCTTACGTGTAAAAGAACTACCCTTATAGTGTTATATTGTAATAATTTATATTTTATACCAGGTAATTATACATGTGAAAGGGACTAGTACCTAACCAAAAATAGAGATCATTATTGTCATGTCAAATGAATTAGAATGACATCCTAACAACGAGATACAAAATAAATCTCGCATGTCAATGAAGATGATATATACAGATAGAAATAATGACATTAGCACTTACCTTTCTTGTAAAGAAAATCCAGAGAGATTGGCCACTTCTGTCAAAATAGTTCTCCACTTGTGAACTTTATCTATATTCTCTTTGAAACGTTTTTTATGTTCTTCAAATGCTTGTGCATATGTTCCCGTTTGTTTTCGCACCTTAGATGGATCCACATAATAAAAAATAGGCAAGACCATTTGCCCCATCTTTTTTTTGCATTCCATGATCTTCACAAGTTCATCCAAACACCATGTTGAGGATGCATAGTTTTTTGAGAGAATGACAATAGCAAACAATGATTCTTCTATTGCTTTTAAAAGCTTAGGTGAAATAGGTTCTCCTCTGTCGAGATTTTTATCATCCCTGAAAGTGTTGACACCTTTTTGTTTCAAGGTAGCATATATATGGTCTGTAAAATTTTTCCGAGTATCCTCACCTTTGAAACTTAAAAAGACACCATATTTCCACTTTTGACTAGAAGAAGAGGAAGAAGACGGGCTTATTGCATCCATGAAAGCCAATCTAGGTTTACAAAAAGCCTCTTGAATCACAAAATAGATACGAATTAAAACTTCATTCAATTAGAGTTTAAGAAAAAATTAATGGAGATAAAAAAAAGAAAATGATTTAGAAAAAAAAAAAAAGAGGGAAAAGACTAAAGGAGAGGAAATAAAAGAGAAGGAAGAGCGTGATAAGAGAGAACTTACAGATTTTGGAAAATTGCAGCAGTGTCTGTGAAGCACCTATCCTGCAATTGCTATTTAAAATAAATAGACACCTTTCTATGCCTCAGACTCAGATTTTGGAAAATTGCAGCAATGTCCGTGGACCGTGAAGCATCTAACTTAATTTTTTAAGGAGCAGGTGCGCAAGTGGCCCTTTCTTTTTTATATCTTGGTTGGAACAGAAATAACTTTCTCGAGTAATTTCCTTCGGTCCGGGCTGTATGTATACTCACTACCCTAGTTAAATCCCAAAATAGATACTCCTTTCTTTCTATGTCTAATGTTTTTTATTTTATTTTATTTTGAGTCATCTTCTCACGCGTACCGAAGGTGGGGGATCTACGTTGCTTCCTGCGAAGCTGGATGTCATTCAAATGCAATCAAGATGAAACTGAAATGAGAGGTATTATTAGCATAAAAGCAAAATTTGAGTGCAATAAGATGAATTCCAATGTTTTATATTAGAAAAGATAAAGATTTAATTGTAGATTACATTTTTTTTTTTTAAGTTTTGAGAAATTTTAATTTTGTCCCCTCAAATTCAGGGTGGCTCCACATTGAAGGTAGAGTGGTCACAGGACCAACTTGGTTTAGAAAAACATTATTATTATATATAAATTTTTATGATTTTTTTACCCTTAAAAAAATTTGTGACCACCATAAATTTTTTTAGATCCAACATAATTAAATTTTGAACAAAGTTTGGTAATAAACTTAGTTGTAGTTTAAGTCTACGACTCTACTCAATATTTATTTTTTTATATAGGATGTGAATTTTGATAGATTCACAATTTGATTACAATTTCTTTTTATATCTTCCGTGCTTGTAAAAAAAAAAAATTAAAAAGATGAGAAGTATTACTAGCATAAAAGCAAAATTTGAGTGCAATAAGATGAGTTCCAATGTTTCATATTAGAAAGATATTTAAGATTAAATTGCAAATTACATTTTTTAAGTGTTGTGAAATTTTAATTTTGTCCCCTGGAATTTTGAATTTTTGATCCATTGAGGGTGAGATTGATGATCTTTAGACACCAACGTTTAGACACTCATTGATGGGTAATTATTGGGTACACCCGAAGTACCATAAATGCGTACTTCCTCTCTCTCACATAACTGTGAGTCCCACTAATTAAATTAATGGTGGGACCCACAACTCATGTGAGAGGAAGGCGTACGCATTTATGGTACTCCCGAAGTATTAAATAATTTTCCCTCATTGATGATCTTTAGACGCCAACATTTAGACCCACTTCAACGGCAAGATTGACGTCTTCAAGGTTTTCTACAACAAATCGAAACTAATAACAAGAATATTGGCAACCACAATTCTTCACCTTTGATCAACAAAAAAGTGATGAGGATGTTGTGAAAATAGTTTTAAGAAATTGTAAGTGCACAATTGCACCTGGACCCAAAAATATACGTGGGCTCAGGCCCAATGAGCCTTAAACAATTCAATTTGTAGAGTGTGGGTTCGCAATCTAATTCGATGGTGCTCGAAACTTGATGAACGGGCCAAAATATTACAATATTTATAAACAATGGACAAATAGAGAAAAATGAACCTCCTCGGACGTAGGCCGAGGACCCTTTGTATATTATTTCTCTTTTTTTCTTATAAAGGTTACAGCTTCTAGTCCTTCTTAAGTTCTTTTCCAAAAGGCCTCCCCCTCTCTGCTACCCCCTCTTTTCCTTATATACTTCCTTTCCTTCTCCCTTTATCCACGTGTCACCCAAAATTTTCTTCTACCACCTTCTTGAAACCTTTAAATACTAGCCAGAAGGCTGAACTCCACTGTTCAGGGGTCACCTCCCCATTAATGCGGCCAGGGAGGTAGATACAGGGTCTTTAATGTGGAGGCAGCAGCCTTTTTCTGAGATATTTCTCTTACACCGAAATGTCTAGAGGGTATTTGGACTCCCTCTGTAACCTACAGTCTTTCCAGAACTCTGCCCCGATCTTTCTAGTGAACCTCCAAGTAGTCACTGGTCTTTCCGAGGAGAGACTCTTCCTCGGATGAATCCTCGGGCCCTCGGCTTGTGAGCCAACTCATGGCCCTAAAGGCCTTTAGTCAAGAACGAACTAGCGCCCATTGATAAAGCCCAAGGCCCAAATACCCACTTAGGTTCTTTCACTCCCCACAATAGCCCCTCAAAACTTTATTTTTCCCTATCCGAGGAGAAAAATGGAGTTTTTATCCGACCTAAACTTCCCCCACATGTTTCATACCTCACCACATGTGTGGAAATCGTTTCATTTCCCAGAAAATGCTGTCTAGCGCTTCGAATTTCAAAAACGTGCGCATTTATGACCGCAAGTTACACCTTATTTCCCACGTTCAACGGTGAGATGAACATCCAACGGTCCATATTGCCCCCTGAAAATTTGGCGGGATGAATCCAATTTCGAGGCCGTTTTACGCACGTCATAACGGTTTGGAAATATGCGCCTTCATTTATTTCTTCAGAACTTAATCATATCAAAACATCAGTCATTGCCTTTTCTCTCAAGAAATCCGTGGAAACTCGCATAACTACAAACTCGTAAGTTCCTACTTTTTCTTTTACTCCTTTCTCCTCGGATTCTATCCTCGGCTCCCTTCCTAACCATTTTCCTTCTTAAAACTTTCCCTTTCCTTTCTCATAGATGGGTAGATTTAAGTGTTTAGTTGATACCGCCGCTGGGATGGAAGGTTTTAGGGCCAAATACCAGATTCCTAGCGATGTAGGCTTGAGATACTGTCCGGCAGAAGCCGTAGGTAGTTCTAGGAATACGGGAGAGGTCATTATCCCTATGATTGCCTTCATAGAAGGTGGGATGACCCTCCCTATGAGAAGCGTAACTAGGGAATATCTTCGCAATCACCGGTTGTGCCCTGACCAGTGTGCCCCCAATGTATTTAGGGTCTTAGGAAGCATCGACGCCCTAAATGAGCAGATGGGCTTGAACCTCACTTGGCACGACGTTGTCTTCATGTACGAATGCCACAAACTTAGGAACGTAGGCTACTACATTAAATCACGGTCTAGTGTAGTTAGGTTAATTTCCTGTTTGCCCAAGTCTGACTCTCCTCTCTATTATTTTCCCTCTTACGTTAAAGACATTCTGGAGGCTTAAGAATTTATTTTTTGTAAGTAAGGATTTTTAGGTTTCAAAGATAATTACATAAATTTCTTTGAACCCTAAAATATCCCCTCAAGAAAAAGAGTGCGTCCATGCAAAAGATTGTTTCTTCTTTACCCTTTTTTTATTCTGTTTCTCTTATTTTTATGATGCATGTTTAAATATTCTTCCAGTTTAATATTTAAATATTCATATCATATATTGTTAATATATTTTTGTTGAAAAATGTTCTTGAGGTCTTTGTTATCATGATTTTTTTAGTTTCAAAAATCTACTCATCATGACAATTTTTCTCAATCAAAAAACGGATTTGCATCTTCACTAGATGCAGATCTGAATTTTTTAAAATTCAAAAAAAAATTATCTATATTTTCTTTAATTGTAGATTTGATTTTTTTTTTATTTTAACAAAGCAAAATTTGAAATTAAAAAAAAAAAAAAGGTCATGAGTAGTCTTGTTGGTTTTGTTTGATGCATGTAGCATAGGTTTATATTATGAATTAGCCCTCTTCTAAAAATATTTGTCTTATTTTCTTTCATATAAAAAAATAGATCTGATTCTTTTTAATGCAAACAAATTTTTTTAGTTCTCAAAAAACAGATCTGATCTTTTTAAATCAAAAGATTTTGTTTCATTTAATCAACACAGATTTGAATTTTTTTTCTCCAAAAACTTTTTTTTTTCTACACATACAAAAACAAATCTAATTTCTTTTAAACCAAATTCAATTTTTTATCACAACACAGATCTGAATTTTTAACAAAGAAGAGGGCATATTCATAAATAGACTTATGTGATTTTTTTTTTCATGTGCACAACTTGAAGGATTTCATAGGCAACTGTATGATGTTGTAGTGTCGGCCATGTGCAAGTTGTTTAGTTAATAGTAATTGCTACATGAGTCAGCTTGATTGATTGATATGACTTCAAAAAACAGATCTGATCTTTTTAAATCAAAAGATTTTGTTTCATTTAATCAACACAGATCTGAATTTTTTTTCTCCAAAAGCTTTTTTTTTTCTACACATACAAAAACAAATCTAATTTCTTTTAAACCAAATTCAATTTTTTATCACAACACAGATCTGAATTTTTAACAAAGAAGAGGGCATATTCATAAATAGACTTATGTGATTTTTTTTTTCATGTGCACAACTTGAAGGATTTCATAGGCAACTGTATGATGTTGTAGTGTCGGCCATGTGCAAGTTGTTTAGTTAATAGTAATTGCTACATGAGTTAGCTTGATTGATTGATATGACTACACTGGGTGTGTGTATGAAGATTGTTCACTTGAGAGTAGTATACCATCAGTAGTGTACCTGAGCTGATGGTACACTACTCTCTTCAGCTCAGGCTTATAAGGAAGAAAGTGGGAGAAGCTCTTGGCGATGTGAGACAAAAGAAAGTTCCCAGGGAGTACGCAATAAGTTTCCCTGGGGTACAAAAATTATCACATAAAAGATTATTGTAAACTTTATTTATTTGCGTGTTTTTTTTTTAATTGTTGTTGTCAATATACAATTTTTTTTTTATTAAATTGTGTAATTTATGTTTGTTGAGGAACACTCTAAAGGCATGCATCCAAGTCAACTGCCGTGTCGTTCACGGTTTATGCCTTTCTAATGGCCTTTAACTATTAGATGGCCTATCTTGAACCTGTGTATATAAACGAAAGAGGTCAAGAGCTGGGAATCAATGGACCTTCTTTCTTCTATTCTTGTCGTTACAAATTTACTCTTTTTCTTGTTTAAAATCTCCTATGGAGTACTAGACAGCATAACTCCATCCCAACATTTAAGTGATGGTGACACCATAGTGTCCAGAAAAGAAAACTTTGTACTGGGTTTCTTCAGTCCTGGAAGTTCCAAGAATCGTTACTTGGGAATTTGGTACAGGAGCATCCCAGATCAAACTGTTGTTTGGGTTGCTAACAGGGTTCACCCAATCAACGATACTTCTGGGATTTTGATGATAAACAGCACTGGAAATCTTAACGTCATCCAGAATAATTCGGTTGTTTGGTCAGCGAGCACTTTGAAAGAAGCTCAGAGTCCATTGTTACAACTCCTGGATACTGGGAATCTTGTGGTAACAGATGGCAATTCAGAAGACTATTTGTGGCAAAGCTTTGACTATCCATCTGATACAATGTTATCAGGGATGAAATACGGTTGGGATTTGAAGAGAGGTCTCAACAGGCGCTTAATTGCATGGAAGAACTGGGATGACCCATCTCCTGGGAACTTTATCTTGGAGATGACACATCATAACTACCCAGAAGTTTATTTGTGGCAAGGCTCAACAATATACTTCCGTTCTGGGCCTTGGAATGGCTATCGCTTCAGTGGTTTACCTGGACTAAAGCCAAATCCGGTGTTTGACTTCAAATTTGTGTTCAATCAAGACGAGGCCTACTTCATGTTTACTCTGGAACAGTCACTTCACTCAAGATCAGTTATCAACCAAACTAACTCTATGCTTCAACGCTTCACATGGACAGAACAAAGTTGGAAGCTTCATGCATATCTGCCTATGGACTTCTGTGATACTCATAACCTTTGTGGAGCCTATGCAAGATGTCTTGTTACCGACTTTCCAGTCTGCCAATGTTTAAAAGGATTCAAACCCAAGTCACAACAAAGATGGGATTCACTGGATTGGTCCCAAGGATGTGTACCCAATAAACCATTGAGCTGCGAGGAGAAAAGTACGCATGCGTTTCTTAAATTTTCTGGATTGAAACTCCCAGATACTACACACTCATGGGTGAACACAAAAATGAATCTCGAGGAATGCAGGGCAGAATGCTTGAATAACTGTTCTTGTATGGCTTATACAAACTCAGATATCAGAGAAGGTGCTGGCTGCGCCATCTGGTTTGGTGAACTAGTAGATATTAAACAGTTTCCGGCTGGTGGACAGGATCTATACATTCGGATGCACCCTTCAGAACTGGGTATGAGTTTGATTTTGTGATAGATGGTCTTCAATTACTGTTTTCAATTGTCTTTTAATTTTTTGTTTTTAGAATTTAAAATATTTTTATCCATGGTAGACGGGATTAAGGAACACATTAGGAAATTAATCCTTCACAAGTGAACCAAAGCTCTGATTCCAAATAAAAATTACTTTTGACCCCTAATACAACTTAACTACCAATTTTAACCAATTATTCTGTATTAAGTCAAGTACTTGACTCATCAATATTCAAGCATGAAAATAAGCATAGATATACATTAAAGCATATGAACCACAAACACACATTAACAGTTGCGGAGCTACGTTGTCCATGGCCCCCTAGAATTTTAATTTTCTTCTACTGTTAGGCTATGAGTCTGATAGCAACAGAAAAAGTAAAAGGTTATGGGTCCCCAACAAAAATATGACCCCCCACTTCTTTCTGGGAACTCTACCTACTACTTTCTTTTTCTTTTTTTCCTGCTGAATGAGCTCTACTAATACTTAGTCCAATAGATAACAACCCAAAGTCCTTGAAATAAAATACTAGCTAACTCCCCCAATTTTTCAAATAATTTGTTGTCAATTCAATAAACAATAACCCACAGATAATTCTTACATGCTCTAGAGCAATGCTCCCTCCTCTCATATGAAAGGTGGGCCCTATGGTGGGACCCACGCGTGGGGCCCACCCCTCATGTGAGAGGAGGGAGCGTTGTTCCGGGAACACTTAAGTTTTTTCCATAACCCATATTCTCAAAATAGCATCTTTTACCACCCATTTTCAAACAAAATTTACTTTTTTCCCATCCTTCTCAACCTCAAGAAGCCACCTATGGGATTCTCAATAGATACCAACCCCATGTTTCTTTCCTCTTGGAAACAAATAAACTCATTTCATCTAGAAAAAAAAAATATGACCATATTTGCTTCGAGTTCTAGCTTCTCCTTGCTATTTTTTTTTTGTTTTTTTTTGTTTTAGCCTTCAAGAAAGTAATTGAACCTCAACATTTCAAGTTTGTTTGTTTCTTTAACACCATATGGGCATTTAGATTTATGTTTTGCTATATATATATGATAATGGTCATTTAGTTTATGAATATGCTTTGTTTATTAAGAATATGTTGTTCAATTTTTTGTATTGCTATATGATAATATATTATATCTCTCTCCATATCATCATTGTTTTTTTAATTTGAAATTTGGTGCAGAATAATTCAAAAAAAAAAAAAGGAAATTTCAATGCTATGGATAACTAGTCACTAACCCATGCTATGCATGAGAACCTACTTGTTTGTGTAGTAAACTAAAATGATTTTATAAAATCTTAAATTGAGTAAGAAACTACACAATTGCATGAATTGCTCTTGTACAACTTCAATTTGTGTTACAATTTGATGAAGAAGTCATTGCGTGAACGTGCAATGGCTTTCAAAAAATATTAAAGAATTAGAAGATTCATTGCTTAAAAATTATTGAAACAAAACAATATATATATATATATATGACTACACAATAGAGAAATATAAGAGAAAGATAGTTACATTCAAAAGAATAATTCATGACTATAAGCCAATAACTATTGAGAAGAATCAAAAAATTAAGAGCCTACAAATTATAGAAAATATATATGTGTGTGTGTGACTACACAACAAAGAAATATAAGAGAAAAATGTATTACACTCAAAATAATAATTCATGGCTATAGTCATTGAAATTTGCTAGATAGTTTTAGATATTGCAAAAATATAACTCAAAAATTCAGATGTTAAAAATTTCGAAAAGACAAAAAATATTAAAGAATCATAAGATTTTCTTCCTATAAATTATTGAAACAAAAAAATATATATATATATATATGATTATATAGTAGAGAAATATAAAAGAAAAATTGATTACCTTCAAAAGAATAATACATGGTATAGTTCTTAAATCTGCTAAACATGTTCAAATATTGTGAAAACTAACACAAAAATTCAGATGTTAAAACTTCCAAAAAGCCAAAAATATATGACTATTCAAAAGAGAAAAATAAGGAAAGGAAAAAAGTACATAAACCCATAAAGTAATAAGTTTTAAATTTTATTCAGCCTAAACTTTAAACAATGAAAAAAAAATCATCTGTGAGGTTGTGTTCCTAGCAACCCTAAAAGAAAAGGTAAAGGGAAAA